>NC_071572.1:25151570-25467147 GCF_024509145.1 Vidua macroura
CAAATTCTGTATCCTCAACCTCCAATTTATGGCTTTTTGTTCTTAAGTGCCTATTTCTCAGCTAGCATTTCATCTTACCTGATCCCTCCATTCACCCTGCTTTTATCACTATTTCTTAACTTTTTTTTTTTTATTATTATTATTATTTTCCTTATCAGGGTTAGTCTGGAATTCTAGGTAGAAGCCTTGCCTAGTTTTTTTCTTCTGATCTAAACTTTGGCACAGAGCTAGTGTTAGACCATTTTTCTTTAGCTGAGGGAGGGGTTTTCTGTGTTTAATTCCAGATGCTGTTGCCCCAGTGTTTTTAGTGTCAACTTTTTTCTCTTTAGAAAAATCTCCAAGAAGTCTCCAAGAATCTTTAGAAAATTGCTCCGAGTTGCAGCAATGAGATATAGAATGCAAATCAGAAGCAGCATATTTTTTAAATTGTGTAACAGCAAAGAACAGCACTGTGCTCAACATTTTTAGTTGCTATAATATGCTTTTTTTCTATGAATTCTTATTAAAAGCTAATATTTAAAAGTGTAAATGGGAGAAAAAATAGATCATGTTTGTTGCTTATCTTTTTCAATATGCAAAACTGGATGGGAACAGAGACAAATACAGATAATTAGATAAATGATTCATTATTGATGCATTAGGATATGACTTCTGCTTAAATAATTCCAGCTGGAATGATGACCGTCTCAGTCACATTGAAAGCAGGAAAAAATGCAGTGGATGAATATCTCACATTTCTAATTTTGAGCTGATATAAACCATCATCCCAAAGTGCATGTCACTTTGTCACTTGAACATGCTCCTCCATTCCCCTCAAATTCAAGTGTTCACTGTCTTTTTCCTTAACATGATTTCCTTGACATAAAAGGTTAACTCAAGAAAAAAAAAAAAAAAAAAAAAAAAAAAAAAAAGAAAAAAAAAAAAAAAAAAAAGGAAGGAAAGGAAAAAACGGGGCTCAAAGACATTGTGTTCTGGCATGACTGTCTGTGGAAAGACTGTGTTTTAGGGACCTCAGCTGTAACCTTTGATCACACCTGGATGCAGCACAAGCATGTACAGCCCTTCTGCAGCTGCCTGCAGCTGCCAGCAGCTCTGTGCTGGGCTCAGCATGTACAGAGTTATTGGGGGACGTGCCCACACAGCATCACCTGTGCCTCAGGAGGGCTGAGCCATCTCCTTCTGCACCCATCAGTCCTGGCAGGAGAGGTGTCTGGGGAAACCTATGGAGCTGCAGCTGAAGCTGCTGAATTTCTGGACAGCACCTTCTGCTGACTGTATAAACAGCCCTATGATGTGTATTTTCTGATCTCTGAATGCTTGAGTAGGCTGTTTGAACGTTATTTTAACATGGGGCTTTTTTTGTTTTTTCTCCTTAATGGAGTATTTATTATACACTCCTGCATCTATTGTGCCTTTAGTTCCACTGTGCTCTGGTGTACAGTGCATGTTTACTTGTCTTTGTTTGAAATAATATATAAATAAATTAGGCAATGTGCACTGTCAAACAGCAGTGCTCTGTGGTTTGCAATCCTTGCAAATTGTGCCAAATCCCATTATTGAGCTAGAAACCTATAGCTGCTCCTTTTGTCTCCTTTCTGTTGCACAACTAGGAGCCTGTTCATTGATACTGTTGGATGTCAGAGATGTGGAAGATGTTCAAGGCCAGAGTGCTGAGCTTAATATTCACTCCTGAGTGTTGCAGAGATAACATGTCAAAAAGCGTTTTGTGGGGAGGGGGGGAAATGCCTTATTCTTTGAAACAGAATGTTTGACAGGACAGGTTGATTTGAGATAAGTTATTTAGAAGACGAACAGGTGTGAAAAGCACATGCAGGCCTTAGGCTTTCAGTGTTCAAAATGCAGAGCTCCAATTGACAAGAGTTACAAGGTTTTTGGTCACTGCTCTGTGGTGCTGGAAGTCTTTCAGGCTCAGCTGAGCCCACTCTCAGGGGACATCAGGGAAACAATGAGACTCTTACCATCAGCCTTTGGACATTCTCAGACCTCCTGCGCCTCCTGGAAGTGCTTACCTCCAGGGTGGCTAAATCAGCACAAATTGGCTGTGTAGCTGGGCTGGATTTCTTAGATTACATGTCAGGTTGACAAAATAAAGTCAAGTCAATAAGGAGGCCTGAGGCTAAAACTAAAGTGTTGCTTTACAGTCCTGAAATGACAATGCCCTTATTGCAATACAGACTTGAAGCAATGATGGTCTTCAAAGCACCTTATCCTCTCACCATGCTAGGCTCCCTCCTCCTGCAGTATCTCTGGAGAGGAGGTGTCCATGCTCTGCAAACAAAACTGTTTAGCAGGTTCATTCAGTCCTGCTGGGTTGAGCTGGATTTACTCTGTGGTTGATATTTTAATCTCAGAAAGGTGGGCTGTAGTTGTCCCAAAAGATCTCCTATTCAATGACACTGAAAAGATATCTTCCTATGATAAGCTGAAATAAACCATAATGAGCCAAGAACTACTTTCATGTTTTCTGTATTTCTGAAGAAATCGCAAAGAAAATATGTCATCAACCACCTTTATAATAGGGCATCACATAGTCATTGTCTGTGAATGTGTTAATATAATAAATAGTCAGTGGAAAGCAAACAGTGCATTGTCCACCTTCATTTTCTGTCTTCTGGAGCTCTAAGAGAATTAAATAAACATTTATTAAATGCTCCTATGAGAAAGTTATTCAAAAAAGTTGAGTGGCTTGTCCCACAGAAAGAGGGTGGATATTATAGGGCAAAAAAATAGCCTTGTGTGTCCTGCACTGTCTTAAAACCAGAATTAATCGTACCAGCTATTTCAAAACCTTGATATAACTTAAACTCTATTCAGAATATTTATATTCTTCACCCACTGCTTTCTCCAAAGAAGCATCTTAGTTTAAAATGTATTTTCAGATTGTAAATAGTGGCATGAGATGATGAAAATGCAGGTCTTCCCCCTAAATAAATGGTTGCTCGAAGAGTTACTGGGCTGTGCCTTGATCTGCAGCAGCTGCTATAGTTAAACATGCTGTATCATGATTTCTGGGATCTTAGCAATGGGGATAAAGCCAGGCAAGTGATAATAGAAGTATCTGTAAATAAAAACAGACTGGTGGAGGTAGGATCACTGCAAACAGAAGCAATGCATGCTGTTCAGCTGAGCAAATATCTATCACACAATGCAGCTGACACGAGACTAGCCATAATTAATGGGATTAATAAGGTAATCCAACTGTTAAAATGTAAAATGGTTAATTCCTGTGACGTCTGAATTTGGTTTAACCTGTGAATAGCAGTTAATTTTAGGAAAAAAATCTTCCATAACAGTGCAGAGTATTTAGGGTAACTCACCAAAACAAGCATTTACTAGTAAATAAAAATAAACAAAAGCAATATTAATTTTCTTTATGCTTCCCCAGTGTCAATATTAAACATGTTCTATTGTTCTGACATCTGGGCCATTAAATAGATAAAGATAATAGGGACTGGAAAAATGGCCAGCTAAGCTACCCACGAAGTTGGGGTATTATGAAATACTGATTGCAACTATGATGCCTGAATTTGAATTTGTAATCAAGCCTCTGGAGGTAAAAAAAAAAAAAAAAAAAAAAAAAAAAAAAAATCCAACCCAACAGTGACAAAAACCATTCCCTCAAAAAAACCCAATTTCTCCAGAAACTCAGTCAAAAACCGACATAACTGCATAAGCAAAGAGGAATTTGTGCATGCAGTTCTGTATTCCTCAGTATTAGCTTTTGGAGCATAGCAAGTGCATGTGTTTATTTCATAAACCAAGCCAGATATTTGACTTGGTTGTCACATGAGGTCAGTTCGCTTTTGCTGCCCTGTGAAGTGTGTGGGGTAAACAGGGCAGCAATAAGCAATGGAGTGGAGAGCTGTGTACATGCATTTCCCACACAGGACAGAATGGATTTCTGCAGGATGTAAATGCTCTTCTGACAATGAGGCTGCTTGATTTCTTTCTCTCTCTTTACTTCAGGGTCTCTAAAGAGGCTGCTTGGTTTCTTTCTCTCTCTTTACTTCAGGGTCTCTAAAGAATGCACTAATTTATCCTTATGACCTGTTTTATGATTTTACCACCTATCTTTTCTTTCATTCCTATGCATGTATATGTATGAACATTTCCTTCATACAATGTTACAAGTGCTTATAATTCTCTTTGTATGGAGTCCTCCAAAACTCACAACACTAACGTTCAAGGGCACAAGGTTGAAAACAGCAAAAAAATGACATCACTTTTGAATTTTTTTTTGTCATTTACATCAGTTTCCCAAATAATTTATATTCTCTGGATGTACCTGAAGTCAAAGTAATCATTAAGACTAATTTTATAAAACATACAAAGTCTCTTTGCTTCCATGCATGGGGGTTTCTAAAATGTGAATTACTTCTTTATCGTGTGGGGGACCGCGCACTGGAACAGGTTGTCCAGAGAGGCTGTGGAGTCTCCCTCACTGGAGATATTCAAGAACTGTCTGGACACCGTCCTGTGCCGTATGCTCTGGGTTGACCCTTCTTGAACAGGGAGGTTGGACCAGGTGACCCCCTGTGGTGCCTTCCAATGTGACCCATTTTGATTCTGTGAAAGATTGGAGCCCCAAGAGGGCTTGAGTCATATACCTACAAATAGGATCTTTTACAGATACATGGAGGTGTAGGTAAGCAATCTCACACAGAATACCCTGTGTGCTGACTCTCATTTTAGCTTTTCACAAGTGTAAGATCTAAGAATTAAGTCTCAGTGTACCAGTTTCATCTTGTCAGTGCTGTGTCCACAATAAACACCTTGGTGAAGTAATAAGGGTGACATTGAAACTGCTTATTTACACAGGAGAGATTGTATGTGATATGCAAAAGCATGAGTTTGCAGTGAATCAGGCACTCTGTACTGACTCCCATGGTGCTGCTGGTGAGGGCTGCACATCCCCACTCCACTTGCAGAACTGAGGCCTTTGAGGGGACAGCAGGAGAGACAAACCCTAAGAAGGACTGGAAAAAAGAAAAAAGACTCTTCAAAAAGAATGCAACTTCACAGTCCATTGGTCCTGCCAGAATGCCTTTTACACCTGTCAGAGCTGTCACAGTGGAGGCTCCCTGCCTGCATGGGACTCACTGCTAATCCTCAGCTCTCACAGCAGGGCTGGGGCTGGGGCTGCCATACAGGGATCCCTGGTTCCCACTGCCAGAGCTGTAACAGGCCCCACGCAGCCTGGAAGAAGGGGTTTTGGTTCCTGGATGAAAGTGCAGTTGATTTAAACCTGTTTTGACAAAGCAAAACGTGTTTGTTGTGAAAGCACATACAAACTGTAATGACAGAGCAGTTAGGTTAATAGTGGAGCCAGTGCAACAGACTTGCTTGATTTGACTTGATCCAAGAGCCCAGCGTACCCACTGATCAAACCAGATGAGAACATTCCCCCAACCTTCCCCTTTTATCTTTTTGGGACTTAGTACATTCTGCTGCTTTATCTCGTCTAAAACCAGTAAGCACCAGTTTAGCTTAAAGTGGACCTTTTTTCCCTACCTGTCTGTAATGGTATTACCTATGGCAAAGTCTAATTTTCTGCTTGTTTCTAAGTTGAGTGATATAGATTATTGTATCAGTTCCCTGCATTTTCAATATGTACATTCGATTTAATGTGTAAAATAATGACTTAATTAACTCTTAGTTGTTCTTATTTTTTATTTTGCTGGCTTCTCAGAACTTCAGTGCTGTTTTTCCATGAACTGTTAATAATTCAATTCTGCCTTTATAAGCTAGTCTTGCAATACAGACAAAAATATTTTCTCAGATGCCACAGGTATGGCTCATTGTATGCAAAATGTTTGTTGTGCTTATTGTGTGCCCATCCTTGCACAACCTGGTGCTGCCTTCACTATGAGGAGAGGAGAGCTGGGCACCTCCTTGTTGTGACTCTTCACTATCAGGACTCAGGCTGGCAGCAGGGGATGGCTGATTGTCACTGGGGAAGTTGTGGTGCTCATGAAGACAAGTAGTTAGCTCATGGTAAATGAGCTCATGGCACTATCTGGGGGGTGGTGGCATCAATTCACAACTAAACGAGAGACTTTATGTTGTCTGGAGGAGAGGGCTGAAGAAGCTGCTTTTGTCAGAGAAAGGGAGCCTTGGCTAGGGACTGGTGGAACTTGTGCATGAGGTGCTGAGCCATGTGCATACCCATCTGGTGTTGCACTGATGTGAGCTGCCACCTCACTGAGGGATGAACATGTGCATAGTATCATCCCGTTTTGAAAGGATGTTGACAGGGCTGTATCTGTTTTGATTTCTTCTATTGTCGTGAATGTTACAAAATTAGGAGTGCTTTAGCTTTTGGATCAGTTGTTTAACAGATGTTTGCTCCTTGGGTGAATGACAGGACCTTTTGGTTGCTTACTTCTTTTGTTAATGGTCTGCTTTGCACTCATGGCAATATATGGCTAACAGAAGAGAAACTGGAATGTAGGCAGCTGGAAAAGTTGTCTTCCTCACCAAGTACCTGGGCCATAAATGACTGCAAACACTTAATCATGGTGAGTACTCTCTCTGTACAGCAGCTGTTCAGAAGTGCCAGCACAAGTTGACATTTTGTCAGCAACACTGAGCTAACTATTGGTGATTAGATAATACTCTACTGGTCTTCTCTTCAGGAAGAGGTGTAATGGTACCTCGAGGCACAAAACACAGGACATAACTGTGAGGTAACTGGACAGAAGTTTACTGCTCCATGTCATAGTGTTACAGATTCTTATTTGTAACAAACACGAATTCAGACTGACCTGATGGCTGAAAGGTACCAAAAGAAGATAATGACGTTTTTATACAAAGTCGTGCCTGTTGTTCTCTGGTCTAGCTGGAAATTTTCAAGAAAGAGAGAGGGAAAAATGTCTAAGTAAAAAATGTGAATGATGCAGAAGAGGACACTTCAGGAAATAGGTGCACCTCAGACCTGTAAGCTTACCTACTATAGTCTAAAGAAGCATGAATGCCAGGTAATGAAATTTAATGAGAGGTCTGGCCAAACAAAGGCAGGACCAGAGTAGTTTGCCTGTGGCAGGCACCACCATGAAGACCTGTTTGAGTATGTTCAGTTCAGTACTTTATGTAAAAAAAAAAAAATCAGTAGGCTTGTGCCATTATTTTTTTTACAATTTTTTTCATTAAAACTTTAAAAAATACTTTAGGAGTGTTTTTCAGGATTGTCATTTGAAACCTTGTACTGATATGTCTACTGAAAGTCTCTATTAAATTATGGTTGTTCATCTTTTAAAGACAAGGCAAACAAAGAAGTAGAGGAGAGAGAGTCAGACGGAGACTAAAATAGGATGATAAATTCATCCCTGTTTTACTCATCATTCTTAATTTTTCATTCAAGTTTGATGTTCACAGAATGTACTTTCCCTATACTTTGCTCTTTCTTTTGATTAACCTGTCAGCATAATGGTGCTCTTCATTAGACATAAGCATACATAAATATTTAATTTGATAGAGAAGACCAGTGCAGTTGCCTGCATTGTCCTGCACTGAAACAAGTCAAAAGATATCTCTATGGGAAAACTTAGAGAGAGTGGAAGCAGCACTGCTGAAAGCAGCATCCTCACACCTTTTGGTAACAAAGAACTTATTCCAAGATAGTGAGCACAAGGAGTAATAAACAGTTTGTTCCTGGATGTATTCTGAAATACTGAAAGGATTTGCTGGTTTTATGAACTCCTTCTTCACAGCTAAAGCTCTGTTTCTCACCTGTACCTGAGATGCTTTGGTGACACAGTCAGCATGCTTATAAAGTGACATATGTATATGGAAAGAGATGTGCCAACTGTCCCTGACAGAGAAAATATGCAGGTGGCATTTTTTCTTCAGTGTTTGTTTTTGATGTCTGTTCTTGCTATTCTTCCATCAGCCACTGTTTTCCAGCCTTTGTTTGACCTCCAAGAGTACTATCTGCCCTGAAACAGTGAACTAATTGTAAACTAATTGCAAATTCCAAAGTCCCTCATCCTTCCTTCATTAAATCTGTTTGCATCAGACAGGAAAATAAGGAAGTCGTTCTTCTGTAGCTTTGAACATTTTGCAGCTACTTTTGGACATTTGGATGCTTGGGCACTCAGCACCTCAGAAAATGCTATTTCAGGTGTTTAAAGTAATCTTTTATTGCTGAGTTGCTTCAAGCTGTGCATAAGCAGATAGACTGAGTGCATATATTTCAGTGACACTAGGAATTAGTAGATTTAAATACAGACCATTTCCACAGCAAGGAAGTTAAATTCAAACGTTTTAGATCCTACATATGTGAGCTTTGAAAAACTGTAAATGTACGACATAGATAAGTAAAACAAATCTCTCAGGAAAAGAGTCTGTACTATACCTTACTGTTCTGTGAAACATCAAACAGTTTCTTACACTGGGACTTTAACATCAGGGCCTTAACACTAGTAAATACTCTGCTTTACTAGAAGTCAGCTGTTGATTTAATAATTGTGTGGTGACCTGCTGCCTGCAGCTAGGCCATTTCCCTTGGCACCACGAAATGCAGACAGCCCATTGTTTTGAATCATCCTTCCTGTGATGTCTATGCCAGACTACCCGAGGATCCCCAACTGCCTCACAGCCATTAATGCACCTGTGGAGTAGCCAGTGAATAAGTCATGTTACCTCTGTTTGAGATGAGGTAGGCATGGGAGACAAAGGTGCCTTAAAGGACATGCTGAAGGACACAGAAAATTTTTTGTTGTGTAGCCAACTGTTCCATTGGCTCCAGCCCCCAACATTTCATGATGAGACTCCTCATGGTGAACAGGAAAATGGGCTAGGCACATGGAATATCATGCTGGCCTGTAATAATACCAATCATTACCCTGTTGTTTCATAGTTGAAAAGGGCTCAAAGTAGCAAAATAACTGACTTCTTTTAGTTTGGAACCTCTGTCCTCTTCCTTGGCACTTTCCTAGAGGTAGGGTTAGGTGACCCTGCTTCCCAGCTTCCAGTACCAACCTGGGCTGAACAGGCAAAGGTTACATTTCTGTCCCTTGTTTTATTGGCTTCCTTGAAACATCAGGAAGAACACAAAGTGTGACACCAAGGTAGCAGATTCAATGTTTTGGCATGAGTATGGCAGGAGTATTTTATTTTATTTTTCAGTGAGATTCCACTTAGGTTGTTTGAATATTTTCTTCCCCTCTGAATTTCCTTAATGTGCTTATTTTAAATTATTCTTTGATCATGCTGCCTTAATGTTGTTTATCTCAGAGAGTGTAGCCCTTTGTCTCACAAGAGCAGGTTCACTCCCTCCCTGCCTTGACACATGCTGCCGAACCCAGCTGATTTCTTGCTGTGCAGCAGATCTGTTCCTGGTTTTATGAGTGGAAGGGCTGTTTCTCCTGTGGAGTCCAGCAGGGCTAATAGCAGATTTTTTTTCCCCTGAGCCATTATCCCATTTGATTACTACCTGCCTTTTTTTACTATTTTGCAGGCTATTTACATGGTCAGCTGGTAAGTGATAGGTAAGCTTATTACTAATTGAATTCCTTTTTTAGGAGTGCAATTTGGGATGGACAGACTCCATATTAGGCAACAAAAATAATTTCCCAGGAATATGTAGGTTCTGACTCACATCAGTTATCAGGTTGAACAGCAAACTCCATGTGCTGTGTAACTTCATACAAAATATTCCCCTCCAAGAAGCAGCGCTGTTCTTTATGGCAGAAGGTTCTGGAAAGATGATACAGCCTTGAATAGGGAAGGTACAGCTGAGGTTGTATAGTCACTCAGCTACTCCTCTGTGTCAAAGCACTCAGTTTCCAGGAGCAGACAGCTATAATTTTAATTCTTGACACTTACAATCAAAACCTCTTTACACATTTTTTCCAAGCTCACAATCAGCTATGTTTGGTCCCCATTGCTTCCATAGAAAATTTAGGGTAGGAGAGGTACTGATGATAGGCTTTCAAAAAAAAAAAAAAAAAAGGTTAAAAATGGTTAATCATTATCCAGCCACCAACATTAGAGGCAAACTTTAGAAGCTTCTGATAAAGACCCATCTAGCCCCACATTCCCACTGCTGAGTAGGAAGCTTCCTCACTCATTCATAGTCAGCAGTGCTTCGGTTAATATTGTTTGATAAATTGTTTGAGTTTTCCTTAATAAAATTACTCACTTCAGACCTCAACTGTCCTAATCCTGTATTCAAAGCTGAAACTTTGAAACATCCAAGATTACTCCCAGTGCTTTCTCATAAACCTTTCATCAATGAGGATAACATTGAAGGGTTCCTTGTAGGATGTAATAAACATTATGAGTGCAGGACTTTTGCTGTAGGAGTCTGACCAATGTTTGTTTGGCCCATGTCCTATCTACTGACCAATCCAAGATCAATCTCTTTGCTCATCTTGCCCTCTGTATTGAGCTGTTGACTACTGAAAAATAGAAGAAATCTACTTTAATAATTGAAGATACTCATGGGAAGAAAAGAATAAAAGGGATAGAAAGAAAAAGAATAAAAGGAAAGTAAAAATAGAAAGAAAAGACAGAAAAATTCAGATGGGAGAAGCTCATGATTGGGCAAATTTCATTTCATTTCATTTCATTTCATTTCATTTCATTTCATTTCATTTCATTTCATTTCATTATTCTTCTTTCTTTTTCCCACCAGAAACATCTCTGATAATATAATACCAAATTAAGAAGCTCGACACCTTCTTTAGTTTGGAAGTTTTTACTCTATATCTAAGCAGCAAATAATGTCTAGATGCCATTTTCATTGTATTGGTATTAGTAATGTTTTTAATCTAATTAACAAAATAAATACATCAGGAAAATGAGAAAGAGAATATAGAGTTGCCATGTACCAGCTCCTTTTTGGATTGAGACTTACTCTTTCCAACATGTCCCATGTGTAACTATGTTGGCCAAGGGAAGAGAAACTGTATGAAACACTGGTTCTTTTCACATCAACGTTTTGCCATGAATTTTAATGGTAGAAGATTTCTCTTTGCAGTCCCAGGTTTACTGCCTCTCCCAATGTATCATGTGTCATGTTCTTGTATGAGATGTTGTTTTCTGAGGTAATTCACCATAATTCTAAGTGTTAGAGTCTCCAAAGCTTGTTCCTCTGAACTTTACAACTGTTTCTACTTGGTTAGTTTCTTGTATCACTGAGAATGTGCACCAGTGGTGACAATGCTTCTGTTTTTAAGCCTTGATTATTGGTGATCTGATTAACAACAGTGACTGACACAGCTCTGTGATTAGTCACAGAGTTATCAGTCCTTGCAGTGAATGATGTAGCCTACATCTCAGAACTCGTATTTCAGGTTGTCTTCAGATTCAGGAAGACATCTTCAGAATTGCATTATTCAAATAATATTTCAAAAATTGTTCTTGTGATCTAACCACTTTCTTAGCAAAACAAAGGGGAAAAAGGGTGTAAAAGCCAACCTAACCATCATAATTTTGTCTTTTCAAAAAGGAGGGAAAGAAAGTGGAAGTTTTAGTGATCAAATCAGATTCTTGCTGTAAATGCACACTTTGTGAAAGTATGATTTATGAGCTATAAATATGAATTAAATAAAGATAGAACATAGCTACATAATAACCTAATCTAGCATTCCTGAGACCAAGAGAAAACAATTAAGCATTGTTGCATTAATATGAGTTGAAAAAGAAGTAATGTTAGTAGTAGAATTGGAAAGGCTACCTTAAAACAGCTGCAATTAGCTGTTGCAATGAACTTGCTGGACAATTTTCTGTCCTTATCTTTTAATTGTTCTTTCAACCCTTCCTTCCTTTTCTTTTTGCATTGAGAGAAACAATGCAAGACATTTATTTTCAGGATTTTGAAGAGAGCTATTATTCATTTATCCTTAAAGAAAGTGTCAGTACTTTGCACAATGAGCTCTTGCTCATTTGCAGAAAAAATTTAGTCCTGTTGAACTGTGAAACTTATCACTATTTTATTAAAAAAACCCAAATAGATCTCATTTTAGTCCTTGAATAGACAGAAATAAACATTTTAGTCCTTGCTAAAACATAAATAGCACTGAAAGACATTGACATTGGACAGATGATCCTCTTATTAGTATTCAAATTAATCATCTAGCCTTTGGGAGTTCCTACATGTATAGTCTTTATGCATTCAGTTTGGGTTATCTCTTTTGTAAATCAGAACTCATTTTTGGGTCTGAGGCTGAATCTTGTGTTGTGGTCAACAGGAAATTCCTCTCCAAGGTATGGCCGAGAATTACATAAAAGCTCTGTTGTACAAAGAAATACTTCATGGGAGTTTAAAACCATGGTAAATATTTTGTCACCTTGGCCTTGCTTCTTTGGCTCAGATTTTTTCTAGTCACTAACCCAGCTGCCTCCTGACTTGCTATCTCATATTCCCTTTGCAGTTCTTTTGCACAATGGTGGCAAAAGGGTTCAGAGTGAATTCATCTTGTTTGAGGTCTCCAGACCTTACTGCTGATGCTCTGCATACTTGTTTCTCTTCAGATAGTGTTAATCTAGGACTGCAGCATTCTCCTGCTGAGTGAGGGAAAGAAAACTGAAATTGATGGTCAATTCTCTCTTGTATTTTTGAGAATAACTGCATTATTATTCTCTGCCCCTTGAAACCTGGCTGCTTTTTCAGTATGATGGCAGGTCTAGGATTCAATTTTAGCTTGCTTGCTTTGATAATTGAGCAATTCTCAGGGTAGTTTTCTTTTTACCAGAGAGCTGCTGCAAGCTGCTGCAGAGCTTCTGCTCCTGAAAGAGGCAGTTTTGACCATGAAGATGCAAGAGATAGCAGGAGATGGGTAGCCTCCAGAGAAAGACCACATTGTCCAAATTTGGCAATGGTTACCTTTGATCCTGGTATGAATCCTCTGCTATTGGAATACAGTAAAAAGTCTCCACCTGTCCTGATTTTCTAGCTAGAAAAATGGAGATGAAGGTTTGTTGGACTTCTCATTTGAAGACTCTTGGAAAGTTATAATCCAAGGAATTTCCCTCCAGTTAATGAAGTATTTTGAAATGGAACTTCCCAGACCTCCAAGCCAGCTCATTAATTTTTAAATAAGCCACTATAAAAGGTCCTAGAATAATTTAGAACAAACAAATTTTAACTTCCCCAAAATTTTCCTCATAAGTAAAACACAAGAGGTATTATATGCATGGAGAATATGTGAAGAGTGCATAAAAGCAAGGACAGTATTTTGGACATATTTTGCATCTGTACCCACAGGCCACTGTTAGTCTATCTGTGTTTGGATGAGCAGTTTGAGGAAAAATTTGAAAAAGATCATTTGGATTGCTCTGTGATCATTCAAGCAGAGGTCAACCAAACCATAAAAAATTGTAAAAATCACATAAGAAAAATCACTTGGAAAAAAAAAAATCGCACATTTAGGGCAATTGTCTGTTAGAGTGAACAGACTTCCCCTTCCTGCTATCAAATAAAAAATACTGGCTGTAGTAGACAGACCTGTGGGTTTCCTGAGAACCACTAGATCAAGGTAAGAGAGAAGCTGAGGGCAGCAGAGGGTTTCACTTAGAAGTGCCCTGAAGAAAGGGAAAGCTGGGGACATGATGGATGGTAAGAATAGAGAAAGAGCAGTCATGAGAGAGAGGGCATCAAAATTAGGGCTAAGGAAGACTTTGCTGTATACTTAGCATCAAGCAATTAGTGTTGCTGGAATGCATTTGCTGGAAGGTACAAGCAGGAGGAAACAAAGCTGTACAGGCTGTTCTTGCACAGTTATTTACAAATGGGTTATGGGCAGTCACAGGACAGTATCATACTTGCAGAATAGGCTGCATGTGAGATGCATTTTTTATTTCTTCTAGAGTGCAGACCTGAAATAAGAAGTTTGATTGCCTTCTGATTAAAGAAACTTATGAGGCTTGAGCACTGGAGTGTCAGCACTCCCTCCCTTTCATTTCCCTGAGATGTGAACATGTGGCTCCAAGCATACATGCTGTCTCCCAGGAAACTAATTTTGCAGAGAGAAAGGAGAGCATGATATGTGGGTCTGTGATTAAAGGCACCCCCAAATGTTTTATTATTAAATAAACTTATATTCAATAAAGATATATAGGAAATAGGTAAAGCAACAGTAAGTTTGGTCACACAGATCTCTGCAGCCACTTCCTTATCCTTTTAGTCTGTGTGCAGCCCACTGAGTCTGGATTTTGCACTCTTCTCTCGTGGAAGAAGTGACTGCACTGTGTCTTCCTGTTTGTGTCCTTTGACCATCAGTCCTTCTGCAATATCTGTTGTTCATTCAGAGACTGAGAAAGGATTATAGGCATGTAATGCCACGTAGTCAGACAGAAGCAGGTAAATTAAGGCATGTGTGACATGTTTGGTCTCCCTTGTTTACCAGTATTTATCACCCAGTGTTCATCTAAAAATGCTATGACTGAAACTGTCAAGAATATTTTGAAAGACAGAGGTGTTTGTATTTCACAATTGCATAAAGAAAAGAGCCTCACTTCCCAGAATTTAGAAGTATTTCTTACTGATCTGTTTTCTTCTCAGCACCAGATGTCAATTGCAAAGGCTTTTTATCAGACTGCAAACTTTTTGGAAAGACATTTTTTACTGAGTTAGTTTACACAGTCTGCTCAGTTGTCGCTGAAGCTCACTGGTACTGGTGATGCTGTCCTTAAAGAACAATACTATGTATTCCTTATGTTGCAGTGAGTAAAGGTGCACTTATACACATCTGCAAAAAGAAGTCATGATCTGAATGATGCGAGCACTGGAGACATCTCTTAATCTTTGGCTTTGTGTGCTTATCATTTTCTAATCCTTTCTTCAAATAGTACATTAGTTTAATACCAGCTAGTTACTGTATCCAAAAAGTTTTGTTTTCTTTCTTAAGAAAACTTTAGTTTGTTTAGTTTTGGTTCTGTTTTTTTTTTTTTTATTTTTTTTTAATATGGCAAAGAAAACTGTGCAGAACAAAAGGGCACACTTCATTGTATCAAAGCAGTCTCCATTTTTGCTACTAGCATGGTGGCTGCAACTATGCTGAAGCACTCACATGCCATAAGAAAAAGAAAAGGAAAATCTCATCAGTGACAGCTGTACAGGGATGATTTTTCACTCATTGGAGAGACTGTCATAACTCACAGTCCTAAGAGAGTGCCTGTTTCTCACTGTCAGTGGTGAGATAAGCTATATTTAATGCTGCAACATCAAAGCTGCCAATTTTACATTTGCAGTGCTACAGTTACGAATTAAATACACTGCCTGCCTGGTTTTGGTTTGCACAGAGTAAACCAAATTTTGACTTGTATTACATTTTTGATGTAATTACATTAGAAGGAAAAAGGGGCCTACTCAAAAAAAGTTTCAAAGTGTGGGGTTTGGCATTTTAGGAACACTAGACAGATATGCATTTAAATTATGAGAATTTATATTTTATAAGCAGAGCTACAGTAAAATATATGCATAAGTGTATTGAGGTCAGTCTTTTTCTGCAAATTACTATAGAGTATCCTTGGATAGCTCAGTGCTAAATGTAAAAGAAAATCAACAACCCATCTGCTGTAACTAGTATTGAAAAAAGGATTTTTTATTATTGGAGATGGAGATGAAATATATATTTGTAACTGTAAGCAATGGCAGGGTATGATTAGAATTAGAATATCCTGGTTGATTATCTGTTTGTTTAAATGAGGAAAAATGCATCAAGTTCCTTTCAGGTGGTGGACTATATAACAAAGTACCAATCAGGATTAAGCATCACTTCTTATTTTCTTTAAAGGACTAGTGAAGTAATTGAAAAACGCTGGATAGAGTCTGTTGTACTAAGACAGCATAAATCTAAAGTACGGGAGACAAACATACAATGGTTACACTTTTTCACTATCCATGTGTCCTATGTCTGAACTATTTATTAACTGAAATGTGAATGGGCAATGAAGGGCCAATTTATATGTTACACCAAGAGATGTATTATAACTGCCTTAGACATTGATTTCCTTCCTTTGCCTATTCTTGATTGGGATATAGACACATAGAACAGCAATAATGTGGGGTTTCCTTATCAGATCTTGGATATTTCCCCAGACTGTCTGCAACCATTAACCTTGCATATTATCTGACTTTAGTGATTAGTACAAGCCACATAAAACCGTATTGATGGCCTGCCCTGGGTTAGAATGGTGAGCTGAATTATTGGAGGTTAGATTTTGCTGACTTTGTGATACAAATGATAGTATTATGCTAGTCCTGTGAAATTGCTAATTTGTCATTTCTTTCATGGTGTAGTCAATGATGTGGTACTAATGAATGAGCCACATAATTGTGTGATACCGAACTGCAGCTTCTTGCCTTCTGCGTCTGTGTTGAGGAAGCGAATGTCAAGTCTCTCTTTGTTCACTCACTAGTTCCTCTTGTATTTCTGTGCCCACTGCTAGATGATCAGAAACTGTTTCTACTTAAAGTTAAGGGTATTGCACTTCTGTTCATAAGCCTAATTTTAGTTGGTTGTGCCCTTTACTTTTATGAGAGGCTTTTGGTAGGATTCTGTCACTTCCTTATTGGTGCCGTTCAGCAGTGAGAGGTGCACGCTGCATCTGCAGTGAACTTCAGCCAATGAAGTCCTGAAACCCTCCAAGATCTTACGGTTGCTGCCATTCTGAGATCCCCCCAAGAAGGTTTTTTTCAGTGTACATCTCAGAGACTATCCAGCAAAGTGTGCCTCCAAAAGGATTTGGAAGATAAACTGAAGTGGGTGAATTGGGTCAGTGTTTCATACTTTTTTTTTTTTTTTTTTTTCTACTTTTCATTATGTTCTACTTTTCATTATGTTCTACTTTTCATTAAGTACAAGGAGACCTAACTGAACCAGATGAACACATTGCATTGCTCAAGGAAAATCCTTCTCATCCTTATGATTAATTTGGTTTTCTTGTCTTTTTTTTTTTTATTCCCTTCTTCTTATTCTCTAAAAATTTTATTACAAAGAAAAATAAGGATCAGGAGAGAAAGGGAAAATAAGAAAAAAAGCCCCACAAACAAAAGGGGACTGAGTATTTTCTTTTAATTGATTAAACAGGGTTCATAAGTACAATTCTAGTTTGTGTTATTAAATGCTTTTTAATGTTTACAAAATCATATAATGTTTTATGTTGAAAGGGACATTAAAAATTATCTAGGTCCAAGGCATTGATGAAATAGCTGTACAAATACCTGTTTTTTTTCCAACTGGCATCAAAGAGCAGTTGGGTCAGACCTTTAGTTTACTTGTGCAATTGCAGACATCCCTAGTAGCCTGAAGTGAGGCACATTCTCCTGCAGTGAGGGCTGTGGGGCAGCACCAGCTCTGGCACTGCTGCCCTCAGGAGCATTATGACAGTCCCATGCCATCTGGTGTTGTACCTAAAGTTCTAGTTTCAGAAAACAAAGTAGATATTGGAGAGTCACAGCCTGCATTAAAATAAGACAGAAAGATGGATATAGAAAGGGAAATAGTATTTATTATGAGGAAAACAAAGAAAACTAATCATGTCTGGTTGAGGAATTTGAAAAACAGACCCAACTGGATATTGAAGGCTTTGAAACCCAAAAAGAGTGTGCAGTTGAGATAGAGCTGAGAGTTTACATTATTATAAAATTTTTAAAAAATTAAAAGTTTATGCTATTTAGATGCTTGTAGTAGGCTGTTTTGAGGAATTTAACAGATTTGAAGTTCTAGAATCTACTTTAGTGCTGCATGGTTAGGTCTGATGTTAGTCTGTTATCACTGAGTTCAAAACAATGGACCCCTCCCCTAGCTGAGGATTTTAATCTTGAGAAAATAACTTTGGAAATCAGCTTTTTAGCCTTCTTAATGTAAAATGGAAATATCAATATTTGTTAACGTCTGAAAATTAGTTTA
Source organism: Vidua macroura (assembly GCF_024509145.1). Lineage (NCBI taxonomy): Eukaryota > Metazoa > Chordata > Aves > Passeriformes > Viduidae > Vidua > Vidua macroura. The sequence continues at coordinate 25,169,450 of NC_071572.1, forward strand.
TCAGTTTTATATAAGAATGACTCAGTGTCCAGCTGTTAGTGAATACAACAAAAGTATTCTGTTTCCCCCCATCAAATTTACAGTGGCAGAAATACACACTGTCCAAATGAAAGTGCCAAGATCCCAATTAATTTGACGTGCTTAGATTTAATTATAAGCACCTTCAGTCTTTTTAGGCTCATAATTCTGTTCCCTGGTTCTTTACCATGTGCAGCTCATAGTAACGAGTTCTTTACCATGTGCAGTGGTAACGAGCTTTCACTGATGCCATAGCTATATTTCTTAAAATTACACCAGTATAAATAATCTTCTTTAGTAACAAACTGTGTATTTTTTGCACTGGTTTTCAAGTCAGTACTCATGCTATTCTAAAATGTATTGTTAACTTATGTCTCATATCCTCCTCCTTCTGCCTTGCCTTTGCATGGATAAAGACAAGCAGGAGCTGGACTCTTGAAGACTTGCAGTCATCCTTTCAAGACTAATTCTGATGTTGCTGAGCCCCACCAAGGCCAAGCTGAGTCTCATGCTAGCATGAATCATCAGCTGTAGTCTGGGAAACACATAATCTGTACACTATGTCCCTGCCCTTGGGCATAAGCTGCAAAAATTTATCTCTAAAAGTTGCTGAAAGGGTAGCTGGGTCTTTCACGAAATCTGCTCATTCAGACTCTATATGTATTGCTGATGGGTCTTGCTGTTGTGATGGCAGAGGATTCAAAGAAAACTGGCTTGTTAATGGTTTATTCGAGTCAAGAAAGGATATTTTTGACCTGAAATACTGTGCATTACTTGTTCAACTGATAAAAGTGGTTCTGTTGTAGCTACAAATTATCTATTTTGTCCACAGTAAAATATAAACACTTGTGTTGAAGGAAAATACAGCACCATAAATAATTAAAACTATTCCAATTGACTTTTTTGATCAATTTTAATCTGAACTTAAATCACAATGGTCAGCTGTTTTATTTATTTTTTAATTACTGATTATTTAGAGAGATTTCTCTAAGCAATTACTAGTTAATATCCTTAATAGCCAGTTTTACATGTAGACCACTGCTATGTTGCTTCTGGCCCTGCTTGAGAAATATAATACACTCAGTATCAGATCACGTCCTGTATGTCCCCAGTATTAAAGAGAACAAAATGAAAGTAATATGAATTTCACTGATAAGGACCACTTTTCCTGTGATTATAGTTCTATCAAAATGCACCAGCTAATATTAAACACAGCTTTACATACCTTTGAAATAATGCAATTATATATGAGAAACCTTGCTTCTGCGATTAAGACAATGAGATCTGCCCCATGGGAGAAGTCCACTTTTTTGGATCCAGAGAGGGTTTTTTCCTCTTCTTGATATTGTTGAAACTACATGAGGCAACAGTCCTTTTTTTTTTTCTGGAGGGTTACAGTTGTTCTGCCAGTGATACTTGGGTTACATATTAAATGACCTTGTGCAGGTTCCTGTTTTACTGTAATCAACCATTTAGCAGCAGCTAGATGGTATATTTATGCCTCACAGTTAGCTGTTTCACTGACATTAAGGAACTATAGACTTTCTATATGCGTTATTGTTTATCGAACCACGTTTGAAGAAATTTGTCTACTGCTTTTTATTGATGGGAGTTTCTGGCTAACAGCTCTTTAAATAAGTGGAAAATGCTCAGTTATCACCCAATGTGAACAGGATCAATAATAGTTTAGTAGTGTCTGATAATTGCAGTGGCTGTTATATACAAGAGCTTGCATCTTCTTGAGTGACTCTTATCAATCTATTGTCCGTCATCATCTGATAATCAGACTGAAAATATAGTAGGGAATTATCCTTTTTTGAATCAAGCTTCTGAAAAACATTTGAAATAATGGTAAAAAAATTCTCATTGTTCCACTCAGCGGGGAGAAAAATTTAGTATCTGGGCGACTATGGTGAGAAAGGGACAAAAAAATCCAGTGTGCACTTGCTAAAGACATTTTGCTAGTAGAAAAATGTGTATAGCACAATTATATGAGGGCAAAATATTTTTGCAATATTTGGAGACGGTCTTAAAATGTTTGCAGTTGTATTCTGAAGGAGTCATGACCCTCTGTAGCTCTCAGGACTATGCTGGTGATTTGAAAAGGAACCACAGGACAAGATGGCAAGAAAGGTATGCTAGAGTGCAGCAGAGTGCAGCTCTTGTTGCTTTGTTCCCGGGGGCAGCAGCATCTTCCCTTCACAGCACAAGCAACCCAATACTGTGACAGTGTGCAGCTTTTTGTGTTCCCTCCTCCTCTTGGAAGTAATCTTGCTCTTGGACACAGAGTTCACTTGTAAAGCCAGAAATATTCACCTCCTCTTCCCATGGCTTTTTTTAATACTCTAATCATCTGCCTGCTTATGCTTCTCTCTTCATTTTCCTTTCCCTTTTTTAATTTATATTTTACCTTGTTACTTGCAAAAACACATACAGCCTGGCCATCTTTGGTTTCATGGCCTTTCTTCTCTGCTGACAACATGTGGAATTGCCAGAAATCTGTCTGGGCACAGGTTTTCATATTGCTCTGCGCCGTTAGCTAAGAGAATGCTTTGTCTCTTTTTGCCTATTTGTTCTAGGAATTAAGAAAACAAACAAACAAATAAATAAAGCAGTTAAATTTTATGTGTTTCTGTAGATCAGGGGCTCTACAAGTATATTCTGTTATTAAAAGAACTTGATGGTTGCTGTTATTTACCAGCATCAACATCATGTTTTCTTTGGGATAAATGTACAGCTTTGATGTCTGTTTTATCAGGCCACCTCTTTGGCAGACACATAAGCTGGGAGCAGAAGCACAACCTTGCACTCTTCCCCCTTACTGTTGTACTTCTAATTGCAAATAGTAAAAAAAAAAAAAAAAAAAAAAAAATCCTAATTCACAGGAAATCAGAAAGTCTCATATTTCAACTTGTTACTACTGTGCATCTCTGAGAAGAGTCTGTCTCCATCTGCTCCAGAACCTCCCTAGGGAATTGTAGATAGTAATTCCGTAGGGAATTGTAGATAGTAATAAGAACTTTTACCTTTGTCATCTTAAAGTCAAGCAAGCTGACTCCTTGAGCGTCCCCTTGTACATCAGGTGCTCCAGCCAACTGGCCATCTTGGTGTCTCTGTGCTGGAATTGCTCCAGTTATGTCAACATCATTCTTCTACCACTGATGTGGTCTCACCTGTGCTGAGTGGAAGGGACAGACCAGCTCCCTTGACCTGTGAGTTGCCTTCTTGCTCGTGCAGCCCAGTATTTAGTTGTTCTTCACTGCAAAGACTGACACCTCAAGTTCAAGATGAACATGCTATGTATGATGTGAGGGCATAAATTGCGTTCAATTATATCTAGTCTTCGGCAGCAAGGCTGTGATTTTTGAGAATTTTTCAGAAGTATTAGAACAAGTCATATCCTAGACTACTGTATTCAGAGTATCTCAATTTACAACTTATTAAATATTTTTTGTAGAAATCTTAAGTAATATTTAAGCCAAAAGCTTCAGTTACCCTGGTTATACTGTCTTTAATAAACTCTTTTGTCTACTTTTGAATAAAAAATTTATTTCTGCTATATGGCTTGCAGTATGAAAAGTTGAGTTAAATACAGTATTTTTGCACCTTGGCATGCAAATACCCTCTCTTCCTTTTCATATATTTAAAAGGCAGTTTCAGACTTGAGTGTGGTCTGATCTCCTGGGAAATTCAGAATACAAAGAAATTACAACAGCCTCAATTCCCTGAGAAAGAACTTTTGACTGAGCAAATAGGAAACTTAACCTCCCCTGTTTGACTCAGAAAGATTCCAAACTGATGAGTGTGGGTCTCTATTCAGGTAGACAGCTTGGCTGCATCCAGACCAGTTAAGTAGCTGTTTTACCTAGTCTTTTTATCTTGTAACTGATTTTCCTCTAGTGCCTACTGATTACAATAAAATTTCATTTTTCCTCTGCAGCTTTGTCGTGGAATGTGGGAATAAGTTCCTTCTGGACCTAGTCTCTGCTCATTCCAGAGCTGCAGGGCAATATTGAGCTTATCTTCTCTCATTTTTAACAAGGACTGCCAGTCTGTCTAATGCAAGGCATTGAACAATCTGAGCATGAATATAGGGTTTCAGCAGACCCATACAACAGTCTGCCTTCAACCTCTAGGACCAGCCCTTTCTACCATCTTTTCTTTCAAAACTCATGGTATCCAGTAGAGGTTTTAATGGAAGTTTCTTTAGGTAAGTTTATAGATGTTTATCAGTGAACAAAAATGCATTATATTTAGGCGAGTAATCCTTTCAACAACTCTTATGTACATTTTTAGAATCTAATCCCCTGAAATATATAATTAATTTATTTCACCTCATCTAAAGTCTGGGACAGATTTTTTTTTGTTTTGCTTTGCTTTGTTTTTGGCATTTGGGAAGCTATGAAACTGCCCCTCATGTTCTTTACATGACTATTATTTATCACTCATTAATGGTGCATCAGCCCCTATCTTCCAGAGTTGTGTGGGAGTGTACTGGAGCACTGCTCCCTTACACATGGCATTTCTGACAGAAGACAGAGTTGAAGTATCTCTATCCAACTTTACTCCAAGTTGGTACTGAAGACTGCCATTTCTTAGGCACCATTCATCATCCAGCTTGACATCTGCTAAGACAGTTTCCTGCAGCTGCAATTAATATTCTGGTTCATTGATTTATTTATAATTCTGGCTGCTCAACAAATGGCAAGATCAGACAGATTTGCTGTGGAGTCTCTCTGTAAAACACCAATATTATGAAGCTAAATGTGTCCTTGTGTGAGGTTCCATTATAACTAAAGTACTGTGTAGCATTTAGGGCTCACAGAAATCATCACAGACGTTTAATTTTTTTGCAAGCAGACTTGTTCAGAGCAAAACTGGGTCTGGATACAACTTCTGTTACTTTTAGTTTTCAACTGATTTGCAGCAGGGAGATGTGTAACTATCTCAAACAACCATAGGTTAAAAAATTCAAGGAAAACATATTCTGCTTTGTCACACATATTCCATTGATATATGAAGTAACATACCTTTGTGAAGCAGGTGCATACACTAATGGGAGCTTTAACTGTTGATTTCTCTGTTTCTGTCACCATTATATTATTACTTAATCACAGCTTTTTGTGTCAAATTTACCCAAGAGTATTTTTAATAGAAGCATAAAAGAAATTCAGTTCTGGGTATGAAAAGAAAAGGAATTGGGGTCCAGTCTCTTTGGCAAATATTCTATAACAAGGTAATTCTTTAAAGGCATTTTACATAGTTCTGAGAGAATAAAACAAATGCATCAGGATAATTCTGATCTTTCAGATAAATACACAGTTAGATATGATTTACATTAGGTGATGTTAGTTTACATATGAAGATATGTGAAGCATTCCCAAGGAGTAAGAATAGATCTGTATAACAGAAGAGACTTTTACCAAGCCCATGCTCCCCCACATTAAATAATAAACCAGAAATAACGTGTGTTAGAGCTTTTGTGATATGTTTGAGAGCCTTTCTTACAAATTATGAATAAAATTAACTGCTAGCCATTCTCATGCATGCTATCAAGATTTTGGACACCAATATATCAAGGTTTTTCACATGACAGCATACTATTACGTGTATATAATTAACATTCACAAGACACAAGTGAACATATCTAAGAACAAATAGGTAACTGATTTATAGAAGAGTTAAAAAAGTAAATTGAATCATTATGAATACATCTGTTTTTGGATTTGTGAAATAAAAATTAGGAATGTCATATTAATGAAGTGTGGGAAGAATTTTCTTGCTACATAATTTTATTAAATAAAGTTTTTATTTGCATATATCACAGAATCATTTAGGATGAAAAAGACCTCCAAGATCATTGAGTACAACCTTTTACTGATCATTACCTTGTCAACTAGACCATGGCACTAAGTGCCATGTCCAGTTGATTCCTGAGCACTACCAGGGATGGTGACTCCACCACCTCCCTGGGCAGCACATTCCAAAGTTTAACATACCTTTCTGTGAAGAAATTCTTGCTGATGTCCAACCTCAACCTCCGCTGGTGCTACTTAAGACTATGTCCTCTTATCCTGTAATTAGCTGCCTGGAAGAAGAGGCTGAGCCCCACCTGGCTACAATCTCCTTTTAGGTGGTTGTAGAGGATTGATAAGGTCTCCTCAGAGCTGTCTTTTCTGCAGGATAAACAACCCCAGCTCCCCACATATGCTTATTCCTGGCATCCCTTAATATTGTTTAAGATGCACAAAAGTGGTGGGAACTATAGTAAGTTTGGGTTTTTTTTCCTGAAAGGCATCATAGCAGATAAATGAATGGAGAATAGTGAGTCTTCCCAACCCAATCCAAAAACCTTTCTTCAATGGATTAGTTCCTTTAATATGAGTAAAGATGTTCCAGGTGAATAAAGACTGTAGGAATGACTCCCCTTTGACAGCAACACATCTGAGAGAGCTCTCCCTCTAAGCTGCCATAATGAAAATATGGTTTCTTTTTGGCACATCTGATTATCTTTTCATACTTTACAAATAATTTTTCTGAAAATGTTTAAAACTATGTGCATCTGATTCAGAGCATGGATATCACTGTGATAGAATGGATATCATTGGATATGGATATCATTGTGATACAACTCAAAAATTATGCTCTACAACATTATATGTATCAGTACATCATAACTTGTGTTTATAATACAGTCAACCACTCTACCTAGTCTTGACAGTTATGGTTGCCACTTCTATTTCAAATGAGAGGCAAACCTGACAGATGAGTTAGGAACAAGCCTCTTAGCCACTTGCTTCCTGAACTTTATATTTGCAGAAATAAAAGATGCAGGGATGTTTGAATTAATGAGCTGTCCAGTCTAAACACAATCACTAAAATTTGAAGAAAAACTAGGAATCAGGTATGATATAATGGTCTTTTCTTTTTTCCCACTTGCTCTCCTGCACTGACTTGAATGGTTTGTGTAATGAATGATAATTTTATTTTTACTATTAGTATCAGTTTAAATAGAGAAATGGTATTCTCTGCTTATTCATGTGTGTTGTTTATAGGAGAGTGAAACATTCAGGGTTAAAGGTGTGTTCTGTGTCTTCAAGGTTTCTTGACCAGACATACATATGAGTTGTATGTACATATGTGCAGTGCTATAGGTAGGGTCCTTCTCTTTTAAGACATAAAAATTTCTCGATGAGAAGACCAGAAAACCCCCAGAAAAATACAGGACCAAATGGAGGCCTCAGATTTTAAGAGGAGTGTATTTTCAGACTTTTTTTCTACTTCTTTTGTTATAACCACATATACCTGACACAGGTACAGTATTGATTTGCCTACTGGTGGTGAAGCTGGCTTTTTGTTCATCTGGTGGTTGTGTTACCCTAAAGCTGCATGCCAGTTCATCAAAATCAATTCTCTTTTGATTTTTGCAACAGCAGAGATGGGTCAGCTAACAAATGACAAAGAGCCCTATTCATGACAAAGCGATTGTTACATTACAAGTACAATTTTGTAGGAATTTAACAAAAAAAGCACAAGAACGCTATTTTACTGCATCATTTACTGTCTCTCATGATTTCTCAGACCTCTCCAATGTCCATAATGCAGTGTTCAGATTAGACTAGTCACCTTCTTAAAGACAAACATGCTAGGCTCAAGAGTGTATATTTCTTCAATCAAAAAAAAAGTTCTTAATTTAAATATATTTCCTAAAATTTTTCAATAAATTCAAAAACACCTTAACTGACCAAACCAAACTTACTCCACATCACTCACAATATTATCTTCTATTTATTTTAATTACTTAGAACTAACTATACAGGTGAGGGAGGAGATCACTGATTCAGTATGTCAACTGGTCCTATCTTCTGTTGAGCAGCTACAAATGCCCCTTGAAAGGCTGGCTTGACTGCAAAGCTCAGAGAGAATCAAGATCTGCTTGATAATTTTGCAGAGATTTTTACCAGCTCAGTGCTGACAACTGACGCAAATGTATGAATTAGAGGGAGGGTATGAATTAACATTTTCAGGAAACAAAATTTTAAAGCTGACATTTTTTCCTGAATGAGAGTTTGTATTTGAGCAAAACTGAGCTCACACAGACCATAGATGTCTCTCTTTGTAGACATTTATCAGATGAATGGCAAATCTGCACATAAAAATCCAGTTTAAACACTTCAACTTAGACACAAACAAATGTGAAAGTTTTCCACGGAATGGGAGCGTCCTTACTTGTATCCATATGTAGAACATCCTGGGCAGTTTTAGCTCTGTTGTACTGCGATAGTTACACTCGAGTTTGAAAAACAGATGACTTACTGGTTGGAAGCTTTTGTTTTGGAGTAGCTTTTGGATGCCACAGAGTTTAAAGAGTTACCCTTGTGATCTCTGTTTTCAACAGCTTGGTGTAGTGTTTTAGCAAAGCAAGGATTTAGCAAGCTGATTGAGCTAGGTCCTTGTCTCTGATGGTTAACTTTTGTCTCAAGCCGAGATACTGTCGCCTACTCGATAGCTAGTAGCTAACTAGTAGCACAATTGTGCCTAAGACTGACATGCTCAGAAGAGTTTTGTGCCTAGGAAGTCCTTTAATCAAGTTTTCTGAGCTTTTTTCTCCAGCTGAGCTTTTTTCTTCAAAGAATGATCAATATTTATTTAGCTGTAATGTGGGACAGAAAAGCCTTTCTTTTTATTGACTTGTCTGAGAGCAGTTTGTAGATATTGCCAGGTTGGTGAAGAATACTTTTGGAAGTATTGAAGGGGGAGGCATACAGCTTCTGGCCGGAGGCAGCCTCCAGCTCTGTGGGCCATTTTGCAAAGTCTTTTCCTTCTCAATATGGTCAAAGGGTTTCCAAGTGCAGATTTAGCTCTCCCTATCTGCACTGGTGGCCAAGACATGTTTCTGGGACATGTAACATGACGGGGGCTGTGGGACATGCTGGCACCCTCATTGAAACTGGACTGCATCTACCCCAAATGTTCTCTATCTCCAGAAGCGCAAGGATAGGGCAACTATTAGACCACTCTGGGCTTGTTCTTGTCAGGGTTTTTTAATTGCTGAATAACTCAAAAGAGCAGCAATTGCTGTTCGTCAGTCAAAGGGCATAAAAATGCAAACAGTGACAGTATTATGTCTGTATTGATGTATGATTTCTATTCAGATTTATGTAAACAGCTATGGAAATTTTGCTGGCACTTGGCTTTCAGTAGGTTATTGGTATGGCTCAGGGAGTTGCAAAGTTTGAAAAGACATATTTTAGTTAGTTCCTTTAGTCACGGAAGTAACTCTTGTCTACTTAGCCAATGAAATTGGTCACTATTCATTTTAAATTTTTTTTTTGCAAAATGTTAAACAGTTTCCCCAGTTAGATTCTCAAACCTGTTTGGTTTTAGACCCAGTAGTATCAAACATGCAGGTGGCTTGTTGTTGTTGTTGTTTTTTGTTTTTGTTTTTGTTTTTGTTTTTGTTTTTGTTTTTTACATGTGCATATTCTTGCATGTTTTAGTTTATATGCACAGAAACATCAATTTACTGATCTCTTCTTCAGGGGGATTAGGTGTCAGTATCCAGGACCATTCTGGGACAGCCTTTTCACAGCTCTTTAAGCACAGAATAAAAAGCCTTATTGATTCTACTGAAACACATAAGACATGGCTATTATTATTACATATCCATTTATCCTCTGGTGTTACATTTGTCTTACAGACAACTCTCTTTAACTGAGGTGTTGTCCAGACATCCAGCAAAATTCATTGCTCCGGGAGATGTGCTACTATTTGTGCACTCTATTTCAATCTTATTCCTGATATGAATGGGAATATCACATTAACTTCATTTGCAACAGACTAAGTCTACCAGGCTTGGTTGAATATATGTTTTAATGTTCCTTTGGGAATTGTACAGCTTTGCTGTGCCTTTTCCTTAGGACTAGTTTAAGGTCATAATATCTGCCAGTATTTAATCACAGTCGATGCATTCCCTTTGACTATTAAATATTTTCTGAAATGCTTAATAACATTTGTTTCTTCTCTAATAAAATGTCCAAGTGCCATTCCTTTTCTCTGGCACACAAGTGAATCAACTTGGGATCTGCATGGTGCAGAAATTCTGGGAGTTTATAAGGGCAATTTTTTTTTTCTCCCAGCAGTCTCCTTCTGGGGAGTTTGTCGGTTTGCAAGCTATAATGAGTAGTAGGTTAAAAGAAAAAGGGCATTTTAGTGGAGGAGGGAATTAAAATTCAGCAGCCTAATATCAGCAGTAGTTTATAACAGGGCCTTATAAAAGGCAGCTCTGTGTCTTTTATTTTTGTGTGTGCACTTTTATTTCCTTTGATATCAGCAGGGGAATTTTCTCTGCAAGACCCATTCCCATCTCACTTTTCTGCTTTCAGATCCCTGCTGCTCAGGGTTTTCTCCTTTCATTTTGATATATGTTATATTCTTCAACCTTCCCACTTGAAGGTTGTAGGAAGCTCGATATTGCCTTTAAAATAGAGAACACAATTGACGTCAAAACTTCTTCAAGGAGTGGCCCTGTTTTTCATATATGTTGAAAAGAATCCTTCCACTTACTGGGAGGTCTTGGCAGTGGTTGAGGTGAAATCTTCAAGACATTTCACTATGTCTAATGAAAATTGTACTAGAAAGGTTAACTTGCTGCTTGCAATTTGATTTGTACCATACCTTTAACAGGAATGCATTTGTGTATTGTATAATTACACAATAATAAGACAAAATTATGGGTTTATGTATATACATCTATCTCTAATGCTGCTATTGATATTTAAAAATATGTTGTAATGAATTGCTGCTCAGATCTTTGCCTTCCATACAATGTGGCGAGCTCTCTAGTTTAATTTGAAGTCAGTTCTTTTCTGTATTTCCAAGGGCAGACTGAAAAACCAGTTAGGTAATTCTGCAGAAGTGGGGAATTTCGTTCTAGATGCTGATGATAGTGTGATTAACAGGTCACAAACAAAAATGGGTTTTAACATCCCATGCCAATTCCCTCAAACTATTTTCTGTCTCTTCTTTGGCTTTTTGGTGACCCCAGGGTGGGCTGGGAAGCAGCATGCCGGGGAGGAATGTGATTATCCCACACAACATCCAGCAGTGGCCTCCGGTGCATTTCTGGCTGTTACAAATAGATGGCACTTTTGACTTGTACTACAGCAATTCGGTTAGAAGGATGCAATGCCTGAAAAAACCCCACTTGCTGGGTTTTTTGTAAGTCAGGCACATATTTGTTATTACTTATATAGGGGCAAAAGAAATGAGGCAGATTCAAATAGACTGCCATTAATCTCAGGCAATGAAAGCTTAAAAATACAAAAAAATCTAAACAGTAGAATGGGCAAATCAAGTACATTTATAACATTTTCAGACTCATCCTCTGGATTTTCAGGGCAAGGTGGAAGAGAATTATCTTTTAATACTGAGTTGCTTTAAATGTGAACAAGGCAATTGCCACAAAAGTCTCTTATTTGCTGCTTTTCTGGTCTACACGTGTGCACACAGAGACACACATACACACAGGGGGAAAAATCAGCCTGTTGTCTTGCAAGTGTTACTTATCATATTAATTAAAATCTGGTGACACGATAACACCAGCAGCTGTGTGGGAAAGCGAGGGAAATTAACAAACGTTTGATTTGTTGTGTTGCTAATGTGACACTTATTATACAGGTCACAGTAAAACAATACCTCAGCCAAAATATGCTAATACTGGTGGAGAACTGTTGCAGTTGTAAAAACATTGATGTTTATTATAATGAGACAAAATAGCACATTACCTTTAGCAGAGTGAATTGCTGCTTCTCAGGGTAAGCATAAAGTATCTCTGAAGGTTTAATAATTTAAAAAAACTCCAAAACCACAGAGACAGAATAAAGTGAAATTGTTATACATACAAAGCCAGTAAAAAGAAGACAACCTCATGTATGAAAAGGATGTAAAGCTCTTAGAAAGCAAAATATGTAATTTCTATTGGACACAGATTAAATGGAGCATGCCTACAGTTTCTTCATTTAACATTCCAAGGAACTTTATTACAAGAACAAAAGAAAATTGTTTAGTAAGATACAAGTTATGCTATAAAATACCTGTAGAACTAGAAATGTAATTACATTTAAAAATGGATGTATTAACTGCTCCTTTTCCCTTGAGGAAAACTAATATGTAAACTTATTTTTAATGGTGGCTTATATCCAATCAACCGATTTGGTGACATTTCTAAACAAAGACCTTTGGACTTTAAATAATTATTCCCATGCAATTGTTGGGTCACATATAATTGCTTGCACTTTAGTGCTTCTTCACAAATTTAATTGCACTATAGTCTGGATCTGAAAGTATTTTCTATATATAGATACATAAATAAATTTGCAGAATACAATTCTGAAATAGGAGAAATTCTTCCCACAACTGTAGTAAAATTAAGACTATGCATTCAGTATTTTGCAGCTATTTGCATCTTAACAAGAATAATTTAATTTTTACCTTTTCAAAGGTTTCTTTCATTTTCAGGCTATTTTCTCAAATTTTGTACCATATTTTTTGAGCCCAAGGAAGGATTTTTTTTTTCTTACTGTTATTTTGATCATTTTACTGAAATGGGGTGAAGTCAACCATTTGTTTGACAGTCTTTGACAGCAGATTATGTAGATTTTGCCTGACAGAACAGTAGTCATTCGGAACTGAATTCCGAGTGAGCAGTCTAGATCAGAGGTCAGCCTGCAGGGTACAAATGGGGAACAGATATTTCACCTTGCCATATGAAAGGACACAAAAAAGCAGACAAATCAGGAACTGGTGAGAACTAAAAGGTTAAAGCAGAGTTGATGCAATTACACAATATTTACAGCCTAAGATTGTGCTAAAGTCCTTTTGAACCTTCTGCCCCTCCAGTTCATGGAGGAAGCAGGCTCTGATTTGGAAGCATTCCCTGAAGAAGTGTAAGTGCACTCTTTAAAGGTCTGCTCTGTGCCAAAATGCTAAAATATATCTGTCCTCACTTACATTTCCCATCATTCACCTTGGTTTCATTTTCAAATGGGTATCAAAGTACCTATGTGCACATGCCAAAAAATAGTTCCCTATCACTCCCCTTTTTCAGAATAATACCAACAAGGGGGAGGGTGGTGGGGGTGGGGGAGAGAAGAATGAAAAAAGCTATCTAGGGCAAAACTCAGGTATAGAACCCGGGGAGAAGACATTTTGACTTTTTAGATGAAAATTGCCATGTTCAAATATGTAATACTGAAACATTGATTTAAATTATTAGAGGCAAAAAAAAAAAAAAAAAAAAAAAAAATTAGAGGAAAAAACCCAAACAAACCCAGAAAAGTGTTCTATATTTAGTCCTAACTGGACCGTGACAGAAATTAAACTGATTTTCAAATATTTTAAGCTCTCAACAATTTTTTTTTCTTTTAGTGATCACTATTAGCAACTACATATACAGGACAAAACTTGCATGAGCATTTTAGTTAGATTTAAAAAAATAATAAATACTAGATCAAAAAGGTGGTTTGTTTTCATTTTTTTCTGAATTACTTGTAGTTGGAGGTCACTTTCAGAGAAACATTACTGTAACATTTATTACTTAACCTTATCTATGACAATCATTCTTTTATTAATGTTGGCCAAAATATAGAAAAAGTCAAGGAAGAAGAGGTTAAAGAAATTCCAGAGAGTGATCAAGTTCTGAGGGTTTTTTTGGAGAATCTGTATAAATTAGATGGAGCTTTAGTGAAAATCTCCACCTTATTCAAGTATGAAAGGATGTCTCGACATGTTCAGAGAGGTTAAGGATACCTGAATCAATAACAAAGATGCCAAGAGAACAATTTAAATCTACTAAGTAACTAAAATCCTAAAACCATTATGTGGGGAAAAAAAGAGAGAGAGAGAGAAAAGAAAACACTTAAGGCTGATGAAATATCAAGGTTTATTATTCTATTAGACTTTGACAATGAAATGAAATACACAGACCTTTAACAATGTTATTAAAATAAAATTTCAAAGCTTGATTTTTCAATCATGCAGTCAAAGAAAGGAAGACATTTTACAGTCATATCCTGTAGAGTATAGGAAAGTTCTCTGTCAAAGCTGTGTAACATTTTGATTAAGTGCTTGATAGATTATAAATATAAGTCAGAGCTAGCAAGACACTGTAATAAATGGATCGTCTAAGAATGACTTGTGATCAATTTCAAATTACAGAAGTGTGTAATGTACTCATTTCTTCCCTCCATATACTCTTCTTAATGATGCCTTCAATTAAATGTGCGTTGTTTTGCCTGTCTGTGGGTGCTCAGTGTAGAAATGCAGACCTGTGCTTGTATAAATATAGGTATGCATACATGGATATTCACATACATATGTTTGGTCACCCACATCTCCTTATATACAGTTTCAAGTAGAGCCTTCTCTTCCACAAGATTTTTGTTTTGGTTTGGTTTAATTAATATTATTTTGCATGTCATTAGACTATTTAAATCAGTGGGATTCTGCCATGGATAGCTTTTGGACAAGCAGACGTGAAACCCACAAGAAATTCCATAGGAAGTCAATAGCAAATGCAGCACTGCAAAAAGAGGAGCGCAGAGCCATTCCTATTCAATTACAGCGAGGAACAAAACATTCTGCTTTTTACTGTTGTGCTTCATTTCCAATGCAGCATAACTTTGTAAGAATTTTTCTAAGGGAAAAATATTTTGGTGTGAACTGAGCACTAGTTGATTCAGTGCTCTCAACTTTTGTTACCAGTACTATTCATTGAAATAATATAATTTATTGACATAATTTAACCTCTCTCATATGAATTGTTTGAAAGCAACCAGTTCTCTTAAGTACTATTGATCTATGCTCTATCCTGATTTTAATGGTCCCTCTTGTAATACTCTCTCTGGAACCTACTCTATTTGTCCATAAGTACCTTAATCTAAACAATTGCAATTATATTCATTATGAATATACTCCATGTAGTACCTAAAAATTTTGACTCTTAGCTAAAATTAACTTGCCGTTATCTTGTTCTGAACTGGAAGAAATTACTAGAGAAAAAAGAGAAAATTTCCAAAGGGTTTATCTAACACTGGAGAGACGGTTTCCAGTGAAAGTTATACCACACAACATGTTTTAAATGCATACATTCAATGCCACAATAACTTTACAGTCAATTGTTGATTCATAGGTCACTGGTCACAAATTATAATCTAAAATTACTTTCTTATGAATAAGCTCCAAAGCTATGCAGTGTTTTCACATATCAGGATCTTTACAGTTCACTGGGAAAGATTCTTTATCAATGCAAGCCTGATAAATTTGGGAAGATGTTAACTTTTATTACTAACATTTGTTTGTTTGGTTTACTCTAGCATGTTGTACAGTGTATTTATAATAAGCATTAGGCCAGCAATAATAGGAACTTTCCTTTTGAAATGTTACGAATGTGCCATTCCCTTTAATTTTTCAGATATATGGGAAGTGCTGATAGAAAGAGGGGGGAGTGCCTTTCAAAATATGCAATTTGGGGTTTAGGAAGAGTTTTTTAAAAGACCAATTTCCATATATCAACACTTCTCAGTGAGTTCCATGAAACATTTTGATATGATTTACCAAAAACAGTTTTTGCATCAGGAACATTACAGTAGCTAATCTGCATCTGTAAAGAGTGGGAAATGGAATCACATTAGATATAAATGTAATGCAAAAAAAAGAAAAAAAAAGTTAATGCAACATTATGGTAGGAAATTTAAATGTACAATAGTGAGGATATTCAAAGTTATGGTTCCCACAGCAACAGCAATTCAATTTATTTACGTTGCAGCTTTATATATGTTTTATTCCTTAAAGGAAAACTGATTTATTTTTTCTCAACTACATAGGATAACATTTACACATCAGTTAACATTTGTCTCTGAGATGAAACTGTGAACACCAAAGATACACATTCAGTAAAACTGGGTATTTCTGACTGTAGCCGGGGAACTACCTTTCTCATTGTAAGGTGAGAGAAATTTGAGAGAAGGGTATTTAAAATAGTGTGCAGTAATTTAGTGCAGTTAACTCTTTAATTGATGACTTATCATGAGACTTCCTGGAAATACTTCAATATTTCAGCTAGAACTACTTGAATTCTAAACATTAAGCTTTTGCTTAAATATTAAACGCTCTTAGTTGTTTTGCATTTAACTTGTTTGGAGACTTTTTAATGTGTTTTCTATTGAACTTTTATGCTGGTGGGATCATCCATGATATAACCTTTCAGCAAAAATGGTGAATTTTATTGCAAGCTTCAGAAGAACCTGCTAAACTGATTTCATCTCTCTGTTCTAAAGATAACAGATGAGAAATAACCAAAAAGCTAATTATCTGTATTTGGCTGCGTGCTTCACCATAATATTGGGCTTATAGTAATGAAACAGGAATCTCATTTCCATTTCACTTTCTTTGAACAAAATTAACTCGTTACAAACCTATCATATCCTGCCATTAGGCTGTTCCCCTGTGTATCATTACTCCAGTGTGGACCCCGAACCTTCAGATTCCCCTACTGCAGATTTCTAACATGCAGATTTCTAACAAGTGGCAATGCAATTGTTAACCTCTTTTTGGGTACCAATCCCTACAGAGATGCTTGAGGCACTCTTGGCTACTAAGCTACATTCAGAAATCCCAACCTCTGTCTGTAGCTATGGCACACGGAAGCAGTGCAGCTGTTAGTAATGGGATAACGAAAGCGTTTCCTTTTTAAATATGAAGGTTTGAATTACGAGGCATTTGATTACAGTTTCACTCAGGGGAATTTTGCCCTTAGTAGGAAATCCATCATGCTGGTAATGCTGCGATATTTCTTAGGGCAAGATTGGTTAGGGCTTCTTTGGTGTGAGAGAGGTACTAGATGGTGGTGCTGTGTTTAGAAATAGAACAAAGCCAAGCCACAGGTTGGGTCATTTTCCCACCATCAGGTGTAGTATTCACCCTTGCATGGACCAGGGGATAGTACATTCCACAAACTATTCCTAATGGGAACTCTGATGTAGGGGAGGAAATGTTAACCCCTTAAAGGTGACTTTTGTCATAGCACATGGTCCATTTAACTGTCAGCATAAGCATCTCCTGCTCATCTAACATGCTTAGAGTATCAGAGAAGGTTAGGATCTGTCCATCCTATTAAACTGTGTGTGCTTCTAGAGGTGATTCCTGGTCCTTGGGCCAAGTAAAACACAGCACTTTTTGCCCACCCAAACCCTCTCAGATTTAACTGAGAAGTAAGTAGTTGGAGCACCTACAAAAAAGGTGGGAGATAAAATAACGATTTTGTAGTGTTGACTAGTCCTGGTCCTCGCAGTGCTTTAACTAGCAGTGGGCTTGTGTGCTAAGAAGCCCAAGGATGGTGAAAAAAGTGGTGTCATGAAGGTAGTTAGTTGGTGCAAATGGGATTTTCATAGGTCCTGGGGCCTGTGAATTTTGGTGGCTAGCACCTGGTGGCTAGGTGGGCTGTGAAGGAAGAGAAGTTTTGTTCTGAGGCCATCCATCACACAGTAGCTGTCTTGGTGTCTGGTCTAGTGCTTTAGCATGCTTTAGCATGCTGTGCTAAACTAAGCCCTGGACTTTCTGTGATCTACCTAAAATTGTGTTTGTTCATCATCCGACTTGCATCTGTAAATCTTGGTATGCATGTATTCTGACAAATAATATATGAACTGTTCTTTGAGTGCCCTATACACACAATTGAACTGAAATTTCTGGATTGTTTGTTTATGTTCTCAGCCCTAAAAGTATTTTTTCCTTGTTAGTAAGACTTCCTTTTTTTAGACCAAAGTAAAACCACATTCATCTCTCATTACTCATCTTCATACTCCTTAGCAATTTTTCCTACAGAAAACAGTCATTTCACATAGGGATTAAAAAAGATTTTCACTTGAGTTTCAGTCCTGCAGAATGCAAGAAGGAACATTTGGAGGGAGAAATGCAGAGACTTTTCCACTGGTAAATCAAGTCTAAAAACAGCAGACAAGTCTTCTAAGAGCCCTGCAACACAGTAATTTTGGAGAAAACAGAATGACATTATGAGTGAAAATCTATGCTTATCTGAGTGTGATAAATTAGAATCATACCCAACTGCATGGTTCTGATTGTTTCCACAGAATGTTTACTAATAATTAAATATCAAACACACGATGTGTGATACCATAGGAATATTAGTTGAAAAATCTACTAGGGTGTAATAAAAATGAAAACATGTATAATTCTGTTACTTGGTAAGACATTCTAAAGACAGTGAAAGTTCATGAAAAATACAATTTTTGAGAAACACATAACTTCTAAATTAATGTGTCTAGATATTCCTCAACCAGTAATCTTCAGAGTAGACTTAAATCCTTTAAAAATCTGAAGTTGTAGAGATAAACTCTTGAGATAGAGAACTAGGTAATAAAATTACTAATTTTAATTCTACAGATTTTACAGAAAACCACTGAAAATGTTATGAGCTACCATGGACTCATTTAAAACATCATCGTGTATATGGCAATATAAAAACATTTGTTATAGCTCTATGAAACTCACACAACACATTTCAGAGAAGCAAACATCCATATTATTCTCTGTTTCCTAATAATTTAACTTTATCTGTAAGAGAAAGTTGTGTATTCTTCCAGCAAAATATCACTTCTGGATTAGACATATGAGTTGAGACAGAAAATCATGATTAATCAGTTCTAAAAATAAGTATTTTTTAAAGTCATAGTTTAAAGCTATATTTGGGATTGCTGGAGCTTTCAGACATTTCCACATAGATGACATTTTCTTATCTTTGAAGATACCAGTCAGAAAACCATGGATAAAAATACAAGATTGTTCAAATTTCCCTGGTTACAAATAGTGCTATGGTGGGTTTCTGCTTTCCACAGTGCCTTATGAAGGGGAGCTCCTTACAGATAATTGATGTTGCTGAATTATCTAGCAGGAGTCACTCTGTTGACTTCATTCATAAGGAGAGGGAATGAGTTGCCACATCCTCTGGAATGTTAATGCAGAGGATTTGGTTCAAGGCAGTTTGGGGAAGCAAGGAGTGTAGAGGGAGCCCACAGAGATCAAGACCCAGGCTTGCCTGGAGCCAAGTGGGGATCCTGGGAGCTGTCACAAGCTGACATTTAAGCAGTGGCGCTACCACTATTGCAAAGACTGGGGAGCAAAGGCCAGATGGAGGCTTTTGCTTGTTTTCCACAAAAGCTAAAGCAAACAGGCTGCCTGCTGGAGATGATAGGGAGAATCACTCCTATTTTTGAAAAGGATAGAAAGGAAAACCCAGGGAACTACAGACTGTGAGACTCACCTCTGTGCCTAACAGCTGACAAGGGCAGACTAATCGATGTCATCTATCTAGATTTTTGCAAAGCCTTCAACGTGCTCTCACGTGCCATCCTTGTCTCCGAATTGATTTGAATTTGGAGGGTGGACTTTGGTGAATAAGGAGTTGGCTGACAGCCAGAGAGTTTTGGTCAACAGCCCTGTGTCCAGGTGGAGGTCAGTGATAAGCACTCAGGGTCTCTCTTGGTTCTTTTTAATAGCTTCTTCAATAACAAAGACAGTGGGATTGAGTGCACCCTCAGCAAACTTGCAGATGACATGAAGCTGAACAGTGCAGCTGACACAACAGAAGGATTGAATGCCATTCAGAGGGACCTGGACAAACTTGAGCAATGGGCCCACAAGATCCTTCTGAAGTTCAACAAGTCAAAGTGCAAAGTGCTGTGCCCAAGTTGGGGCAATTCCAGACATGAGCACAGACTTGGAGATGAACTCATGTTGCCCAGAGAAATTGTGGATGCTCCATTGCTGGAAGTGTTCAAGGCCAGGTTGGATGGACAGCCTGGTTTAGTGGGTGGTATCCCTGCCATAGTGGGTAGGTTGGAACTAGATCATCTTTAACGTCCCTTCCAAACTAAGCCATAGCTAGCAGAATGAGGACAGAGAACAGCATAAGGTTAAAAAACACCAAACAAACCAAACACACACCATAAAAGAAAGATGATATACCTGTAAAAGTATTGATTTTAGAAGACCAGCTACAGCTCAAGCTCAGAAACTTCAGAGGCAAATTTTGCAGTTTGGTACAGGAGATTAGCTGAGAGGACCGTAAGTCTCCATCCTAGAGTTCACATTTCTAGAGTCTGGACTCTAGAAGTAAATCACATGACTCTCGGCTGCATCACTCCCAGGTGTTCCTTCCCTTGGCCCTCATGCAATCATAAATTCTGGACATCTGTTGTCCCAGGGGTTCCTCAGGACAACTTCACTACAGGAAAGATCTGTTTGCTTTGTGAGTGTCTTCTGTATTTCAAAACATAAAGACTTAATCATAGTCAACTGCCACACTAACTTGCACCAAGCACAGCTGTCCCCCAAGGGTCTCCCTTGAGTCAGGGAAAACCTTGGGTAGATCATGGTCATTCTAAATCTGATCAATCTGGAATGTCAGTCGCATTCTCAGTATTGTAATAGCAACACTTAGCACCACAGTGTGTTTATTAGTGTCTGATCATCAGAATCAGAGAAATGAGATGTATAAATTGGTGTACATTTGCTATTGGTTAATAAAAGGTTCAGAAGTTCCGTGGTTAGGCTGGCTATTAGACTGTTTGTGGTGAATTTACGTACACTGTAAGACTTTCCACACAATCAACATCTGGAGAAAGGGTGGGCAGTTTTAGAAGCCTTGATGAATGCCAAGATGAAACTTTTTGTCTATTACTTTCAGGATTCCCAGTTTGCCCTGGGGTACTCATCTCTGTTGCTGGACAGAGGTGTCTCTTTGCCTGTCTTTAAACTCTTTCAACATATTTCTGCTGAAATATGAGCAAGGTAGCCACTGGTATTTCCCTTATTTGTATGAACAGTTTGAAAGCCAAACACAAAATGTTAACTATTAGATGAACCAGAAACTCGGTAGTTTTGGATTACACAATCATTATTAGCAGGCAAATCTCATATTTGAATTTATCTTTGGAGGTCAGGATAGAGTAGCCAAATACTTTTGGCAGATGGAAGAAGGTCTATTTTTCCGGCTTTACAGGATTTATTATTAAACATATTTATCTCTAGGTGACTTTTATACTGTATTGTAATTTCATATTTTCCAGATGGTAGCTGTACACTTCAGATTCACTCATCATAATTCCTCCAGATATTTTGTTTTCTTTATCTTTCTGTACTGGCTGTAAGCCCCTGCCTGTGACATTTTAGGAAGGAATTTTATCAGTTATACTAAAAACCTTACAGATATTTTGTTTTATATTTTCTATGTTCTTAACCTCCTTTAGGGTCTGGCTCCATGACTTGGTTTCAGGTAACCATATCTGTCACATCTGACTTAAAATTTATTGCTCTGAAATCAGCCATTTCTGAATATTTTTGGTTGGAAATGGTTAGCATACTGCAAGCACAGGAATAGTACTTGCCCCATTAAATTCAGCCTGTCCAAAGTGCTGGTGAAAATCTAAAGCCAAAAAAAATTTTCTCCTTTCCAGCTATTGTTTAGAACTTGCTGTTGACAGCCCTTCCCAGATTTGAAAAAATACTCACTTTTCTTGGTTTCATTCCACTGACCATACAATTAACCTACTTGGATAGTGTCTTTTTTTGATTAATAACTTATTATTTTATCACTGCAATGCATAATTGTATTTAGTTTCACAGTGTTGGTGGGATTTCCCTTGAAGATATTCTGAATTTTTGAAGTCTTTCCAGAGGCAGGAAGGACTTGTCTTTACACATGCATTACATTATAGATATTCTCCCTGTGCTCTTTATTTTGGTATGAACTTCTGTAGGCCTCCCAGACACTTCAGTTCTGAAGCAGCATTTCAGTTTTCACTATCATTTTCTCTTGTCCTTCTAAAAGGAGCTGGATTTCTTTTTTGTACAGTAAAGGTAAGCATCCACTCCCAAACCCATTTTAAACTGATCTGTTAGCAAATTATTAATATTTATGTGAGATCAGTACATAAATCTAATGCATCCTGTGCTTTTTACAGCCTACCCAGGTTTGGCTTATTACAATATTAGAAACTTCAGACTAAACTGCATTTCAGATGCAATAAGTAATATCCTTGGCTAGGGACAGGGCTCATAAACAATTAAGTCTAAATTTACACAGTTATTTAAAGGAGTAGATGTCTTCCTAGAATTAATAATTCTGCCCAACATTTAAGATAAAACCATGTTTTTAAATATAGAATGGATAGCAATATTTAATTAAAAACCATAATAACAGTGTTATATTTTTCCTTTTCAACAATTGTTTTAGCACTTGTAGTTGACAATCCTTTCCAGATTTGCAAATATACACGTTTTTTGTTTCATTCTACTGACCATACAATTAACCTACTTGGATAGTGTCTGGTATTGATTAATAACTTCTTATTTTATCACATGGATGAATAATTTTATCTGTATAATTTTAATATGGACCAAATGCAATTGGTCCATATTACAATACAGTACAATATAATCTTTAATACAATACAATATTTTATAATAATAGTGATCTTTTTTATATGTCAGCATTTAAAAGAGTATTTAGAATTTCAAGACTTTTTACAGCCCCTAATAACTCATATTAAACCTGTTCACGCACAATGAAAAAGTCAGAAACTGATGATGATAATAAACCAAACTCTTACTTTAAGAGGCAGTAGAAAAACTCCCTTTTATCTTTCATGTTTCAAGTATTTATTTCAAAATGGGTTTAAGAAGCTTATACATTGTCACTAGCCTAAATTAAGAAAGGAATCCTTAAGCAATTGATTTATTTCACAATAAAACAGCTGTAGAAATAGATTCATATATTACAAAAAAATTGTTAAAATAAAATTCTTTAATGTTGATGTAGCATTAAGAAGCAGGCACTAATTATTTGGGCAAATGCAC
The DNA here is from genome assembly GCF_024509145.1 of Vidua macroura. Lineage (NCBI taxonomy): Eukaryota > Metazoa > Chordata > Aves > Passeriformes > Viduidae > Vidua > Vidua macroura. The sequence goes on from NC_071572.1 coordinate 25,192,403, forward strand.
AGGGGACATCCATTGTAATTGTGCATGCCGACTGTAGAAAATCTGCTGTTTATATATCATATTTTAAATAAGGAATGTCTAAATGAATTTCAGGTATGAAGAATGATGGGTTTTTTTTTCACATAATGACTGCTGCAGAAGGAATTTCAGCACCTCTTGGCTATTACCATGTAAAATCTGCATCTTTGAAAACTAGTTTTGAAGTAATTCTGGGGGAGGGTGATATCAGCAATGGGCCCACAATAATGGCAGCCAACCTGTGGTAAGACCCTTTTCTTTGCCTTTCTAGGAAAAAGAATCAACACCAGTGGTCAAACATGCGTCTGCCAGCTCAATGTACAGATATAAAAGATACTCTCTGAAAATGTAACATTGGTGATAACCTTGAAAACAGTTGTTCAGGCCATTTGGAACTAAACACTTGTAAAAAAGTGTTTTGTCATCAAAAAGCATTGCAAAATTTCTTCTTGTTTCAGAACCAGTTATTTGTATTCTTTTAAAAATAGCTAATTCATTATTAACAAATTTAAAAATTGTTTTCACTTACAGAGTCAAAGCTGGGCCTGCTACTGGATAGATGAGGTTGATAATACTGCCAGGGGCTAGGACATGGAGTCTAAGTGATGGGAAACAGTAGTGGAATTAGTCATGAGACAGGCACATAGTCAAAAGAAATGGTGATGTAAGAGACTAACTCCTTCTCCAACCCAAATTGTAAACCCTGTCTCAATCACTTGTGCATGGAGATCTCATGCCAGTGCATTGTTGAGGTGAAATTGGAATATCTCTCTAATACTCAGGGCAATCTCTATTCTAATAGTATCAGGTAGGAAGCATCATGACAGGCACCTCTCATATAAGATTAGGTGTGTCAAGTGTATGTATCTTACACTGGATTAAAATGCATACCCTGTATTAATAATAAAGATACCAATTAGTAGCATGTATATGGGTATTATAGTGTAGGACGAACTAAATAAATATGCAGGCTGGGTGCACATCTGGAATTTAAAAAATGAAAGGACGCTGATGCTGAGGAAGTGCAAAACCTGTAAGTTCTGAAGAAGTCAGAAAAAATCAGCATCTCAAAACCCCAAAGTACAGAATCCTGGAAATAATTTTCTCAAAGCTGACTGAGACATATAGACCAGAAATTGCTTCCAGGCCAGAGAGAGATTAAAGTTGGCTAAAGATATGTGAGTTAAAAACTCACAAAAGAGTTTTTCTTTAAAAGAGATGTTGGAAGGAAAGTTGAGGAGAAGAGTCTTAGGGTAGACAATAAAGTAATAGCACTAGAGATTTTTAGAGATAACATTTGAAGAAAGCTGATGAGGGAAATTAGGAGATAAGCCTTACAGACCAAGTCTGTTGCAGGGAGGCTTGTGGATTTTGAGAGAATTTGATGGTGGTAGATAAAAATGTAGAAAGTCAACAACAAGGACTTCTCCCAGCAGTGCTCTACTACTCCAGGCTCATACACATAAAACCATGAAAGAAGCCAATCAGTGCTAATGAGAGAGTGTCACTATTCATACCATGCCTAGAAAGAGAACAAAATGTTGGACCAAAGTAGGTCATTTAGACTTGTCATCAGTTAAAACTGAGGAACTGCCATCTCAAACCTTACTAGTCAAATCTAAAGTGAACTTGAAAGTTTAAACCATAAGAAAGGAGATTCACACAGAGGAGACATCCATGATTTCTATTGATACACCATTTTCCAACTGACTGCCTTGTCCCAGTCAAACCGGTTTTTTTTTATTAAGAACTTCCTTGGGATTTCAAATGTGTCTTTTCTGAATAACAGTAGCAGCTCCAGATCTCTGCTGAATGTGCTAATGAAGGTGGCCCTGCTGCTCCAGCCTGCCATGCCAACCCTGCAGCTGGCTCTTCCAAAGCAGCAAAGGAGCTGCTTGGAGACCAGAGTGGGACCTCTCATTGTTAGAATGCTTTGCCATTCTCTGAACGTTTCCTATATTTATTGTATTTAACTTGCTGTGGCTGTGATTACTGAGCACATGGAGAAATGAAGCAAGATGACTATTTTCTTCATAGTGGTAGGAATATTATGAAGTAATTTTCTCTTTTGTGTCAGGGGAGTGTGAGTTTTACTCAAGGAGTTTTTTTGTCAACCAAGGCAGTTACAGCCACAAAATCTAAATGAGCCTTTCTTCAACTTTTCTTTTTTCACATCTTTGAAATAAGTGTTTCTTTCAGTTTTGAGTAACATCACTGTTCTAAGAGGATGAAGAGGGAATTGGTTCCCACTTCTAAGCAGTTCCCAGTTTCTGCTTCCCCTGCCCAGCCACCATGAGACTTTTTCTCTAAAGATCCCAAAGACTATTCTGAAAATAGGGTTTCATCTTGAAACAAAAATATGGGTCTGTATAAGGAGAAAGTAATAAGTGAAGATTGGTGGATATTTTATTTTCCTTTTAAGTGCCTAGTATCCAATATATTTTTTGTGCCCTATGTTTCCTCCTCAGACTCATTTTTGGAAATTGGCTTCTAGCCCAATATTTATGGTTAGATACAGCTGCTTTTATAGATTATAACAATGCCCTGTGTGCAGCTATCCAGTATGAGGGCTTTATTCCCACTGCTTCTGAAGATAGTTGACATTGACATGACTTTGACATTCAGTGCTGAAGAAATTTATAGTGTCCTATGTCAAGACAGAATCCAGCAGATGAGCAGCCTACTTAAGTCATAAGTGAGCTTGCATGCAATAGTACTCTAGAACATGCAATAGTGCACTAGAACTGCTTAACTGCAAATTTTAATAAGTTACATGAGAGGACAAAGAAATACTTTTTGTATACAAAACTTTTAACTAATAATTTAACTAATCGAGTCTGTACTTTAGCACTGCTGCCTATGTGGTGAGGAGGCATTTACAGAGCGTGGTAGAAGAGTTTGTGTTGGAAGAGACTTTCAAAGGCCTTCTACTCTAAACCCCCTGCAATTTAACTTGATTTAACTTGATCAGGTTTCTCAGAGCTGTGTTCAACCTGGCCTTTACGCTTACAGGGATGGGGCATCCACCACCTCACTGAGAAACAAGTTCCAGTGTTTCATCACTAGATTTGAAATGAAATTTAGGGCATATCTAGCCTAAATCCTCTTTTTGTTTATAAACTTTACCTCTTTGCCTGTCACTGCTAAAAAGTTTGTCCCCATCTTTTTTATAAGCCCATTTTAGGTACTGGTAGGCTGCTATAAGGTCTCTCTGGAGCCTTCTCTTCTCCAGGAGAATAATCCCAACTCTCTCAGCTTGTCTTCACAGGAGAGGTGCTCCAACCTTCTGATTGTATTTGTGGCCTGCTCCAAAAGGTTTGCATGGTTCCTGTGCTGGGGGCCTCAGAGCTGGATGCAGCACTGCAGTGGGGTCTCACCAGAGAAGAGGAGAAGGGCAGGATCCTCTCCCTCACCCTCTTGGCCTCACTGCTTTGGATGCAGCCCAGGACACAGCTGGACTCCTGTGCAAGTGCAGGTTGCAGCTCATATCCATCATTTCATTCACCAGCATCCCCAAGTCTTTGTTGGCAGGGCTGCTCTCAATCCCTTCATCCCCAGCCTATATTGATACTATATTACTGATTTTCTTTTTACTATTCTTTAGTAACTCCCAGTTTCTGGGGGAGGAATGGGAGAGTGGAAGAGATGGCAGCAAAAAAGGCCATTTGTCCTGTGGGAGCTTGTTAATGACTCATAGAAATGTGTGCTCTTATTGGGAAAAAGTGCTTTACCTGTAGTTAATCCTACAGAAATGTGGGGTGAAGTCCCAAGACTGCAATACTTATTTTACATAAAACATCAGGTTGCTCCTTAAATAGCAGTCCCAGAAGCGCAAGGCACTTTATTATCCATTAAGTTACTTAGCATCCACTATATTTTTTTTAAAGTTATTTTCCCAAGAGGAATTCCTAATATATGGTATTCCAGCACAGAGGAAAAAGAGCAAAGTATCTACAGCAAACAATCTTCTGCCAAATTTAATTCTTATAATTTAGGAAGTGTCACAGTCAGCAGCAGGAGTGCTGATAGATCACCTCTCTAAATCTAAGATCTGTTCTGGACCTCTGGATGGACAATATGACAGGGTTTTTTTTTTTTTTGTTTTTTTTTCATTTGAAGGGGAAATACTTTTTTCTATGTTTTCCCAGAATACTTCTATAGCCAGTGTTTTCCTGTGTTGGTTTAGAGTGGGCAACTCTAGAGGTAGACATGTATATCAGAGGGGCAGGTGGGCAGTGGAGAACAGGAGAAGGCAGACCAGGGACACTGTTACATCTTTTAGGCAGTGCAGAATCTCTGTGGAGAATCGTACTAGAAACCTAATACAAATGAAGGGATCTAGTACTAGATTATTTACCTCAAAACCAAATGGGCATCTTTCCAGTTACTTCTGAAAAAAAAAAAAAAAAAAAAGGTAGGTGGAGAAGTGGTTATTCACATTCCCTCAGATGTCTACCAGAAGTTGTTACTTTCCGTAGGTGTCATATTTGGCTGAAATGAGTGCTCTGCTCTGACTTGCCAGGCTCCCTGTGTGGGCTGTCTGGTAGACACACAAGTCTGGTTGCTCAAAAGTGGAGAAATCCAGTTTCACAAGATTTCTTCTAAGGCAGAGGTGAGCTCAAAATTCTTACATTTTCCATGATGAGGCAAACAGTCTAACATGATGATAATAAAAAATATGAGGGGCAATAAATTCTGGAAAGTAAGAGAATTAGTTATTGATTGTAATGGAGACATAGAGAGAAGAGCCTGAGCTTTACAAAATGAATTTAATAAAGGGGAAAATAAAAGCTTCTTCCAAAAGGAGAGGGTGAAACTTAAGAAAACTGTTCACTTAGGATCTGGTTATGAACTTGAAGTTAATACCACCACTAACAGCATCTGGAGAAATACCTTTTTTTTCATTACTGTTAATTGTAATTGATACTATTTAAATTTTAATTAAATTACCATTTCCCTAACTCTGCTGGCTTTCAGTTGTCAAAATCACCAGTATGCCCAGATTTGCTTTAGTTAATAAAGTGATAATGTATTAAAACAGACAATAACTGTCTTTCAAGGCCTGCTCCAAATCATATGAAGTTCAAAGATAAAGTTGCATATGACCAAAATATGGATTAATTTTCTGTGTTTTGTTATTTCCTGATATGAAAAAGGGTGTTCTGCTGCTACAAAAAGGTATTAGTAAAAGTTCATGGTAGCCAAAGGATGCTGTTCTGATTGATAATCTCCTTTTAATCTTTCCTGTGCCCCTTTCCTGTCAAACTGGCTGGTGCACAAAGGTTAGTGCCTATGTCTCCCTTTGAACTGTTTACAAAGTTTATCAAGAGGCGTCCTAAAAATCCCTTCAATGATGATGGAGAGCTAGCTATCTACTTAGTTCTCTGGGAAAACAAGACAGACATTAAAAGAAGCAAGTCTCTGAATTAAGGGAATGACCTTTTGGGAGTAGGAGTGGTCTAAATGTTGATCTGCTTATGCACAACTCAGAGGTTTGTATACCCTTTTCAAAGATCATGCCTGTAAAACTGATGTCAAGGCAGCAAAGCAGGGATGTTACTGTGCTGTTAATACTCAATCAGCAGATTTCAGTCAACCCTAATTTTAAATCTCTTCTTTTGAAGCTTTGTGGAATGCAGCATTATCAGATCAGTAATCCATGGCGAGAATGTTGTTCTGCTTGCCCCAATAGGAGTGATCATATTAAAAAACAAAAAAATGTCAGAACAAAGCACTTCAGCAACTATCCTAAACACTCTCAATGAAGTGACGCTGCCGTGCCTAGCATGGCAGGGAGGCTTTTGCCCTCCTTATTTTATTAATGGTTAGAATTTGAAATGACTCAATTCAGCACAGTCCATTTCGTTTCAGGTTCATTTCTTCATGATGCTACAGGAAGAATAACTTCCAGCTCCCAGCCACCCACAGAAGATGCAGTGCAGTGCATCTGGTTTATGTGCTTTGTGTACACTGTGTACACAGTGGCTGCTGGTTATGTATTATTCACCAACATACTAACTACAAAGGCAGATAGTTGCCATGTTTGATAGGTTAATTTTAAAGGGGTTTTGTTAGCAAAGTAGTCTTAGAAATAAAGCAGAAAAATGCCCAAATTTGGTTTCAGCCTCTCCCCCTTTCCCAGGGAGGAGCTACTTGCCTCTTCAACAAGAATTCAAATGAATTGAAAATTCCTTTAGAACTGACAGCCCAAGTGTAAGAATGATAAACGGCTTTGGCCTTGATGATTTTTATTAAGCACTAAATGTCACATTTAACCTGCATTACTGAAAGCAATTACCCATGTATCAACAGTCAGGCAGTGCAGAGCTAGACGCCTGAAGCAGTAGCATTATGCTCCATCTGGGAATAAGGATTTTCAATTAGAAGGCAAATAGCTGGAGAGGGGATCAAGTCCTCCAGTGGCTCCCAAAGGAGGTCTATGAGAAGCAAAGTCTTCATATCCAAGTAATCGCAGGCAATGTCAACAGAGCATTCCAAACCATCTGCTCCAGAGTAGCGTTTACTTTATCAAATCTCAATATTTACAGAACACTGATCAGCTCATGGGACCAGGATGGCTCATTGCCAGGGTGTTATGGGAAATTCATTTTAAGGTGTGTTTCAGTAGGCTAATTAATTTACAAGCACCTGTTTCATCACTGGGAGCTGTTAGCACACCAGATGAGCAGCAGCAGGGGAAAGGGACTTTTTATCCTAGCTAAATTGATTTCAATTGATGTTCATTTACTGATGGCACAGTTGTAGTTTAATGTGAGCATGGCCTAAAGTCTTTTTGTTTATTAATGTGTAAGCCAGTTTAGATAGTTTATTATTCACAAATATACTTTGACTTCAGGAGACCTGTGAGATTTTTAAAGTTAAATTTAGCACACACCTTTCTGCAAGAAATAGTGTGTGTGTGTGTGTGTGAGTGTATATATATATATATATATATATATATAATGTATACATCCTATTCCATTTTGGTTATTTGTGGGATTTTTTCCAATTCTATGTTGTTTAAAATAAAATAAAAAAAAAAACAACACAACATCTTTTGTTGTTAAAGACGGACCTAACTCTGTTGGTGCATTATTCGGAAAGTCTCTGTGAAGGAAACATCATGTTGTAAACCGCTTTGGGTCTAGCACTGGTAATCATGCCACCTAACTTCAAACTGCTCTGATGTGCTAGACATTGAGGTTCCTAACTTCTGTCTCAGATTCCTCCATCAACAAAAGAACTAGAATAACTTATTACACTATGCCTTGACATCAGGGAGTCAATTTAGAATTAATTAATTCATGTTTGAATGTCATTTTGCAAATGGAAAGTTCAGGATAGCCTAGTTAAGATGTGACAAGTGGCACAGAGGAGTGATTTGTAAAGGTAAATTAATCTTTTTTGTTTCTTAAGTATGTTGTTTGGAATTACAGCTTTTTTCCTGTCTAGCTGCAGATTTTCCACAATCTCTGTACCACCCCAGTAACAGCCAAAAGGTACATCACGTAGAAGAAGAGCCTTTTTCCAAGTTAGTTGGACTTTTGGACAGAATATTTTCACAGAAAACTACTCAGATTATAGTGAAGACACAGAATGAGTTGCAAATTTTATTTTGCTAAAATTTTAGAGTGATGTGTTTGAGAAAATAAATCAGAGAGTAACATGAGAAGAACTTGAATTTAAACATCTGGATAAGATTTAAGAGGCTTGGAACATCCTGGAATTCTTAAACTGCCTCTTTGGCTTTCAACAGATCTTTGTCATTCAGGCCTCACTCGGTAAAATCACAATAATATTAGCTGCCCCACCAGCCTTCTTTAGTGTCTTTACACTAGGCATTGGTGACTGTGTTTGGCATGTGCTGTTACAGCAGTTTGCAACTTACTGCTCCAGTATAATTTGGTTCCTTTTGACATTGCAGTAATAGAAAGAGGAAATTATGATAATTTTTTTGATGGTCAAGATAACCCAACCCAATTCATATTGGTTTACTCTTATACTCATATAGTACAATTACTGTCCTTTTGAATTGCTGGTGTAGATGTTCTTTACAGTGTGGGTGTATGGTGCCTGTATGAGGTGGAAAAAACAAGAGAAAGCATGAATAGCTCAGATGGAAGCTCATCTTAAATAGATTTAGACTAGAAATAAATAATGTAATTTTTCTCATTTTGATAATTATCTAGTCATGAAATATTTGCAGGGGGCTAATGGACTGTAAGTCTTTAGATCAAAACTACCTTTGCTTGGCTTCAGTAATGAAGACCCTGATGAGGACATCCTGTGGTCTACTGTGTGCTGAAGATAGGACAAGTGTATTTGTTTTCTGTTTGCTTTAAACTTCAGGTCCATGCTTCCATGATAAATTTTAGGCTACTTCAATGAACAACAAAAATTATTTTTAAAAATAATTATTCTTGTATTATGTTATATAATGCCCCATAGATATGTAGGAGCTTGAATCGGGTTCTATTATGGAAACTTTGAAGGTCCATGAATAGGAAAAACATTTGAAACTACTTTTCTAGTGAATTAATGGTGGAGTTTTGCTTTAACATTAATTAAACAATTTTGTATTTAATCCTTTGGAAAGAAGGAGAAAGAGCCTGGGTCTCCTTTCTGTCCTTCTAGTTAGAATGTCCTCCAAGGAGTGCCCTGAGGCAGCAGCGACCCTTGAGTGTCCATGGCATTTCACAGGATGGGCTTGTCCTTGGCCCATGCACAGGCACATTCATCTGTGTCAGGAATCTCACTTGGAGTCTTACAGGATAGTCAAAGACATTTGTTTGCTACTGGCTAATTACAAAGACTACCACAGACATCTAGAATATGCACCCAAAAGATGAAAATATTGCTGTCTACAAACGTGCAACACTGCTGTAGTATTCATTTTTTCTTTAGGACTACATACCTCTTGTATGGTGAAGGAAGTTTTCTTTCAGTGTAAAATGTTCTCATTTGTTTTAAATTTGCTCCTTCCATGGTCCTGAACTGACATACTCCATGTCTCTGGATTCAGTTTGACACAAAAGAGCTTATTTGCACTTGTTTTCCATTAGCTAGAGGGATTTTTCTAAGAGAATTGTTTAAGCTTGGAGGTCTTATAAGTTAGCTTGTTTACATATTGTTGGTGGAGTAAAATGATGGATTGGAAATGCTTGCAGAAAGACACAAACCTTTTTATGAGCATCGACAGCTTTTAACCTTATGATTATGCCATAGCCATGATCTTATCCAGTTTCTCAAGGAAAGAGCAGTGTGTTGAAATTTATTTGTCCTTTTTTATCTTTGTGAGCAGAGAAGGGAATTTGCTGAGTTGTTTTTGTGGTTTTCATGATATGGTGTGGTGGTTTGGGTTCCATTTGGGTTTTATTTTTTGAAACACATGTCATTGCTCTTCTCATCTCAGGCTGTTTGTGTGCAGTAATAATGGGGTCTTAGGAGTATCCCTCATGTGGAAAATGAAGGAAGTTTAGTAGTGCCAAAAGACACAGAGGAGTCTTAAGTTTGCTGAAGATCTGAGGTACGGATAGCTGAACATGATCATAAATTTGTTGCTTATAGTGTGTTGAACAAGTGCTTGGATTTGTGCAAAACAGAAGATGTCACATTTCAAGGAGCTAATGTAGTTTAATTTAATTGCTTTAAACATTGTGCACATTTTATTTTGAATTTCAGAGGACACATTCATCAAAAAAATTTCAACATTCCAAGGAAGAGAATGTGACTCTTTAAAAATGAGAAAGCTGTAGTTTTTTCAACACAGCTGAGATTTGATTTGACTTCTTAAATCAGAAAAAACACCTTTACAGAGGAAATGGCTAATGGGACACATTATCAACATATTAAAAGACTGGTCTGCAGTCCTAAATATATGGCAGTGGTCATTGTAAAGTCAATTGTTTATATTTAAAAACAGCCTTTTCTTTCTAGATCCTTCCCAGTTCAATGAGAAAGAATTATTTATTCTGCAATAATATTTTTCTCCATATTTTAATCAGTGCAGTGATGGATATTTTGCATTTGAAAGAAATTTCAGCAGAGATGTATTTCAGGCAAATTGAGGTAGAGAAAATTGTGACTTTTTAGGATCATTTTGGTATATCCTAGATCTTCAGAACAAGATGAAATTATTTTCAAGCACAAAGAGAGTAGCACCAATCATTTAACATGCACATAAATACCAAGAGCGTAAAATCATGAACTCTCTGAAGTCAATGGCAAACTGTTTCAAAGAATCTAAAATTTTACTCAGTAAGTTTTGAGAAAAGATGTCAAATTTTATTCTGCAGTATTTATCTTGAAATAATGTTTTAAATGTGGTACAGAGACTGCAGAGAATAATGTGGTCAGCCAGCCTGGGGTTGCCAGCCAGCAATTCACAATGTCAGAGAGGCATTGTGAATTGCACTTACAGTGCACGTTACAAGTAGTGACAACTATATAGCAGAAAATAGACTGGAAATAGTATTAATTCCCCCAAAACCTGATGGTACCCTACCACTACAATCATGGATTTGTGCCAGGTATTTTTTGACAAGCATGCTAGCCTGATGATTCCCCTGCACTCTTGTGGTGTTTTATTGCTATTTGTTTGCATGCAGTGGGACACATCTTTATTTGCTAGTGAAACTCAAGAAATGTTTCAAATGTTGTACATTTAGCACAGCCAATTAAAAACTGTAGGAACAAAGTTCTGTATTTGTTCAGTTTTGCTGTTTATTGTAGTGGAGGTCAGTTCCTTGCAATGCAGAAAATACATACTCGCCCCTTAAATCCTGGACTTTGTGTGGCCATGGACTTGTTCAAAGAGAAGTCACTAAACAGCTTTAATTACTACTTATGGAAGTCTGGCTTTGTTCTCTCTTGAGACCTAGAGGTGAAAGAATGTATATTTAACTTTTAGCAGAGTCTGTAATCTGTTCACTCCCCATTGTTTGCTCCTGCGTTCTGCTTCAGCACCCTTTCACAGCCTGGCTTCCACAGTGCTCTCTCAAGGGTGATTCAGCTTACTGTAATTTTATTGCTGGTAGTTCTGATTTATTTAATGGGATTTGTTTTACTTTGCAATATTTCTTAAAGCTCTGATCTGTTGTAGGATAAAAATGTTATTATGACAGTGTTAGCTTCTCTGTAAATTACAGTGCCTTGAGGATTGCGTTTTGAGACTGCATGTAAACACTTTACCGAGCTAATAACATAGATAACATATGTAAAGCTTGAAAAATATTTAAATAGGGCACATTTGAAGGAATAAAACAATCAAAAGGCTTTTTGGGGGATAATGCAGATTACACTGAATTGTTTAGACTCAATGTACAGCTCTTAAAACATAACCCATGTACCATCATCCATTTTCCCTTTTCTTCCTGCTTACCTACAATTTATTTGAACTATTCTAATATCTTTCCAGCAGAATTCCTTTACAGTAATTGACGAGATCTCTGGGATAATGTCTTTGGAACAACAACCTTTCATTTAATGCAGCAATCATGAATCATTTTTGTTAACAGGCTTGCTTAGAAGAAAAACAAAAATTCTACGAAAATGAAAACAAACAAGCTAGTTAGTGATTTAGACAGAAATGTACCACCTTCTCTGTTGGCAGTAATATTGCCTCAATGTTTTTGTTGACTCCAAATGGGGTGCTTTAATCCCTTTGCAAGGAAAACAGCTACAAGGTTGCAGTTGGTAGCTTGAGTTACAGCAAAACTGAAGTCATCAGGGGTTACTACTAATATAATATTTTCGGTATAAGACTTTCTTTGGAAACTGAAACACAAGCCCAACATTTGATCACTCAATGATCTTGGAGGTCTTTAGTAACCTTAATGATTACGTGATTCTCTGATCCTAACGCAAAGGCAATTTTCCTGAGGAATTAATTCTGAAGTTAATGGTGTTACTTGTTTGAGTAAATGACTCTCCCTCCAGGTGCCAGCACCGGCAGGTCCTGGTACTGCAGCTCTGAGGAAAGGCACCTGGAGATCATGGACAAATTGCTTGCACATTGTTTTGATGACCCTATCTGAGCACTCTCACTTAAATCCACCTCCTCACATCTACCTCTATATTTTCTTTGTTCCCAAGTCTATTTCTTGCTGTCAAGGAATCTGAAGACTTGGAACTAGAGCTTGAATCATCAGAAAATGGCACACACTGTGTTACTGTCCTTCTCCAGCATGAGGCTGAATGGCTCTGTGGTTTCCTATATAGAAAGTGTCTTTTGTGAGATTGCCTCTTTGTTTAAACAAAAAGAGAGAGAGGGAGAGAATGAAATATACTATGGAATACTCAAGCAGATGCTTGGCATTATATTAACACATGTATTATGGCGTATCATGTAATGGTACACTGTGGGGAATAGTAATGAATAGTTTGGAGCACAATAATGTGCATTGTTGATGTTTGTTAAAATAAAGATATTCAATTTATAATAAAAGGGATTAAAAGCTTAATTCATGACTATGTTAATATTTGTCTGTAAGTACACAGATAAATGGTAACGTACCTTATCACATTAAACACCTGCACGTACAAGTTCCCCTGCTGAGATCTCCATGGGATTGTATGTTTTACAGAGCTTAAACTTTCATTTCCCAAAATAATGATATCATTCATTTACAGATATAGATAGGCTCTTCTTACTCAAACTCTATCCTGAAATGAGAATTGTTACTTCAACTACAAAAATGTGGGATTAATTACCACAGTGATTGCCTGCTGCATCATCTGATGGTATTTGTATATAGAATTTATATATTTTGCAACAATCTGATTGCCTGACAGGAGTGAATTAAGATTTTCTAAAATACACTGCTGTTAAAGGTAAATGATACCTCCAAAACAGATGTGATGAGCCAGGCGGTGGTGGCAAATAGATCTCATCTCGACACAGATCTCCCAATGCCTTCCCCATATTTCCCACATGCCATCCTCTGTGAACAACAGAAAAGAAAGCATGCTTGTGAAGAAAATGCATAATTAAGGAGGGTGATTGATGTCTGAACTATTTAATTGTTTAACTCTGCAGTGCAAGTGTTTACAGGCATGCTCGATGCCTGTGCAGTATCACTGTATATGCTCAGAAGCTTCCAAAGGACAAAATGTCAGCTGAAGTACCCACCATATTCCTCTCCATGAGAAACATAATCCAAAATAAAGTGGTGATAATTCAGATTCTCTTTGCTTGCCAACTTTTCTAAAAGAAGGAACAGAAAAGGAAAACTGCTGTGTAAGGCGAATTAGAAGGGAGATAGAACTGTTCTGGGCAAAGTCACCAAATTGGGCACTTGGAAGGATTTGGCTGCATGAAGACAGTTCAAGGAAGTCCTGTAGACACCAAACATGAGCATCTTTCTAGAGAGGGAAAATAATTTTGGAAATCAAAAGAGGTAGCCAGAGATCAAACAGGGCCTGATATTTCCATCTGAATGTTGTGCTAAAGTATGCAAAAGAACTCATTTCAAAATTATATTTCCTGAATTTTTTTAAAGGTTTTCTCTTATTCTTTAGATGAAACCAGTACATCAAGTAAGTACTAAACACAATCATAGCTGCTTATGAAGTAAGCATTTTATTTAAAGGTTTGGTATGAAAGACATTTTCCAGGCTGTATCATATAGTCAAATATCCTGGCTAACATATGCACAGCAAAACTGTGTAAGACTCTTGATGTTGCTATCTTTTCCTCTCTTCAGGTCTCACAGACTGCATGTGGCTTCTAATCCGCTCTTCAGTGTCTTGTGTCTCTTCTACAGAACCATATCCTCCATCCCACTCTTTATCCCCCACACATGCTTGTTTCAACTTGTGCCTACCAGGCACACTGTTCAACACATTTACTATTGATTGAAAGTTAAATAATGAAGTACAGTTTATTAATTGACTGTCCCTTTTAGTATGTCCTTTGCTTTTGATTCTGCAAGTATATTCTCAAAGAAAAGGAAGAATCTGTGGTTTAAATCTTTTTTTTTTTAGCGTGCATTTAAGTGTTGGGTGCTAAAGCGCAACAGAGAGATTGTGATGGTCTTGGCTGTGTCAGATGCAGTTGTTTGGAATATGGCCAAAGTCAGAATTTTAGTTCATGTTGTGCTGTGAAAATTAAGCCTCTCCAAGTGTGCTTTGTTTGTGTGTGTCCATGGTTTGTGTAAGGAATGACCATGTTATGAAACAGGAGAACCAGGGAGTTTATCATTTGAGTGTCACCTTGTACCTCCTGAACTAGCTGTTTATTTGAGGAGCACTTTGGATATGTTGGCAAATACATGTGTTAGAAGGCATTTTGCATAGCCAAAGGTGTGTGAGACACTCACCCTGGGCTGGAAGATGACAGCTGGACCTGGTAGAAGGCTGTCACTCTTTGGAACGATAGCAGGTGGCTGGGAAAAACAAATCTGAGGGTTTAGAGTTGTATAGTCACTTCTATTCCAGCAAATGCCTCTTACTCTTGGTATCCACCCATTAAAAAGAGAAAATAAAGAATAATTTAATTTAATGAAACCTGCATTCCTCTGATTAGTGCAATACCAAAGGTCTTTTTTCTACAGTTTTTGTCTCCTGCCTTGCTCCTGGAGGCCATGGCGGTGGTGTCCTTCCTCTCTCCTGACTCAGTGGTACATTAGTAAGGAGACTACTACTGCTGACACCCTGGTCTTGAACTTGTGGAGATTTCCTGTGTGTCAGACTTAAAAGTTCACTGCCATTTTCCAGAGGGTTAGAAGGAACTGAAGAGGACAAGGAGGCACAGCAGCAGTACCTCCACACAAGTAGGAAAGACAAAATCTACTGGTTAACCTGGTCCAGCAGATCCCCCTGCCATGGCCAGTTATAATGCTCAGCTTCTTTATTTTTAGCTGTCTCACAAAACTCAACATTTTCATATACTTGTATATGTATACTTCATAGACTTGTAAAAAGAAGTCTTCTCATTAAGTCTCCACTTTGTATCTTAGATACATTTCAGCAAAACATTTGAGCAAAGCAAGCTTTGTTTTTTCACATTCCCTCTCCAGTTCATGCTCTTCTGAACATTCTTTCTTCTGGCTATGCCTAGTAACTGGAACCTGCTCCCATTCTCAGTGGGGTGATGCCTGTGAGATCCTGGGTAAACCAGAAACCTGTTAGCAATAACTAAGAAGCAAGAAACTGATAAATCTAAGTTGAGCTCTGAGTCTTGCTATTGCTGTTTATTCAAAGTTTTGAATCTATTTGTAGATCCAGACTTTAAAAAGTGTCCATCACCTGAGAATTAATATACTACAAAAAGGCTGATACCTGTTATTTCATCAGCATCTCTTTAGATGAAGTGACATTACCCTCAC
This sequence comes from Vidua macroura, assembly GCF_024509145.1. Taxonomy (NCBI): domain Eukaryota; kingdom Metazoa; phylum Chordata; class Aves; order Passeriformes; family Viduidae; genus Vidua; species Vidua macroura. The sequence continues at coordinate 25,207,747 of NC_071572.1, forward strand.
AGTTCCTGCACAGGGCAGCTGACAAGGGCCACTGTGAGCTGGGAACTTGGGATAAGCGGTCTGAGCACTATTAGGAGAGCTCCCTGTCTCAGAGAGGGTGGGCTGACTAGGGAAACACTGCAGAAAACACTTGGTTAAAAAAAATCAGTATTTATCCCTGTTTCTTATGTATTTGAGAGATAAGACTAATAAAATACTTTTTTTAACCATATTAAACACCTCCACTAATTTACAGATATGTTAAATAATTTTTTTCTCAATAGTTATATTTTCACACAACTTTATTTCTTTTTCAGAAATAAAACTGTGTACATTTATTTTAATTTTCAGTTATTTTAAATTTCTCTTTGTCTTTTAAAAATTGATATTTCCAAATTTTAATTAAAAATCTTTAATTAGATTATCATTTATGTCTGATAAACTGGGGGAATGATGCTGGAGACATTTTCAAATGATATTCTATTAAAAATAGATATGTTTCTGAGTGTTAAAAAACTGATAAAAACCTCCTTATTTACTCTTGTATTTTAGATCTTTCTCTGAATGTATGCTTTTTAAGATACCTACTGTTGTTTGGAGGAAGATCCGTTTCTTCCCCCCCCCCTCCCCCCCTTATTTCTGCAGAATGACTTTCTTTTTAAACACTGGGACTTTTGTTATGTTAATCAGTCAGGGAACATTTCCAATTCAATTTTACCTGAGCGCTGGTCAGCTAGAGTTTCCTTTGTTTGATGTCCCTTGAGTCTTCCCTTGCCTTTTAAACTGTAATTTAGTTGGAGCTGCTGTCAATTTACTCTGTCCATTACATTTGCAGTGATATTCCAGACATTGTCTTCTATTCAGTCCTAAAGAAGTTTCTTGACCTAAACAAAGTGTGCAGGGTAAAATCCTATAGAAATTGGAAGTACGAGCACGGAACTCCTGTTTGCTTATGTGCAATACATGCATACAAATAAAATTGTAGCTACCTACCAAGATGATTGCAATTTTTTTTTAATCTAACAGATCCTTACACTCAAGACAGCTACCAAATGGTAATTAATTAGGATTTGCAATGAAGTGGACATGTCCCATACAATGAGGCAGCCAGCTTTCTCTCTGCTCTGCCTTGCCTCTGTAGTAGGGGGATTTTAAACCCTGCTACTTTGTAACTCCACAGAGCAGACTTTAACGTTAAGAGGTGAGGGTTTTTTATAATAATTACTAGCTGTCATGGAGTTCAACAAATAGAGCAATTTTCTTGCCCTTAGTCCACATCACCAAGGTGTGCCAGGTGGGAAATTGTTGTTTTGAGCAGTGGCTTTCAGTGGGACAAGAAGAGCAAAAGCCCCAGGAAAAGGGTGTTAGAGCCAATTGAGCTGCTACACTGAACTACCTCAACTGAGGGTGATGCCAATGTCTGTGGCAGCAGAAAGGGAAAGTATTGCCTGCATGAGCTTCCATGTGAGCCTCTGAAAGCTGTGATGTAAAACTGGAGAGATCAAAGGTAAAACACTGGAATGCTATATCCTTTCCTGCAGTTAAATGACAAATAAGAGAATAAAACTTCCAGCCCATGGAAGAAGAGAGAGTAGGGACTTTGTGAAGCTCAAGAGAGAAGGAAGCAGGTGGAAGTATGTCATACATGTCCCTCTGTGGCTCTACAAGCTTTACAAAGAAGCTGAATTGTATTTTCTACAAAGCTTTGCAGCCTGGCTATGGTAGCTCTTAGAGAACCCTGCTTTGCTGGCATTGTGCTCCCACACCTTGGATGGGCGTCAGGTGCTGTGTTGGCAGCTGGATACCCTGAGGAAGGTTCCTGAGAAACCTGAGGTCTGGGATACATGTCGAGTCAGGGGCCAAGCCACATTCCTCCGGCAGAGCGCTCTGGGAAATTCTGCGCTGGCGTCATCCAGATGTTTCTGTCATTCTGAATCCAGTCCATTTGAGGAACTATCAATCCATCCCCAAAAGGCCACAGGTCCACATTCACCAGGAACAGGAGTCTCCCATTTCAAACAACAGTAGTCTGGCCTGATCGTGCATTGCCTAGTCACATGTAATTCCTCGTGTTGAAATTGGTTCTAAAGGTACAGTACACTTGGCTTCTTGGAGGCAAGGAAGGTTGCATTTATCTGCATTAACTGAAGAATAAAGAGAGGTCAGTCAGTTTCAGAAATGGCTCAGTGTTTCCAGATATTCTGCTCGGAATCTCTGCTTTTCCCATTTGGATATATATGCACATCTGTAGGCAGCTTTTCCCCTTGAGGATAGGCTTTGGGAATGTCTTTAGGACAGGCAAATAATTAAGCTGTCAATTTACTCCATTGCCACTGGTGTGAAGCTTAAAAATAGGAAGTGATCAATAGTTAGTGACAGAGAGGATGGAAGAGCAGGAGCTGCCTACCTTCTGGCAACAGGCTTGACAAGGTGACTGTTCTGACAGTGTGCAGACACTTATACTGCCCTAACCTTCATCAGCATTGCTTGTTGCAATTAACATGGGTCTTCCCCAGTATTTACCTTCCATCACTCACTCAGCAAAAACAGTTCTCAGATTTTCTTCATTGTAAATTGTACTTGGTACCTGAAATTTGAAAAGAATTTGAAAGGGTTGAGTTGTGGATTTCTTTTTCTGACCTGTTGGATTGGTTTGGGTTTTTCTTTGAATAATGATGGGAAATGGTCTGTGTGCTTGGTTTAATTGCATTCAGTCTCAGGAATGGATACACGTGTTCTGTACATGCTGCATATTTGAACTATGTGTCTGGATTTGCATTTCATTCTGTGTACAATCAATGAAACTTACTTTAAAAACCACCTCAAAATAGGAGAGCAGTTCCTATAGAGTGATTCTCTAGGTAGGACAGGTAACATATTGCAGTGCAGAAGCTGAGCAGTGGGTCTCAGGGATACCCTTCAGCCAAGATGAACTGCGAGGTTCCCTGCATCCATAGACTTTCTGCAGGGGATCTGTGAGCTCAGGTAATTTGTTGTATTGTGTTATTTGGTTTGTCCCTGTTTTTCCCTCGTTTATGGTTTCATCCCAAGTTGTCTCCCCTTCCCTAAATGCCAATCCCATCCCCAGTCCTTCCAAATCCCTAGAAATTTCCTTGTCAATCCCCATATCCCCTCCCAGGACCTTGTCTGTCACTCGACCCTCCAGCCCCTCTCTCTAGAAGCTTCCACGAAGGGCATCGAGTGATTGGCCAAGGGCCAGGGGTCCCCCCTCCTCAGCTCTCCTATATGTTGTCCTGCTTGTCAATTACTTCATGTCCCACTCCCCTCTATTCCCCCGCTGGTGGATAGCCAAACCCCTCCCTTGCTTCTATCCATTAAGAAAAGGGACTGCTCCAGTCTCTTTGAGGGCTTTCCAGCATGGTATCCCCTGAGGCCAGGAGCTACCAATAAACCTTGGGTTTGTCTCCACGCGGTTCCCTCACCATCGCCGACAGTGCCGTCCAAGGAAAGGGCTCACAGCCCTTAGCTGCTCTTCCGCACTCCTGAGCACGGAAGGGTGGCCCCTGCCGCCGCTGCGTCGGAGCTGGCAGGGAAGCACCAAGAAGACTCTTGGTGGACATTGTGGCAGTAATTCATCCGTGCCTTGGTGTGACTGGGGTCTGTAACTGGGAAGGCCAAATGCATAACCAGGCCTAACCTTGGTTAATGGGAATTTTGTGATTGACTTTGGCTAAGCCAGGGTTTAGCAGTTCTATTTAAGGGAAGCTCACATCCTGATGGTGTGTGATGTTTACTGTCCAAGGCCAGCATTGGTCATTGCCTGTGCTTAGCATATCCTTGAAAATTGATTATTTGCTGGTTGCTGCACAAACAATGGAGGCTTGTTGCTTACAGGGAGCAGTTACTTACATGTGGAGAGTAATTCCACACCAAAGAGATTATTTATTTCTATTCCACCATTTATCTGGGCTATAAAGTGTAGTAATTATTTTATTCCCTTACAGCATACTTTGTGATGTAAATACATGTTGGATGTATGTGAGGTTTTAACAATACAATTTAAATGTATATTGTCTGGTATTTTTTCTGCTGCTTCTACAAACATCAAGAAAGGTGTTTTTTTATCTTTCAAACCTGACAGTACTACCAACATTTATGTGTCAAAGAAAAGATAAAATACATAATTATAACAAAAATAATTAGTATTAAACCAGTTTATCTTCAATAATATGGGCTTTTTTGTCAAGGTGAACTGGGAAGTACTATCAATGCTGCTTATGTACCAAATTCTAAATAAGGGGAAAGGATTTGTCACACAGGCCTCAAATGTTGTTAATATGTAGTATGCCTTTAAAAATCTTTGAAATATAGTTAATATTTATTGGGTGGCCTATTTAAAAACATCGTTGGAAGGAAATCGCATTTTAGGTTAGTACAGAAGGAAAATAAGTTTGATTTTCTGAGGGAAAAAAAAATCATCTCTGCTGAAACTTAAGATTTAGTGCATCCTGCTGATTTTGGCAAAATGACTGTTGTTTCCTTTTTTCAAAACAATTGAAGTTATATTTCAGAATAAAGACTGTTTAAAAAAATCAGTTGGGATGAATTTTGCCTCCCTTGTTGTGTTTGCTGAATTTCATCTGAACTGATGACAAAGCCTGTTTCAGCAATGACACCTGCTCAGCGCTCTTTGTAATTAAATCTATAAGCTTCTGCCATGCCTCTGTATCAGCCTTTCCTGGAACCCACTGGGATCATATGTTGGGAAGAGGCAGCTATGGCAGCACAAGAGAAGTAGAGGGCAGGCTGTGATATAGATACTCCTGGTAAATGCCACACTTGCCTGGCACTGACGGCTGCTCAAGGAATCTAATGGCTGACTTTGCCCTTATGTTCCTCTTGTCCTCTTCTTCAGCTGCTTCTTCATCTTGCCAACAGCTCTTGCTTTATCATTTGTATAATTATTATATCATAATTAGTGTTACTTCTCTCATTCTAACCTTGCTGAGGTGATATTTTCCCAAAATTGCTTTTCCTAGTATTCCTTTAAGCTTTCATCTCAGTATTCCTGTCATTGCCAGCAAAGAAGCAAAGCTGGATTTAACTGTGGTGGTGTGTCTAGTGCATCCCAGAATCCTGGCTCCTTAAGCAGATAGAGGTACTCTGGGTAGTATATGAGTATGCTGAACAATCAGCCCTCTGACTGTGTGCCAGACTTGTATTTGGGGAAGAAAAGAGTGTTAGAAGAGAAGGGGAAATCTGTGTTTATCAAGTAGTGGATCACAGCATAAAAGAGCACTGAGATGCATTTTGGGCCTGTAAACTCATGCATCCCTCAATTCATATTTAAGGAGAGTTATCAAGGGTCATTTCAGGACATCCTTGGATGTGTTATTTCAGTTGTTTTGGTGTCAAATGTTTGGTCTTCACAAAATGAAAACATTCTGGAAATTATCTGTTTCTTATCATGAGTGAATGGGTCCTCGTAGTCTCACTGTGACTGAATCAAAAGAAGAGTCCTTCCTGTATGATTTTTTTGTCACTTGGCAAGGGTTTGGAAAAGCTGATATGGTTCAGAAAATAGAGAAATTCCTGTTTAGCAGACCAACCAAAACATACAAGCTAGCTGAAGTTCTTCCTAGTGTACATCTACAGGTGTTCTCTCTCAGAAAATAGCAATTATTTAACACATGATGTACCATGACATCAGGGAGAAAAATGTTCCTCGTGCTGCCCAATAGAACATGCTGGAACATCTGTTTCATGTCATGAAGCCATTTTACAATTGCTACCAAAGAAGTGAGAGCTGAAATGTCATCATTAAATCTACTTCTGCCACTCATGTCTTTGTTGGAAAAAAATCCCTAGGGAGGAGAAATAAAACATATTAAAAACACATTCATTCATTTTCCAGTATTTTAAATCTTTGAGCTATAGAAACAAGCAAATATTGATAGTGTGCATAATCAAAGAGCTGATAGTTACTTCCATGACTCTACTCTGACAAATAGTCATTAAATAGCCTTTTCATCTGAAAGATGATAACACAGTGATATTTTTTAAAAAAATCTCACATTGCTCTATTACCTGTCTTGGGCTCTACTCCTTGTAAAAAAAAAGCAGGTCTTGTATTTGTTAATTGTTTCTATGTCAGTAAGTAGCTTTTCAAGCTCTTTTGTGCTTTAGGGTACTTAAATGGCCCTTACCTGTCCACCTTTGCCTATAACTAGATGGAATTTGTGCCTCAGGCTTTCATGCTGCAGCCTGGACAAGGGAAACCATGTACTCAGGAAATCCATGCTTTGCTGTTTTGCATTTCATTGAATTTTGATTTGAGAGAAAATACCACTGGAAACTTATTATTGGGAAAAACCCCCCAGTAACCCCCCCAGTAACATAAGTGGCTCTGAGGCACCTGTATATAGCAGTGAAGCAGGGCCAGACTTGCAGACCAGTGGAACCATCTCATACCTTTATTTGCATTAAAAGAGTATGGTATGGTCTGAAATACTTTAAACACAAGGCCTGGTACAACTGCAGTGAATGCACAGAAGTTCTTTTTCTTAGGGCACATCATCTTATCCCTAGTTTAGAAAGAATTAGTTCCACATTGTCTGCACAAAGTATTTCAAAGACATTACCTTGGTTGTCCAAAGCTGTCCATGGGAGTGATCTTTTGCTCCTTGAGAGTGCAATTCCTCCAGCCATGGTCCCTCTATCCTGCTCTCAATATATTTAAAGTGGGCAGAAGGATGATGCTTAATCCCAGGCCACATTTTCATAAGTTGGGAGTATGGTACTTGTCTCCCAAACAGTAACAATACATCTCACCACTTCTGCTGCTGACTGGCAAACTTACAGCTTTCAATGGATTTTGTTCCTGTTATTTCTACGAAGAAGGGAATGTACAGAATATGACATTTCTGTTTCTGTACATTAAAGGAGTGCTGAAATACTGTAACATTTAAACAACATGTTGCACCTTAACAGGTATCAGTTGGCTAAATAACAGATTGGACTAAGGAGATTATGCACAGCTATAAGAGGGGTGAATTTGACCTGACTGGAAAGGTGAGTTAACAAAAAAGTTTCCAAGTGAGTGATGGCTTTACAATTGCAGGCTGAACTCACTGTTCTAGAAAATGCTAGGAAAGCTTGGTGAGAGACTTGGAAGAGACCTTCAGAGTGGTGTCCATGACTGGGTCTTCTATTCTTAAATGACATGGGAAACAGAGGACAAGTGGGTAAATCTAAAATTAAGACCTCCCATGTGGCAGAAAGGCTAGCAATAAAATGTACAAAAGATGAGGTTTGAGATGATTTTTGAGTGATAGTTTTGGAGTTATTTTGAAGGGGGTTTGTGCAGTATTTGCTGTTTTCACTGTTCAAACAGGACTGATTGAGGATAACCCAAATTTACCCCCTACATTTTCTGCTGAATCCTAAAACTCTTTCTTATTCTGCTGCTTAAGTGAGAAACTATTATCGCCACCAATAGCAAAGGCCATATATGAGATTGCTATTTTCTTTCTAGGGGCAGGCAGTTACCAATTTTTCCCTTCAAGCCCATCCTTCTATGGTGAAACACAGGGGGAAGCATGATGATTCTTATGACCACCATGGAAAGCTCATTAAGAAGTAAATTTTCTCCTGTCATCATCCTTCTGTAGTGTTCTAAAGCTCCACTGCTGCCTTGGCTATCTTGTGGCAGGGCACGGTCCTGTTATTGCCGAGGCAGCAAGGGGACAGGTACAGAGAGCCACGTGCCAGGGGTCATGGGCTAGTTTCTGGTGCAAAGGTATGCAGTCATTTTAGCAGCATTGATGGGAAGCATGGCTCTGCTGCCCTGGGCTGGTGTGTGATCTTGTGCTGCTGGCACAGAGGAGCTGTGTTTTATTGTGGCTCAGGAGCACGTGTTTGAGACCATCAGCCTTTGACTCCATGTAATGCACTGTGGTTCCCATTGCAGAGCAGCCTCCTGGTATGTGGATTATTTTTGGATTAAACTAGAAGGTGCATTCTGGGAATCACCTAATGCACTCCAACCGCTAATAGGCATGTTGTGTCTGGGAACAGAAGAGACCCAGTCTGAAATAAAACCACCTGAAAAATGCAGACTTCAGGTTCCCAGCACCAGCTGCTTCCCCTAAGAAATCTTCACCCTGCTTGCTCAATAATCACAGCTTATGTGATCAGCAGGGGAAGGAGCAACACATGGATTTTTTCTGAAAAGGTGTCACAGTATATTTAGCAAAGTGCTATCTTGGCTGCACCAACACATTACAGTTCAGCTGCCTATTGTGTTTTCTGTAGCTGTGCTTGGTACACAATGGATGAGCATTTTATGGTTATATGCATATGTGTGTAAGTCTGTATGTATATATAAACATACACAAACCTACTGTTTGGATGTTTTATAACATAAGGTACCAAATTTTTAATCACAACATCCCCTTGTCATAATGCAAAACAAATTGGAGGTCAAATCTGTAACAATAAAACATCCATCCTCGAGCTTTTTAGAGGAACCTGTTTAAAAAGGTTAAAGTAAGCAATTATCACAACCCTAATTTACAACTACTTGGCAATAAGAGTTGCTTTTCAATGAACCATTTATTCATGATCTGCTGCTTCACACTGCAGGATTCTTCTTGACTAGGTTAGAAAATGTAATTAATAAATGATAGGATTATTTATGGTTCACGGTGCCAGATTGGAAAATACAATGATATACAGAATGAGCTAAAAACTATTCTTACAGGCAGCATCTTGGTTTTTAATCCATGGATTGGATTGTCACATTACTTGATATGCTGTGGTGAACTCCTGATGGTATTCATGGGACATTATTTTGTCATCCTAGCTGCTCTGTGTGACAATAAAAATGGACATGCTCCTTTGAGAACAGACTTAATGAACACTGACATGCTAATCTTTTTCTAGTTGAGGTAGGGTGGCATTTGTGGTTTTGCTTAGTTTGACTGTGTTAGTGATTATCTCAAAGCCCCAATAGAACCTGGAAAATGTTTATATTTCTTAAACATAAAATGATCCTCTTTGAGATTTTATTCTAGTAATGCTAGTTAAGGAAACACACCTGCTAAATACAGACAGGCTTTCTCAATTTCAAGTAGCAAAATTATGCTAAAATAGAATGATGTCAGCTCTAATGTCTTTATTCATGGGCAAAGTGCCTGGCTGTGTGTGACTGAAGCTGAAATTTTGCTATGACCTTCAAAACCTGTAGGTTTCCTCTTAAGTCCAGACCTAAGAGGAAAAGCATCCCAACTGATATTTAATTTAATTATTATTATTAATTATTAAAGTTCACAAGGAGAAAATTTTGCACTGATTTATACACAGTCCAATAAAAAAACCAGAAAAAAGTCTGAATGTGAGGTGCAGTGGCTCTCTGCCATAATTCCTACTGGTAATGTACTGGAGCTAATCAGTGAAAATCTAGAGTTTAGCTCTAGGTTGAAATGTACTGAGGATTGGTTCAATTTCCATTTATTCACAGATTCCTTTTAAAATGCTTTCCTGTAGTAATTAGGATTGCCAACAGTGACTCTAGAATATATGTGCATGTAGTTGATACTTCCATAAGTGGCCTACTAAGATAATTAAAAAATGCGTTTAGGTTTTGATGATGATTTGGAACCCAAGGCTTTAGAATTTCAAATGTCAACACAGGATATGTGAATAATAGATGAAACCCAGGAGATTTACAGAATCACAGAAGGGTTGAGGTTGGAGTTCATCTCTGGAGGTCATTAAATGCAGGCCCCCTGCTCAAGCAGGGTCAACTACAGCAGGTTGCCCAGGACCACTTCCAGATAGGTTTTGTATATCTTCAAGATTGATATTCCTCAGCTTCTCTGGACAACCTCTTCCAGCACAAATTAATACAGATTTAATCATCACAACATTTCATTTTAAATATAGGTAAATTTGTGCTTTCCTATGTGTACATTTGCACACAGATGCATATGTTAAAATATTGGAATTTTATTTTTGTTCTTACACTGAGATCAATTTACTACAGCATTGCTGGGTTATAGTTGTAAACACTAATTTGAGGTCAGGTGCTGCTTCTTCTATTGGAAGCAATGTTGCCTCCATTTACTACTAAGTGTCCTGCGATTTTGTTTTAGACTAAAAGTAAAATTTGAAATGCAAAATGGGTGCTTGAATTTATGTGCAAATATACAATAGAAAATGTAAAAAAATATAAAGGTTTAAAAAATGAAGGTGAAATAACAAATCTTGATGAAATGGGGAAAATATATTGCATTTTTTCTTTAAGCTTCAAAAAAATTAAAAAATTGAAGCACAGGTTACTTTGTCCAGTTTCTCAAGAGGTTATTCCTCTTTATCTGCTGTATATTCTATATACCAAACATAGAGATGAATAGGTAAAAACGCTCTACCTTTTGCAAATATTGCTCTTGGAGTCTGCAGGCAATTTGAACTTTGTCATGCCATGTTCCCCTTTATCCCAAGGTTTTTGCATTTTTTGTAATCTAAAAGGATATGCACTTCTGCTTCTGTGATATGGGGTGTTCCATGGAGAACCAGCTATTTTTCAGCCTTCTCCACTGTCTGCAAGGAGTTTCTTTCCTTGCTAAATTGTAGTCTTTTCAGTATTCACCAGAAATTTCTCATGTACTGCTATTTGAGCTTCTTTGCTGTTTTTGTAATGCTCCAAGCATTCATAGTTTAGGCAAAAACTTACATTTTCTTTCTTGTTTGTACCTGGGTTTTTTTCAGTCCTCCTTTTGAATTGACCTAGTTTATGAGAAACAGAGAATTAATCCAAAAGCCTTTGAATTAGCTCTTTCTGGATACGTATGTAATTATAATTTTCCCTTCTATAAAGAAGTATAAAAACTATTGTTCTTCTTAGCCTGTCTTCCCAGACTTCAAAGAGCAACGAGGAACATACGAAAGAGGAAAGTTGGGATTATTTTTTCATTGTAAGAACTTGGAGCAGGAGAAGCTGCTGTATTCCAACACTCAGAGAAAGCATGCAAAGGAAAGTGTCTCCTCTACTTGTCCAAAGAAAATAAGATGAAGAGTGTCTTTCTTCAGATATCTTCTATTTCTTCCTCCTACATTTCATAAAGAGGAAGGTGAAGGTCCCACATAAATTGTGAAAATGTTTTGTTATATTTTGCATAGTAATTGTCAAATTATTATTTTTGAGCTTTGTTTGAATCAGCTGATATCTGGTCTGTGAAAAACAGGAATATTTTTCCTGTTTGGTTAAAAGTATGATTCAATTCAGACTTTTTTTTTATTTTTTCTGCTATTTCTTTGTGGTTGGAAGTGGTCAAAAACGTAGACTTCCGATGGTTTCTGCCTCAATATTGTGCTCTTTTCATATGTGTCCTTTTCCTCCAAGTTTCGACATCATTCTCCTTCATTCAGCCATAACGTGAAACCCCTTTATGGGCAGTTACAGGATATCTTTACCTTTGGTATCTTTACTTTGCTTCCAGCATTTGCAACTTTTCTTTTTGTGACCTTATTTCCATCAGTATATTTTTTCTTTTTGACTCCATTTTCTTATTTCTAATTTAGATTGCTTCATCTGAGCTTGCCTAGTCCCCTGCATGGCTGCATGAGGAAGAGGTAGTCTAATGTTATTTTTAGTGGTGGATGAATAGTCTTCTATTTTTAATCAGACAGTTATCATGTTCCATATCAGGAGAGGGCTAATGCACCCTCTCATAAATACATGAATTCCTACTCCCTCATCCCTGTAAACACATACACCTGCATAAGTGTCAATTGAGGCTTGAAATTTCAAAAGATGTTAGATGGTTTAAACCAGCCTATTCTTTGGAAATTGCAGGGCATTTGTCCTTTGGTGCATCAATGCAGTGATCAAAATCACTAGTCACCTCTGAAAATTAGGCCAAAAGATGCCATTTTTGAAGGGTAAGAGAGAATGGAAGTGCTTTGCTCCACCCTGGGCTCTGACAGATGCTGCGCCTGTTGGGCTGCAGTTGTTACTTCCACAATTGCACGAGGGTTTATACAATAAAGGACAATTTGGGGCAAAGGAGATGGAAAAGTGCAAGCAGCCTGCCTCCTGTACAGGCAGGGGTTGGAATGGTTCTTTAAACTCCTTCACATGCTCCAGCAGCTGCTGGGGTACCCTGGAAGCTACACCGTGTGCACTGGTGACACATGACTTTCCCTCTCTCCTATGGCTGCACTGCAGACAGAAGAAGCATTGCTCACAAAGTGATGTAAACTTGAGGCTGTCATGAGACAGCTCATGATATGATTTTTGATCTTCCTGCAAGATTAAGCCTTTATTTTTCCAGTCCTCAGTAACCCAGCTCCTTTCTGCTTTCCTTTCCTTGACATTATGCAGTTCAGCTTCTTTTGAGCTTGAGTATAGTAATTTCTCAAGCTATTGTATCAGCTGCGAGTCTTTTATTCTTCCTAGGAGTATGTGGCACCTCATCTGCAGAGGACTCTGTCTCTAGAGATGCTCTGTACACCCCTGTTGCTGTTCATATGCACAATCCCTGCCTGACAGCAGCCTGCCTCTCTTAGCCCCATGGCATGGGAGGTAAGGGGACTTCACTTCTCAACCTGTGTGACTGACAGAGGATCAGCAGAATGAATTGGCTGTGCTCCTGTGAGCAATCTGACCATCCCAAATAGACTTGCAGGACCATGACATCATATATTGTCTCTGCCTCTTCCTCTCCTTCTCACTTAATCATCCGTGGAATGAGGACATGCAATAGTGTGTTTGTGTATCCTTTGGGATCAGCAACCAAGTCACCTGTGAATTATACAGGTCAACAGAAATGGAGGTTAAGAGTTGGTCTACATGCTTTCTTCTCGTGTCACTAGAGATTACAGACAAAACAAACAGGGATACACCATTGACATTTAGTAAATGTTATTAGAAATGCTTTATTGTAGGGAAAATGAGAAGAGGAGGGATTATATCTATGAATGCAAAGCTTTTTTACTCTGATCCTGAGTCATCAGAGAGGCCGTTTTAATTGACATAAAACAACTTGTCTCAGTATAAACATGCCACAGGATAAAACTGTCAAGTCCTGGTGCTTTGCAAGCATAGGAAATGTTTAGTATCAATGAAAAAAATGAGAATTTCTCTTTAAAAATGCTCCTAAAACTTTTGAGTGGACTTCCAGAGTGCGCAAACATGGACAATGATTTTTTTTTTCTGGTTTTCCCTGAAATTCACCTCTTCCCTGTCAATTTCCATTGCATTTTCTTCTATTCTTCTGAGTAGACTATTATTCTGCAACCTGTGTTACCCAGTTTCAGGATTCCTGCCTTTTGAACTCTATTTACAACTGCACTATGTCTGTGCATCCATTTCCCATCAGTCCTTTCCTTAGCTGCTGCCTGTGGTATACTTTTTTGGATTATTTTCTTTTTTCCTCTAGGAGATTCTTTCACTTGATGGTTAAATTCTCTGTGCCAAGCATCATGGGTCAAAACTGAAGAAACACAGGATTATAGTTTAACTCAATGTTTTCTGATTTTGTTCAGCATATAAAATAAAGCAAAAAGTGTAATTCTGGGAAGAAAAGAAATTAGAAGCATTAATATGTCAAAATGACCCAAGCAATGGCTTATGGGCTTGGAAACATTTTTTTCCTAACTGTGACATTTAGGCTAATAAATGAGATTACTCCTCCCTGTAAACCCTGCCATTTAAAGTGCTTATAGATGAGTGAGAATTAGACTCAAATAAGAAGCACCAAAGATATTTTGAAGTTAAGAAGGCATCCTATCTGTAACTGCAACCTGCTGAGAAGATAATCAGACTGTATACTGGCAAGATATAAAGAAGATTTGAAAAAAGTGGTGCTGAGCATATAGGCAATGAAGGCAGAGGAAAAAAGAATGTGATCATCCAACACAATCACTAGAGAAGGGCTAGAAAAAAGTCAGAACAGAAAATTACTATTGGATATTTGCAACTGGGGAGGGAGACACTTGCTGTTAACAAATACAGAAAAATATCGATAACAGAAGAAAGTAAATTAGAGAAATTAAATTATGTAGCTCTGCCATCTACACCCTAATCAAAACAGAGTACATCGGATCTGGTTCTCACAACATCAAATTCTGCTTTGTTAAGGAAATGAGTGAGTCAGACTGGTATGTTTAGCTTTTTCTATTTTAATTTCTGTAACATGCCAAGGAAACTATCCATTATATTCTGCAACAAGCTATTACACATTTTCACTTCATCTTACTGTGTATGATTTCACTGTTTATGGTATGCTGTGTTTATTTTCAATGTTGTTGAGCATTTTCAGTACAGTTTTCAACTATGAAGAAAGTAGACTCTCTGTAAGCCTCTTAGCTTGAATCTACCATTCCAAAGATGCTGGAATCCACTTTCTTTATTAATGGAAATAAATAAAACAATTCCTAATGCAATTCTGATGCAGAAAAACAGTCTTCCAATAGAGGGACTGTTTACTGAAAGGCTCTCGGGAAAGTTTGCTGAAACCATTACAGAGGGAGGTTGTAAACTTACTTTTTAGCAAAAATATCTCTCATTTAAATTCCTACACAAGCACAAGGAAGAAGCAGTCTAGCTACTGGAATTAACTCTCCTACCTCTACACAAATTATTTCAAAATAATTTTTAGACTCTCTTAATACAAACATATTGAGAGATTTGTCATAAATACTTCACTGACTATTATTACTATGAACAATCTGTTCATTGCATTACTGGTATTTGAAATGGAAAGACCAATTAGACCTGTTAACCCATCTTTTTGTCAGTAAGTTGATTGGGAATTACTGAAGCGTAACAATTCTAAGTGGCTTTTCATGTGAATGCCAAGCTAAAATGGATATTCAGAGATGCATTAAGCATTTTTACCTGGCTCTGCATTCTTCATTTAAAGATCTACATGTTAATTTGGAGAAGTGCAACATAAACATGGTGAGCCATGGCTTCTGTGCGTGCTCTTTCCAATATTTGTAAACATGTAAGTGTTGAATAATAAAATTGTAGGCCAAAGGTTGTAAGGACTAGAGTAGAGAAAAAGATGAATTATTTGGGCATATTGCTTTAAGAGTAATACATCTGGCAGGCATTGTAAGACTGACTCAAGGATTTGACTTCAACAATCACAGGCAAAAATTTTTGTTATGTTTTTATTTGAATGCATTTAATAGAGGGAATCAAGACAGCATTTTTTAATGCTCAGCTTTATTTCAGAAAATGGCTTACCTGACCTCATAGGGGTTCTGAAAATGGCAGTCATTGAAAGATAACCACGTGAATTACCCATGGGAATGATACTTGAGATGGACAGCAAACAAGATACATAAAAAAAAAAGAGTATGTTTCTTTTACTTTATGGTGTAATCTAGTCAATACATAGCTAATACTGTCAGAAAAATCTATGGCAAATAAAACTGCAGAGATAGCTGAAAAATTATTACAAAATTCTTTGGAATTTGGTGTTCTTTGGAGATCAAATCACTCCTTTGAGATGGCTGGAATAAGGTCAGGTGCCTGAAAAGAAAGATTGTTGTCACAGAGCCCTGATACCTTCCCAGCCTGAGCTTCCTACATGTGAGGCTGGGAGGCAAATTGCAAGAAGGTCTGTCCCACTGCTGGTGGCATCAATTTACTTTTCATTAAGATCCACTAAAATGCATAATCTTATTCTGAATCAAAATAAAACCACATTTCCCTAACAAAATCTGTCAATCAGTTGGAATTATGTATTCCTGTGCAATTTGGCTTTTGTGGTTCCTTTAAAAAGGAAATTATGCTGAAACATAAGTTCCCTTTCATAGCCTATCTCAGTAACTCACTGGCTGCTCTTCTCTGTGCCAGCCTGGGAAGGGTAACATGGTGGTGCTGAATGTCAGATACGCTGGCAGTACCTGAAGCCCAGTTCAGCAGCACATTTACTTCCTACTTTAAGAAAGTTCAGACACAATTTGCCACTGTCACTAGTGTAGTTTTCTTCTCTCCCTGGGGCATAAAATGCATTTCCTTGATCCTTGGACTATTCAGAGGTGATCTGCCAAAGAGATCTTTCCCTCCATGTTGGGAGAGCCAGTACCCTTACTTTAGTAGAGATAAACAGGAAAAATAAAATGTGTTAAGGTAAGGGACTGACCCAGGAGTTACAGATGTAAATTGATGTATGTATAAAACACAGAACTACCATAACAGAAATACCATTTTCTGAGGGGGCAAAACCTGTCTGACCAAGACAGTCTTATCGAAATCTGTGATTCAGCTAAGTTTCTGAGATACATTTGATACAAATTTGTCAAGCAGATGCTTGTAAGATATCCTTAAGGTCTGCTCATGAACTGAGATGTTTTGGGAGAGTTGTCTCTTCTGAGGTGAAATTTTAGCCAGTTACTTTGCAATCATACAGGGAAAGAAAGCAAATTCAACCTTAATACCAACAGTAATGGAGCTATGCATGAGCATTTAACAGCTTGTCTCTTTGTAAGCCATTCAGGTTAGAATTCAGAACATGAGCCCATCTGCAAACTTTAGGAGAGGGAAAAAAAAGCCCAAATCCAACTAATAAGGCCAGCTGAAATATGCTGTAAGTTAAAATTTTGTATTTCACACAGAAATTAATTCCAGTATTACACTTAGTGTGTAAAATATTTATTTGGATTCAGGCCAACATTTCCATGTCTTTAGTGTAAATAAGACATCTCTATGGCAATTTTGAAGTCAGACAGCTCTATACCAAATGGCAGCAGCATTAATTAAGCATATACTTTTCTAACCCCTCAGGATTCTGTGCCTATTAATCACATGTCAGAATGGTTCCTATTTTGCTGGGGATTCATTAGAGCAGTCCTGTCCCCCACTTTTACTTTGGCTATAAAGTCAAATATTTAAAAGGTGTTAGTGGAGCTGGAGAAGAGCACAGGAAGTCACTGAATGGAATGGAAATTTATTACCCTTTATCAGGCCTGGTTTTCTGTCTCATCAGGTAGAAGCATACTGAGTTTAAGTAATTCCTGGCATGTTCAAAATGTAGATGCTGAACTGATTACTTGCTGTGACTCACCTGACTCTGGTGTTACTTGCAAGTTTTCAAGTGTAGGTGTGAAGGTGAACATATATTTAAAATAGATGTAGAGCTGAAATACTGATCCTGACTGGGTACAAGGTTGTTTTACCTAGTCACATCTTTTGCAAGACATTTTAATTACTCTTGTTTCCCAACACATGTTTTTTTTTTTCCAGTAATATTTGTGATGTTTATTTCTCTGAATAAATATAAAATCACAATATTGTAATAAATTGTCTACTATTTTGAAACATTTTATAAATAATAATTCTTTAAAAAATTCTTTATTATTTTGCCTATTGAAAATCCTGGATCTCTTAATTTACTAGTTATCTATGCTTCTTAGTCCTTTCAGCAGCAAGTATATTATTTGGACTCAGATTTTGTATGTAATAGGTTAGCATAAAAGCACTATGGTATGTTCAGCCATCTTGGCATTGTCATTTGAGGTTTTTTAATTAAAAGTCTGCCTTGGAGTATGTCAAGTGCTCCTGTATTTTTGCCATTCTTCTTATCTCTATGGCAACAAAAATATTTCAACATTTACATGGGCATCATATTCTTTGCTAATGTACTATCTGAACTGTTTGTATGCTGAGAAGGGGAGCAGCAGAGATTGGCTTCTGCAGTCTGGGATGCAGGAGTTGTCAAGACAACCAAGAGGCCTAAGGATGTCCTTACTGGTAGCATTAAATTGAAGCTTTAAATTAATTCACCCTCATGTGTTTTTGTAGCTTATGCTGTTAATTGAAATAATAGGAGTGACCTTCCCTGTACATTCAGAGCACCTGTCCTATTAAAATTGCATGTGCTGTTTACTTAAGTACACTCATCTATCAGACAAATCTAGCGTGAAATAGGGGAAAATGGAAGACACTTATATTGTACTGCTATGTATTGACTCGTAGTAATAGGAGAAGCAAGCTTTTCTTGTATCTAGCCTGAGAGAGTTGTAATGAACATTTTACTCTGAAACTTCATTTATTTCTGCTTTCCATTCAAGGGCCTTAAGTCTGCATAACTCCAGACACTACAATTTATTATAGTGCTGAATGTAATTGAAATGAATAGTTAAATTTCTTTTTTTTTTTTTCTGTAATACATTTGAAGAAGCCAAGAATCATGTTTTCATGTATGCAAGAGAATGCTTTTACCTTCACAGCAGAAAAAAACCCCAAAAAAGTAGGAAACCATTACTTTTTTGTTCAAATCAAAATCTTGAACTGACTTAATTTGTGGAGCTACTTTAAATTTTTTTTTTTTTTTAAGAATTCTATAGATGAACCGGTTGAAGTTTCTTTGCCCAGTCTTTTAGATTCTAACAGCCAAATGCATATCCCCATAAGAGTCAAAACATTAGATAATTATATGTACATTTGGTTTCCTTATTAAAAGGAAAAAATCTGCAATCTGCTCTTTTGATGAAATTCATTAGTTTAATTTTGATGGTCAAATACGTCAAATCTTCAATTATTTTTATCCAGGGCAATGGTGGACAAGAATAAACAAGTTCTTAAAGTACTGAAAGTATTTCATCCTCCCCTGCAACTGGTTCAAAACGCAAGTCTCTACCCTGTATCCTGAAATACTTTTCATCTCCTAAAGAGGGAAATGCACTCTTATTTGCCATTGCTTTTATGCTGTTAGGGAGATAATAAAGCTATAGAAAATTTGGGAATATATTTGCCAGTACTATGTTCATTGATGCACAAAACCATGTAATTATACTGATGTACACCAGCTGAGAGTCAAACCAGTAAGCTAATGAACCCTTGAAGCACGTTTTCTGGGGAAAAAATGTTTAATTTTTCTTCAAAGTCTAGGAAACAGAGATGAATGCTTTATGTATTACTGCAGGATTGCCAGGAGTGCTGATGGTGATTTGATCTCCCTGTATTTGAGGGCACAAGTGAAGTTTTTTGCAGACTCCTAAACACGAATACTACAGCATGAACTAGAAGTGCTACAAATTCATTTTTGTCTTGGTGAAGGACAGATTACTGGGAGAGGGCAGGAGGGTGACAGACACCCTTTCTAGTTCCTTATTAATTTCTTCAAGACCAGTACCATCTCCATGGCATATGACAGGAATGCATCAGTCTCCATATCAATACTGTGGCTGCAGCCAGCTTACTGTATGCATGTTAATGTTTGCTCCCTCCGGTATTTGAAACACCTGTGAGTGCTCAGTACATCTGAAAATCAGACCATTTAATTCTAGGCACTTTAAATATAGATTAAGGGTCTTAAATTTAGGTATGAATGTTTGAATATTTTGGATCAAACCTCTCCATTAGCCTTCAATCAACAGTGCTATATAGAAATGATATTGCAGAATAAGATTTTTTTTTTTTTGTAAAAGCAAACCCATAACATCAGCGTTTAGTTCACTTTAAAATATAGTCCTTAGAGTGAGTGTTGCTGCATACAATACATTCTACTAAACTTAAACTGACAACTCCATGTCTAATGATAATGGGTCTATAGCTAAAAGAAAAGC
Organism: Vidua macroura; assembly: GCF_024509145.1. NCBI lineage: Eukaryota > Metazoa > Chordata > Aves > Passeriformes > Viduidae > Vidua > Vidua macroura. The sequence goes on from NC_071572.1 coordinate 25,227,271, forward strand.
GTTATTCTTTGTACTGCATGCAGATGAAAAAGACCTGTTTGTTCCGATCACAGTTTCTGTCTGTGCTCTAAATTACTGTTGGTAACACCAATGATCTTACTTTGCAAAGATGTACAGTTGAAAGCATAGGGTTGTGGACCAGAACAGCTTATCACTGTTTCTCTGTGGATACTTCACTGACACCCAGGATCTCCTTTCACAGTCTCTTTCTTGGCGTATGTATACCAAGGAGCTGGAAGGCCGCTTGCTCCCTTGTTGCTGTGTCATATAGCTGGGCTGAACAGTAATGATGCCAACATAAGGGGGATACTTTGGTTAATTGAAAATCCCCCACCTAATTTCTGGACAACCTAGAAAAGGATCAGTGCTTCACTTAACCAGTCAAAGGGCTGTAGGGATCAGTATGAATGACTTGAACACACAATGTAACTTTTCCTCTAGTTTGGAATTTGAAGGGATCTTAAGTTAGGATACAGGTGAGGTTGAAATTTGATGGAAAGGAGAGGTTATGCCACAGTACAAATTGGACCATTATCACTTTCCTTCTCTAAAAGAAAAAGGCGGACGAATAGAGGCAGGACAATATCTAGAGCATCTCTAGGGTTGGCATCAGACTGGTAACAGTCCCAGAATTTGTAAGAGACCATGATGGATTCTATCCCACATCCTTCCCCATCTGTCATTGAGGAGCTACAGACTGATAGCAGGAAAGTCTCACTAGAGGTGGTCCTTAACCACAGCATTCTTAAAGGTAAAAATGTCTCATGATTTCCATGAGAAATTATCTCAGTGTGTATTTTGGGGGTACTAGGCTTTGCAGCCATTTCAGTAGTACAGTAGAGGCTGACAGGGACCAAAAGTCAAGCACAGCAGAGAAAATTGTCTGTCACAGTAGGTCAGGCATTTCAGATGGCATTTGAATGAAAGGATCTGCAATGTCATGTGGAAGTTCCTTGCAGCAAGGAGAAAAGTGTTCTGGGTTGAATTAAATTTTTCCAGGGCTCTGGGCATCTGGATTTGTTTTTGCAGTTTGGACCTATGTCCATATTTCCTGCAAGTGGAACTGTGCAACAGTCAGCATAAGCATATCATGGAATATATATCTACATATAGAGGTCTAAACTAGCACAACTTTACTGGATCTCCATCATCTGTTAAAATAAGATACAATGCTATTTTCATCATTTAGCCTCATGTATAATGTCTTTAAAAAGCTCTGTAATACCTCCAGTAGCTGGGTCTTGAAATGTCAGCACGGATAAACAGTATACAGACCTTTAGATGTTTCCTGAGTATTTATATATAAATTTTGTAGCCAGTACATACAATATCCCTTTTCTTCCTATCTTGCCTTCCTATAATTTTGCTCCATCTTTTTAGAGCCTGGATATGTGCAACAGAATTCCTTTATTAAAGCAGCTTGCCAATGTTTTCTCTGTCTTCAGCACTGTGGGGTATTTCATTGACACTCAGGATCTCCTTCGATATTCTCTCTCTGTCTCTCTTGACATTTTTGCAAGGAGGGAGAAAGAGGCTGGGGGAAGGTGCATATAATGCTTCCACTGCTGAGCAGTATGAATTATATCTGCTGGAGTAATAGTGTGAAGTGGCAGGGATCCGTTTTGATGAATCTCATGCTGATTTGTAGCCCCAATTCTAGCTGTAGGTAACACTGAACACCTGTTTGGAGTACTAGAGAGATGGAATAAAGCTCTGTACAGTAAATATGCTGTGTACTGTAGCTGCTTGTTTATTGTCATACAGTAATTAATTTGCAATTATATTTCGAAACATACCAGAAGAGAAGTGCACTATAATTCCTACCACCCAGAAAGAGGCTCAGCAGTGACACTTGTTAAACTGAGCTGGCTGATTCTCTCTTTTCTCATCACTGATTGCTTTTTTCTTTTGTCTCAGCACAAAACAGAAAGTTACAAAAGACACTTCTGTAAAGATTTGTGCCTGGATAGTAATGGCTCTGTGCTACTCTAAAACAGTATGTCTTAGAAACAAACACACACATACACATGGAAGAGGGGGTGTGAATATCTATCTGATTTTGTGTCTATCATCCCTTGCTGTACCACATCATTCACAGTGTTCCACCACAGAAGGAGTTTGTGAGCCCCATTCTTAACATCCTACCTGTGAAATCCTTGTCTTTTCATCCATATGCCTCCTTTGCTTCTGTTTAGACCATTCAGAATCATCTGCTAAGAGATTTGATGAAGAGATTAATTGTTCTATGTGTCTCTGAGTCTGGTGATACCTCCTGTGAAAAACACACTCTTACCCTCAGTCTAAAAAATTGTCAGAAGCCCATCACTGGTTTTAAATTACTCCTGTGTTTTATTGCATCCCTCTGCAATAAGCTCCTTATGAACTATTCCTTTCAGAAATTTCTTCATAATTTCTTTCAATATGTCTTACATAGCTAGAAGTCAGGCTTTTCAAAAGTAGACCCCAAAAAATTTGGTTTCTGCTAGCACACTTGAACAGAGGAGTCAGAAGCTCCTGTTTGCCTTCAATGCCATAGTATTATTGCAAGAAAACAGATGTTGCTGTATTAAATACTGTGGCAAGTGTTTGCAATGCAAGCTTACTACCTGATGTTTGGTTACTCTGACAGTTTTTAGAAATAGCTTTCAATTGGATTCACAGCAATTTGCTTGTTTCTTCCCTGCCTTTCCCTAAAAGTGATGTATCTGTTCTCAGGTCCATGCTTGATACTAATATTTCTTTCCTTCCCTGTTTTTCTAATAGTCCTGTTATATATTTTCTTTCATCTTTTTACTAGTATTTCCAGATTTGAAGAGTTGATCCTGAGATATTGTAAAGATTTGTGTATAGGGTTAAATTCAAAATCTAAATTTGAAAGTAGATCCTTAGTATTTCATTAAAACTTAAAGCTTAAATGCATAATCTCATGATTCTGTTTCTCTTGTAACTGTCCCATGGTTGCCCAAAAATAAGTGTTCTCCACTGTGCACATTGAGGTTTGCTTGTAGCTGAGAATATTGATCTTAAAATGGTAGAGACTGACTTGTTTTATACAAAATTATGATCAACTCTACATATGTGGAGTATGTAAACAAAAATCACTTGACAGTAAAGTAAGAAATAAATCAATATGCCTCAGAGAGAGTGCTAACTTAATTTGCAATTATGTCAAGTAAGGAAGAAAAAGAGAAAAATACTGTCTTCCTCTGAAAATTTTCACAAATACAATATTTCTTTGACATTTCACATATACTGAAAAGTTACACCTGAGGAATTCATTTCCATTGCTTTCACTTGGTGTCCTATGGTGACTGATATAAATATTTTATTAGGCAAACCTGCAGGTTTCTGAAGATTATATGTCTTATCAAGTTGACCCTTATAATTATGTTGTCTTCTGTAACTGTGGGATCTCTTTTAATTTTGTAGTCTTTTTGTAAATATTGAACCATAAAAAATATACAACCACAGCAAAATCTGACTGTGAATAAGAAAATGTGTAAACAGGCCTCTTCTTGCTCAGGAAGATTCCCATTCTCCTTGTTGCTACAGAGACAATGCCTTAATTATATGTTAGTAGCTGGACACAGAGCAGCATATCCTCAGCTTGTGAAAAAACTGTTTTCCCAGACTGTTATTCTTTGCTTCTCTTTTAAAGTAATAACTGTGGATGCTTTTCTATCTTTCTTTTATCCTCATCTTCTTTCCTGGAAAATGAAAGGAAAGTGTGGAAAAGTTTCAGTTGCTCCATTTTATGCACAAAGCAGACAATGAGGGTTTGCAGTCCTGTCAAATTGAGTTGAAGGTTGTATGTACAGAGGAAAATGTTTGCATTTGATACAGAAATATTTTATATTTCTTTTTTTTTTTCCTGGAAATTTGTTCTCATTTACATACTTCTATGGCCTTCTATGGTTGCGGTTATTAAAACATTGCTTCTGTTTTTCTCTGCCTCTGTTTTCTGCAATTATTTACTTAGAAAAGACTTTGACTGTTCTTTTCCTAGGCAGCAGCAGAAACCATACACAAGTCCCATGAAAGAAGAGATTGGGAGGCTCTGTGTAGGTATTTACAGGCCTTTGTAAAGGCATGTAAATCAGTTTGATGCCCCAGTGTATGCTAGTCTATCAGTTCCTAAAGATGAGCTGAGTATTGGCCCAGCTACTTAATGCAGATGGGGGTTTTGGCTAACATTCATCGTATTTAAATTTAGCACGCAGCTGACTTACCTAATTTAAGGCAATGTTCCTTCTTATGCAGTGGAGAAAAATGTACTGTTTCAGAAGGTGATTCAGGTTTTAAATTAACTGAATCATCCCCTTGAACCATCTTTTTCCATACATTACAGGGACAGCTACAACCCTAATTAAGACACCATAATTCAATGTCAGCATTCATTTGGGATAGACTTTTGCCCATTTTGCAGTGGGTGTTGTTTTGTGGCTGCCATGTTGTGGTGGGATTTGTTACAGGCAATGCAGGAGGCTGCAGATTATTTCCAGAGTTCTGCCTTTTCTGCTTCTGCAGGCTGTCTCCTCTTTGTTTGGAGTTCTCTGCCAAGGTAGGATCTACACTTCCAAAAATAGCCACTAGGATAGAGGGCATCTATTTCTAACTTCTTACTGTTTAAAAATATAAAACCAGGGGGAAGTCTAATTATATGACACAGAAGATAGTCACAGAGCTTATAATCAGTGATATGATCTACAAGATTACAACATTTTATTAAGACTTACTTAAGAATTTTGAAAGGGTGTTTTACAAGAATTGTTGTTGACAATGGGCAAAAGCTTGGATAAGTCTTGGATAGAAGGTAATGAAGTAGGGGCTCAAAAGAAGACAATTCTTCTTTTATACCTCTAGTTCTCTCTAGAGAAGAATTGAGGTGCCTTTTGAATTTCTGCTGGAATGACTTGCAGATAGAAAAGGGTTGTGTGGCTCCAGTTCCTCAGCAGACCTGCAAAGACTTGCCCAAATGTATGATGGTCATGCACTGACACAGTCCTGCTGGCTTGGGCATGCAAAAGAAAAGATCATCAGGAGTAGCCAGCATGGATTCACCATGAGGAAATCATGCCTTACCAACATCATAGCCATGTGATGACATAGCAGGATGGGTTGATGAGGGGAGAGCAGTGGAAGTTGCCTACCTTGACTTTTGCAAGGCTCTTGCCTTTTCTCCCATAACATCCTTGTGGGTAAGACAGGAGATGTGGGGTGTGAGGATGGTGAGGTGGATCGAGAACTGGCAGAGCTCAGAGGGCCATGGTCAGTGGAGTAGAATCCAGCTGGAGGCCTGTAGTCTGTGGCATTCCCCAGGAATCAATAATGGGTCCAGTCTTATTGCATATCAGTGAGCTGGATGAAGGGATAGGATGTACCCTCAGCAAGTCTGCTGGCAATATGAAACCGGGGCAGTGGCTGATAGTCCTGATGGCTGTGCTGCCATTCAGTGGGACCTTGATTGTCTGAGAATTGGGCAGAGACAAACCTATATGGGGTTCAAGAAGAAGAAGAGAAGAGAAGAGAAGAGAAGAGAAGAGAAGAGAAGAGAAGAGAAGAGAAGATTCAGTGTCTCATTAGTGTCTATAAATGTCTCAAAAGCAGGTGTCAAGAAGAAGGTACCAGGCTCTTTTCAGTGGTGCCCAGCAACAAGACAAGGAGAATTCATTCAAGAAAAATAAAAAGGGTAGGTGGAACTAAGGTGAGAGCTAGCAATTGAGCAGTGAGGGAAAACAGGATTCTGGTTTTGAGCTGTCTCCTAAGTCTTCTTTTATTTAATTGAAAGCATCCCTAAGGAGCTGGGCACAAGCAGGAATTTCTTATTTACTCCCATCTAGCAGTTTTCTATTTTGATAATGTGTGAATGCATATGTTTCCCACTTCAAGCCCCTCTACAATGAAATGTCCTTGCTGGAGACCAGGGTTTCTAAATGTTGATTTTTCTAAAAGCAGTGTCAGGAGGACCAAAGGCATCCTGAGAAGCCAAGAGATTCCTTTGCATCTCTATGGAATGGCCAAGAGTCAGAAGCTACTGACATTATTGCCAGTAATGGTATCTCTGTATTTTTATATTCAAACAAGACCTGTTCACTTCATCAGGGTTTATGAGCTACTATAATTTAATTTCTACGGAGCTTTGATTGCTAACAACAAGGTGTGAAGTGATAAAACAGTATTTCTTATATTTATATTGTTCCGAGAAGTGTAGGTTTATACTTGGAATTGATTCAAAAACAACAGATACTGAAGAGGTGCATTTCAATAGAAACCTCTAAAAGTTCTTGAAAAGAGAGAGAGCCGCTTGCCTGCGAGCACAATGCAGTGAGAGGTGTGGAATCAGAAAGTGTGCACTGCATGCCTTGCAGACAAGAGGAACCCCTGGGAAATGGAGGGACTAAGGCAAAATCATAGTATCATACAGTACCGTTTTGGAAGGGAATCTCAGTGATCACCTGGTCCAAACTGTCTCAGTAAAAGCATGGTCTAGACAAAATGGCCCAGATCCCTGTCCAGACAAATCCAGTGTTAAAGAATCCAACTCTTCACTAAGATTATTTCAATGGCTAATCATTCTCATTGTGAAAATTTTTCCTCTTGTGTCTGGTTAGAATCTCCCCTGGAGCAACCTGTACCCATTACCCCAGGTCTTTTCCATGTGACTTCTTTTAAAAAGGGAGTTTCTGCTTTTTTTTTTTTTTTTTTTTCATAAGCCACCCTTTATATGCTAGAACACAGTGATAAGGTCTCCCTTAAGTCTTCCTTTCTCAAGACTGACTGGCTCCTTTATCTCTGCTGGTGCAGCCCCTCTTGATCCAACCCAGCATCCTGTTGGCTTTCTTTGCTGCAGAATCACACTTTTTCACTAATGTGGAACTTCTTGTCCACCAGAAAGCCCAGATTTCTTTCCAAAAACATCTTCCCTGCTGGGTAGGTCCCAGCCTGTGCTGCACTCCTTGATTAAGTTTTCACAGGTACAAGCCTTACACTTGTCTTTGTTGACTTTCCTAAGGTTCTTGTTAACCCACTCTTCCAGCCTATGCAGGTCTTTCTTTAGGGTGGCTCTCCCTTCTGAAGTGTTCACTTCCCCACTCAGTTTAATATCATCAGCAAACTTTGTCAGGGTACACTTGACCCCATCATCCAGATCACTTATGAAGATACTAAGCAGTGTTGGACCCATTGTTGACCCCTGGAGGACCCCACTTGTGACAGGCTGTCAGTTTGGGAGCTATTTGTCACCACCCTTTGGGTGCAGCCCGTCAGCCAGTGCCCCACGCATCACATGGACCACTTGTCCAGACCACAACACATCCGATTCTCTAGGAGGTGGCAAACAAATGCCAAAAGCCTTGAAGAAATTCAGGTAGACAATGACCACCCCTCATCAACTGAGCAGCTTACTTTGTCATAGAAGGTGATCAGGTTTGTCAAGCACGATTTGCCTTTGGTGAATCGAAACAAGGAATAAAGATTCAGACGGCAGCTGATACTGCATATGTTCAATTTGTCACTGTCATGGTTTAAGAGTGATACCCCCCAATTTAGTGTCCCCACTGACACACTTCAAACCACGCGCTGTTTGCTCACTGCTCCCCTTCCCTCTGTTTCCCCCTGTGGTGGGATGGAAAGGGGAATTGGAGACATGAAAGGCAAAGATCACAGGCTGAGATAAGAACAATTTACTGGAAAGAGCAATAAGAATTTTAAAAATGAACATTAACAGCAACAATACTAATAATAGACTGTACAAGAAACAAACTGTGCACAAGTGCTCACCTCCAAAAAGACCCAACTGCTCCCTCTGCCACATTACCTGACCTGGGACAGACCTCTTCCCTTATCCTTGGAAAATGACCTGAGGTGATATAGAATAACCTCTGAGTCCTAGCCATGCCCCCTCCTGGGTACTGCAAAAAATGAACAGTGTCCTGGCCAGAACCAGGACAGTCACTGTCCCTGCAATCCTAAAACTGCAACAGTGTGAGTGAAAGAGCTGCTTCAAGCTCCTTTTTGAAAGACTGCGACACTTAAATTCCTAAGCATCCTCATTGCACAGCTCATTGCACAGGTTAGGAGGACTTGGCTAATAAGCATTATAACTTGTCTTGATGGAATATGGTTTAGAACCACAAGTGTGGTAAATCTTGACAGTATTAATTGAAATCTGCTGTGTTTCTCCCAAGTATTGTAAAGCTCTCTCACTTCCTAAAAGACCCCAAGATGTTGTGTGCATAAGAACTGACAAGTGATAGCAGTGGCTGTGATTACAGCGGGCTTTGTGGTTACTTGAGGTTACAGAAAAGTGTGCTTTTTTCACTTGGATAGTAATTTTGTGTAATATCCTGTAGCACACAATGGAGAAAAAAACGCACCAAAATTTATAATCTTACAAAGCAAACTAAATCTGCACAGTCAAAAAAAAAACCAAAAAAACCTAAGTAAATGCTCTGTTTTCACTCTTCTCATTTTGTGTACTGAAGGAGCTGGGGACCATGTAGGCTGTATCCTAATGCTGCCCATGTTGCAGTGAAAGGAGGCCCACTTTAGATAAACACTGAATCCAATTTCAGTCAGCTCTATATCTCTCAGCTGCAATTTATTTTTCTTTAAATATGCAGAATGAGATTCAGAGCTTTTCATTTCTTAAGAGATGAACAACTGGAGCACTACGACACATTTATATAATGCTTAATTTCAGAAGCGAGGAAATTAGACAAATGGATATATTGAGCCCAGAATTTAGATCAGGGTTCAGCTTCTGAGCTTAATGTGCTATATTAGCCTTTTAAATGATGTTCCTTTTTTGATGTAGTCTCTATCACCATTACACTCCCTTCCCATTGATGTTCTTCATTGTGTATCTGTTACAAGTTCTCACTGAGTTGTGGGGGAGGGTGAAGCTAATTAGATTGTTGCTGGTGATAATAAAACATATCCATTGCAACTTTTTCCTGCATGTCTGGGAAAAGGTAGGTTGTTAGTTTAGCTTCCTTTCCTCATGGGAAAAGTCCCAAAAAGTACATGTTAGATGCAGGAATTCATACTGTAGTGAAGAAGAGAAGGAATGGGGAAACTACAGCTCCAATTTACCAACCCTCCACTGAGGGTGGTAAGAAGTATTGGAGAGTATTCTGTGACATTAATCAGGATTTATGTACTTACACAGAGCTAAAACTTGTGCATGCTGCAGCATCTATATTTTTTGCAATTTCTCCATCAGCTCCTAAAGATGGCACTTTTCTCCCAGATTTGTGTGTGTGTGTGTGTGTGTGTGTGTGTACAGAAGAAACATTTCATTTTGGTATTTGCTGAATTGGAATTTTATGAGGTTGAAAAATTTTAGAAGTTAAATACTTTTCTTCAAGTTCAATACGATTCTTCCCTCATGCTGAGGTGTTTTTTTTTTTTCCCTTTAATTAAGCAGACATTTTTATTCACATTTCCAATTTGAATCAAACAAGTTGAAAACAGATATTCTAGGGTTCAAGGCAATGAACTAAATACTGAGTGACTACTATGCCATCAGTCTTTTTTAATGCTGATTATTTTCTGACTGTACACAAATGGCTTTCCCCCAGGTCTACTGTGTTTTTACAATGAGTCTAGAACAGCTCTCAGTTCCAAAGCACACCAGTTTTACCACAGAAGTCTCAGGAAGCAAGAAGTTAACTTCAAACAGAGAGGCAGACACCCTCAGAGGAGAGCAGACATCCACATCAGCTATTTTGGGTCTGTAATTAAGGTGGAATTCAGAACTATTGCTTTTAGAACTTAAGTTCCTTTAGGGGCTAAAATTAGCTGTGAGTCTTTAGAGGGTGGTGAGAGCACCACACTGCTTGCTTGAAGTGAAGCTGAGTATCTCGGGTGAGAAAGCAGGTCCATGCTGAAGGATGAATAAAGGCTTACATGTGCTGCTGACCAGTGCACATAGCTTAGTCTGCTGCAGCATCAGAGCTTTGTGGTCAGGAAGATGTAAAGCACCCTTTGCTAGAGGTCCTTTGTCCTTGCAGTAAATTACATTAATGAAATTTAGATACAGTTGCAGTAAAATATTTTCTTTTTGCAGTCTTTTATGAATTGAAAAATTCAAAATTGTTGAGTTTATAAAAGTTCATTTGATATACAACAAAAGCTATCTACTCCAAGAAATGTTTGTTTCTTTATCAGCTGTCCTTTCATGAGAGTTTCTTCTATTAAGTAATGTTTGCATTGTGCTTTGAAGATGAAAGCATTAAGCGCTTCATGTTATTACTACTATTACAGAGCATGTTGTAGGTATGTGGAATGGAATTTTTCATGGTAAGTAGTTGTTTCACCTACTCACACTGAAACAACTTGGTGTATGTTTATGTGCATTGAATGAGAGCAGTAGAAATTTGTCAGAGTTGAAACTGCTCCTTTATGGTTTTATCTGTAACACATCTTATATAAAATCAAGTTAAAGTCACACTAGAATCTGTTTCTGAAAAAAATATATCTGCAAAATCACTGAAACAGTCTGGAAGTCAGTTTTCAATGTCACCCATATCCCCCCAAGTGCTTTCCTCATTCAAAATCTTACCATTAAAAAACACCTCCTTTGTTTTCTATTTATTGCATCAGAGGAAATGTTTGAAAGCTGTCATCTTCCACAGAAAGGCACTACAGCATTGACTTTCAAAGAGCAGGAGTCATTTATAAAAGTGGGACTTAGACGTGTAAGTTACTCAACTGCTCTTCAAGATTGTGTCCTTTCCAGTAATATGAAATAGTTGTGCACCTGTGGATATCATAATGAAAGCTTCATGCATCATTACCCAGTAGTTTACTTGAAGAGTGAATAAAATGAGGAAAAAAGAGAGTAGAGAAAGTAGTAGGCAAGGCTGGAGGAGCAGAGCTGGAAATCATCTGATTCAACTCCCCCAGGCAGAACAGGGAAGACAGCATAAAGTGTGTTCCTTTTTAAACAAAACTTATATTCTAAAACTCTAGGAAGATTAATTGTGCAAAACCAGATGGATTTCTTTCCCCTAATTCCAGCAGCCCCTCCCACCCTCCCAGGGCTTAAGACATGAAGCAGGTAAAATATCCAGCTTGTTGTGCAAAATATTTGGGAGTACTCTGTTCTGGAAGAGGATTCTGTGCTACAGGATCTTATCTGTACTTCAGTAACACATTAGAAGTTTGCCTTTTCTAGTAAAACCATGACCAAAATCCCACATAAGTGAGGCAGACACATTGCTCAGATTGAGCTCCTTCTGAGATTTTAGAAAGGGTAGGGGATTAATTTATGACTCAATAACACTGGCAATTCCAGTTACTTAAAATCCAACTATAAGGGAAACTACATCCATCTTCTTTCGTCAAATCTTACTTAATAAAGCCTTCAAAGCACAATAATAACTAGCAGGGGAAAAAGTAGTTCTGGACTGATTAAGTTGTATTTTTCTTAGCTGAAAGTGCTTAAAAGTGGGTACTAGCCTCACCTGTAGTGTGATGCATAGAGGAATTTGTGTTTGTTCTACAGATCTGAACCCTTCTCACATTTACAGCAAAGCTATCAAGAAGTTTCCCAGCTGTATAGGCAAAATAACGTTTTTCCACCCTGAGGATGATAACTCCACCTTTCCCTTAGCAGAAACAACCATCCACAAGACTGCAGCATGGGTCATGCAGTGCTGTTGGCATTAAGGAGATAAACAACCCTCCTGATTACACTGGGTTTGCATAGGCAGGTTTGGGGGGGTGGGGGGAGGAGGGGGAATGTGCTACAGGGTGACTTCTGTGAGAAGCTGACAGAAGCTTTCCCCACATTCGACAGAGCCAATGTCAGCCAGCTCCAAGATGGATGTGATGCTGGCCAAGGCCAAACCTATGAGATGTAGTTGTGGAGCCTCTGAGATAACATATTTAAGAAGGAAAAAAAGTTGTAGCAGTTGTAATTGTGCTCAGAGAAGAGCAGAGTGAGAATATGTGAGAAGAACAGCCCTGCAGACACCCAGGTCAGTGGAGAAGGAGGGGCTGGAGGTGCTCCAGCTGTTGGAGCTGAGGTTCCCCTGCAATCCACAGATGAGACAACTCTGCCCCTGCAGCCCATGAAGGACCATGGGAATGAGGAGATCCACCTGCAGCCCATGGAGGAGACCCATTTGAGAGGAGCTGGATGTCCAAAAGAAGGCTGTGACCCCATGGAAGCTCCTAGCAGGGTCCTGTGGACCCATGGAGAGAAGAGACCATGCTGGAGCAGGCTTTTCCTGTGGAAAGAAACCCACATTACAGCAGTGTGTAGCTCATGGGAAGGACTCATGCTGGAGAAGTTCATGGAGAGCTGTCTCCCTTGGGACAGACCCCACACTGGAGCAGGGGAATGACTCTTGTCCCTGAGCAGAGGCAGGAACAACAAGCGATGAACTGACCATAAACCCTGTTCCCCATCTTCCTGCATCACTGAGGGGGAGGAGATAGAGCCCAAGAAGAAGAGACGGGTGGGGTAAAGTGTTTTTCCAATTTTTTTATTTATTATTATGATCCTGCTCTGAATTTGACTGGCAAAAAATTCATTAATTTCTCCAAGCTGAGCCTGTTTTGCCAGTGACAGTAGTCAATGAGTGATTTCTCCTTGTCCTTATATCAACTCTGAAACCTTTCACTATATTTCCTCTCCTCTGTCCAGTTGCAGAGTGGGGTGATAGAGCAGCCAGGATCAACACACCACACCAGTGTTAACCTAGTCCTGAAGTTACTCTCTGGGACCATGCCAGCGAATATGAAAATAATGATGTACATTTAAAACAAATCCTTTAAAATATTTAGGCTCAAAGTAGCATTAGAATCTTAGACACAAATGAAATGGAGACATCAAAACAAGTTTACAGAGAGTTTGCGTAGGCAGTGAACTGGGTGCAGAATTTTGGAAAATTTGGAGGTGATAGTTATAGGGAAGGATGCAATCTAATTATGAAAAGAAATGTCCAATTTAAAACAATAGTTTTACAGTTACTGAATTCATGGTAATTAAATCACAGGGTTTCTTCCTTAGGCTTTAAAGATTGGCAGCACAGTTCTTGTAATCCTCTTCTGATCTTCTCAGGGCATCAGGACTGTGGTTTATTGACATGTAATTAGATCAGGATGTCACTACATCAATGTCAGTGTAAACATCACTAAGTAAGTAGCTGATCCTTACAAGATCAGCAACCTAATCTCCTCTGGGATGCCAACCGTCTTTGTTAACACTTAGGCTTAGGATTGTATCTGTTCTTTTAATGCCAGGCTCCCAACAACCCTGGGAGCTTTGACATCCCAAGTCAACCAGCATCTGAAGTTCAACTAGTCATACTGATGTTCTGGCAATTGCAATACCTTGTCTGCTAATAGATTTTATTGCAACAAACAAATAATGAAATCTCACTGTTCGCGGGACAGGTGGGGACACACACGGACAATGAAGTTTATTTTTTTAAGATGAGTATGAGTTACCTACTCTATAGGTAGCTGAAATTGCTGGCTTTTAGAAAAACTTCTGTAGTAGCTTATTTTTTACAGGCTCTATTCACAGCTTTAAAAATTTGCAATTGCAATTGAAAGAAATCTTATAAAATTATATGTTAAAAGATTCATCATAAATTGTATTTTAAATTGCTAGCAGTACAATCAAAGGAAATTGTTTCATGGAATGGAGGTTTGAAATAAGTGTTACAATGCTAAAACCTTTTTTTTAATGGAGAAAAATATCCATAAATTAATTTTATTTTGAGGAAACAGAAAATATATCTTAATTTGCATCACTTTGATTTATCTGTTTTGTCCACAAACTATAAATGTAGTTTTATGGTCATAAGATTGTCAGCCTTTCTTAAACTGAGAATACTATAAAATTTTTCAATGGACTCATGTGCAATGTCTATGTCTATGGAAATAGTCTGGGTTTTCTTACATAGCTTTCAAATGCACTTTGGAAATACAGTGTAGACCATAGGGCTTCATCAGCACAGTTTGAAAAGCACAGGTTGTGTTCCATATTTGAGCCAAATTTTCATTGGCTCTAGTCAAAATTAAGATGTCAAGTTTTTACCATAGATTTTTCTAGAAGATTAAAATGTAGCTGTGAAACAAAGGAAAAAAAGGTGTTGATGTCTAAAACCCGCCTAAATTGAATTGTTAGCCACCATGGGTGTATTTTCAGGTTTATGGGAGTATTTGGGGGGGTGGGGAGAATGTATTTAGTCAAGCATTTTGATTATATGACATTCACCACTGTAAATATGTGTAGGTGTTTAGACACAATAATGTAAAATGGGGAGGAGTTTAAGCATCTAAATAACAGTGATTACAACAGTGATCAGTGCTGAGCTGATATCCATTTTAGATAGGCTATAGAAATATGAGTTCATTTTACATACTTACCAGGAAAGTTAGCAAATGTATACTCCCAAAGATTTAGGAATATTTAAGGCTATAAATAACTGAAAAGCTATCAGCAGAATTCAGAACCTAAATAAGTTTTAGTGCTTGCCTCTGGATTTATTTGTTATCTGAGTATCTGGTAGTTTGTGAGCAATGAATGTGAGTGGGCCCTATTATGTCATTTCTCTAAGCTAGTGCACACCTTTAAAACAGTGGTGGAAAAAACCAAACCACCAAAAAAAAAAAAAAAAAAAAGCTTTTGTGTGGGGATGTATGTCCCTGTGGGGAACTGCAGCTCTGAGAATCACAAGTCTGCTGCTATTATGCCTGCAGGGTTGAAGCTGGACAGCTGCTCTTTGTGTCCTTTGTGCTCAAGGGCTTGGACTTTTCATGGATCTGTTTGCTCTGACCTGCATACATATCAGAAAAACTTGGAGAAAGGACAAACCTAGAATATATCCAGAGGATATACATGGTAGAACGCTTATTGATGAAGCCAGTCAAAATTCATGCATAGGACTATTTTAAAACTCTTTTCCCCGGGGACTGGCAGATATGATAGAATAAAAAATATTTCCCACTTTTGAAACTTCACATCTGAATTAAAATGGATAATAATTTGTTTTAAACTAAGAAAGCTGTTAGCATTTTAGAGCTGCTGTCACTGGAAATTGGGGGAGGGGGGAAGCCTCTATACAAAGTTAGAAGTAATTGCCTTTTCCTGCCCTTGGTCTCAGTCAGATTGAACCTTTCTTACAAGCAGAGATTTAGGGAAGTTGTGAATGGTCTTGCAATGTGAAATGTTTATATTTGGTAACACCTATGAGGATATAGCGGAATGTAGAAAGTTGGGGCCTCCTCCTAAAAGAGGAATTCCAGGGTAATTTATTCGTGCTTGCTCTCTGCACCTGAATAATTGCCATATAAACAGACCAGTAATCATGTTCAAATACAGATTGATAGGCAAGGGAAACCCTTTTTAAACATGCAAAGAACATGCTTTTCAAGAATGACTTGATTTTTATCCAACTTTAGAAATTATTTCTTGACGTGAGACAAATGCACTGTTTAACATCTGAGTGCACATTAAAAAACCTGTTTCCTTTTGCAGGTAACACATTTAATGGGATCTTTTAGAGAGAGAGTTTATTGTATTGAAGGTTAGGCAGAGGTTAGGGTCATTTTGTGGAACAAAGTAAAGGTTTTCATGGTTTCCACAGTTGTTAATCCTTTAAACATTACTTCATAAAACAAAAATTAATTTCATTTAAAAATATGCACTTTTTCTACTTTTAAAATGAGCACAGTACTGCAAACATATCAGTCCCTTTTCTATTTGTCTAAGTAAAGCAGCTTATGTGAATAAGGCAAACTGAACAAGACCTCTTCCAAAAACACTCCACCAGTCAAAGCTGGAAAGGTCAAATTGTTTGAAAATGACTAATGATTAGTTTATAATTCCTTTATACGCAGGTTTCGTAACAATGGAATTAATCTTTAGAGGAAAAACATTAGAAGGTAGTTTACTCCCAAGGGAGACATGCTGGGGTTTTATACTAATAGTTATGATGAGCACTCATCAGGACAGACAGCAAAACCCCAGGATGTCTCATTGTTTAATCAGTTCGGGTAATATCAAGTTGATTAATCAGCTGCGCTTCCTTCTGAGAGAAGCTGTTCTGTTTGCAGCAGTGGCAGCATCCCACTCTGCCCATCTCAGAGTGCAGCGAGCTCTCGGGAACTCCAGTCTCTGACTCTGGGCAGAGAGAGCAACATTTCACTAATCTTTTTCCAATTTTCCTTCTTGTTGAGGTTTGGGGGAGTTTTTCCGTGCGTTTTGGGGGTTTAGAGTGTGTTTCTTTTGAGCAGGAAAATGCTTTGGAATGAAATCCTAGAAACATTTTTAATGTGTTGTGACTGATTCTAGTATCTTGAATATGGCTTCAGTGATTTTGTTAAAGACAGACCTTCCCCTTGAGTACCTTGAGGAGAGGATTTCACTGTTTAAGTGGAAAATGTCTTAGTTTCTCTAATAAAGATTGTTTTTGAGCACTACTAGAGGTGCGAGGGAAAATGAAGAAGGACATGATAGCCTTCTGCATTTCCCATCCACAGCACACCCCAATCCTGCTGAGCAAATATAGGGCTGTTTTGGTGCATACCAAACCAGGGGGTGTGCTCCTTTCACTCATGGATGATAATGATAATCTCCATGGCTTCCCTCCTTTCTGTGGGTAAACCTTGTTGGCACCCTGAAGCACACGTTTGCACACAAACAAATGATGCAGCATACTTAGATTTAAATGCTTTTGCCTTATGGTGTATTTAAGGACAGGCATATATGACTGAGAGATAGGTGCATAGGTTGCCATTTGGATAAATCCTTGCATGTGTGAAATCCTGTTCCCAAACTGCACTGCAGGAGCTAAATTCAGTGCAAAGGACAGGTATTCTACTAAATGTATTTTTAAGCATTACAGGAGTTGTGCTTCAGTCATAAGAAGAGTGGCACACAGGAGTATCCTTTGAAGTCCGTACAGTTCAGAAATGCATAGTTAGAGATGGAGCTGAAACATGATGGGCTGTGACAAATTCCTACATGATACAACCATCTATGAGTCAAAATCCTGAGCTTCATACAACACAATGAGCCTGAAACTCTAATAAAAGACAAATCCAGTTTTAATATGCAGTAAGCTAAATTCAATAACATACAAGAAGATATGCTGTGTGTACATATAGTTGGAGTGTTGCAGTAGATCAAAACAATGCTTCTTTGAAGTGAAAACTATTTATAATTATTTTATCAATTTTGACTTATACTATTTGTTCTAAAAGCCTGAAAATGCTCATTTATCCATTTTGCAAACACAAAAGAGAATTATGAAATGGCAATAATGACCAGTGAGATTTTATAAAGCCATTTACGATTACTACCCAATAATGCACTCTAAAGTGTCCTTTCATGACAGCTTTGAAGCAGATCACTGGTGCTTGCTAGCATTTAAGTGCTTCCTTTTTAAAATAAGTTATTGTACATGTGCCTGTACTAGGACATCATACTTCCTTTTTGCTCAGTATGAGGTGAAGGGTTTAAGGAAAGGGCAAAAAAAAGCAATTTAAGTAGTGCCATATATAATATTTGTTTTTGGATTTCTTTGAAAGGGTGAATTTGAGAAATATGTGGACTATAAATGGAATTTTGGGTAGACTAGAGAAAAAGAATCTTATATTATTGGATATCATCATCTGTCCTCTCCATTTGCCTTTCTCTATGTGTGTCTTCTTTTGTCTAATTGCACAATAATCATAAAGCGATAATGTTTGCAACTTGCAATTCTTATAAAATTGTGACTAAAAGAACAAATACATGTGCATTAGTATGTGCTATTATCCCATTAGGGATGGAAAGAGAAACATATCTTTGAATTTCAAAGACCTTCATCTTCAGTGCATTAAATTGGAATCAGTCATTTAATGGACAGAGATGGGAGAAGAAAAGATATCTCTTTTTTATGTCTTCCCATCCTTTTTTTTTTTTTTTTTATTTAAAAAATTACTACAGTAGAATACTGTGAGAAAATTCAAGAGTTTATGAACATCTGCAGGTGTAACTTGAAAGTATCAATTGCTGTAGAGGTGGAATTTCCACAGACTCCAGTTTGTGGTTTCTTGTTAAATTTCTAAGAAATGTATCTAGTTTAGCTATCTACCTCAAGTCCTGAAATACATGAAGACCTTTTAATTCTTTTAAGAAAGAAAAAAAAGATTCATTTTCTTGGTGTACTTGTTTCAGCTGATTAAGATATACTGAAGTCACAGTGGTCAGAACTTATGGGTAGATGGGGAAATTCACTTTTCCCGGGGTCACTTTGGACCAATTTTCTCTCTTTTTTTGCTCTTTTTAATCAGCTGATGCTGTAGTCAGATATTTGGTTGCTACCTTCTGTCAGGTTTTCATAGATAAGCTTTAAGTGTGTAGTCATTTCTGGTCAAAAAGGCAAAAAAAGATAACATCAGACGCCAGCCTAACATTTTTCAGTTTAATCTGCCAGAGGACATCAAATCTGAATATTTTACTTCGGATACATCTCTAGAATAGTCCTACGCTTTACTTTCTATTGAGAAACAAATATTAGGACTTGTTTTTGTAAGCACACTATATGAACTGGTGGGGAACAACTGCATATTATTCAGATATTCTTAAAAATCCACTTTTAGAATAACTTATTTCCACTCATAATGAGGGGATGTCCTACACAGAAAGCTTGGCCTACGGTGTGGCAGTATGTGTAAAGTAAGATGAATGCAAAAAAGGAGAGAGCTGTTTTTTTTTTTTTCTGTCTTATAAGCAGTATGCACATCCCCTGCAAAGGGAAAATTCATAAAGAAAAAATGCTACTGATTGAGCTGTACAAATCATGAATAGCTGATTCATAACAAGTTCTCTCTGTGCTTTAGAGGGATTTGCTATAAACATTTTACTTTCCCTCTATATATAAAGAGATAAGCTTAGAGGTATGGTACAAAGGCCATTCAGGTTGATGGATGCCCCTACATTGGCTTCAGTAGGCTTTCAGCCAGGCCACACTGCAAGATTTGTGGTGCTTCCAGTGTTCAAGGGGGAACATTTTTTTCAGAAATGCATTTCCATTAAAAACTTCAATTTTGAAGAGTCATTAGTCATCTGGTTTAACTCAGATGGAGCAAGCTGTGACTTGCTAGCTGTGGTCTTAACATAGATGCAATTTTAAAGAGTATTTTTAGGTGGGTTTCTGGGAACTGAGTAGTCATACAGCAATGCAAAAGGGAGGCAGGTAATGTACATTTGAAAGCCAGCAAATGGTTATGTCTTCCCTTTGTCTTAATATTTATCATAAGCTCTATGTTTATAGAACCCTCTTAGGACATTGATCTTACATAAGGCTAGTTCTGGTGTTTTCAAACTTTTAAACTGCTTTCTATCCCTGGTCTGAAGTCAGATTTTTGAGATTTATTGATTAAATTTTGAAGACTGTCTTGCTGTCTGTACTATCTGAGCTATGTGAAAGAAAACATAGGTCAGGATTACTGAATATGTACTGGAAAGTCTAACCAGGGACATTCAATCAGCACAGAGGTAAAAATGGAAAAAGCTGCAAATCCCTGCATATTTTTACACCTATTAAAAGACAGCTCTTCTATTACAGTGTACAGACATGTTTATACTTTTGCTTCTTAATAGGGCAAACCCAGGATAAGGTCAATCAGAAATTTTGCACTTCTGAGGAACACTACTTTTGTATGGACTAGAGTCAAAGTCCAGAAGGAGAATTCTGGGAATATGAAATAGTTTTAGGAAAGATTTTAGGTTAGCCTGAGGAAGCCTGTCTCTATACTTCTCCGGACTGGACTTGGTACTCAAAAGTGTCATTGGAAAGTGCCAGGTTTGCTCACTATCCCATGATAAATTGTCCTACAAATCAAGGTACTAAAACCAATTATGAAAAAATTGCTAGTTTTCGTTTTGTGATTTGACATATTTTGTCTGATTAAGGGAAATATGAGTTACATTTTAAACTCTTCATTCAGGATTACATTTTTGCCTGTTTTTTTTTTTTTTTAACTAAGATGAGATAGTCAGCTAATCACTTCCATTCTGAGCTTTAAGAGAGAAAACAACACTAAACATCACAAGATGCAGAATGACATCCTCAAAGTGAGCAGCCTTGCAACTTACATGGATTCTTGAGGCTGCAGGGCCAAGAGCTGGACTTTGATGACCATTGTGGATCCTTTCCAACCCAGAATACTCTGTGATTCTGTGATCATACATTTCTCATTGAAGGACTTATATGACACAATTTTCTATAAACACCATTACCTTTCGTAAATTTTTCTGTTGCTGCTATTGTCAATTTTTGCTCTTTAGCTATCTTCCTGCTGTACTATCCTGTCTTTGAATGACAGGGTGGAGAGCTGCCCTCATAAGTCATACTGAATTGACCCCATAATTCACTTAGGAAAGCTATGCACCTGAAATGCAAAACTGGGGTAATTCTTCCACTTTGCCAGAAAGGACTTAGTAATGTGTGTAATGTGGGAGGGAGACAACCCTTCTTTCCTTTACTTCGTGTTTTTGGTCTTATCCTGCCCAGTTACCTACCAGGCGTACTGCTTTCTAGATCCACTGACAGCTAATCCTGAAGGCTGCTGGCATATCCCTGTTAAATGTTACAGTCATTAGTCAGGTTGGTGGCAAAAAGTACAAGTAGGTCCAAGTAGCTACAATCCCAAGCAGCAAATGAAACATGTTGGGACAGTTCTCTGGCGCTGAGGACAAGAGCTGCAGAGCTACCCACGTCTGTGGCGTTAGGTCCGGATCAGGGTGGCCATGCGCAAACCAGTGCCTGCTGGTGCTGGGCTCAAGAGGGTACTGGGACCTCAGACTACAGAACCCAGGCATAGCTGGAAGCAGACCAGGTAGAAAGCCTGGGCCAATGCCATGCCAGAAACCTGTGACATTGCCTAGCAGTGCAGAGAGTTGAGCTCCATTGCCCATTCACCAGTATAGGGGCAGGCTGTACATCAGCCTAATTGGGCTAATTGCTCCTATCTTGTGAGGCACATCTCCTCACTGCTTCCCTCAGACCACCTAGCAGACACACAGAAAAGAAGTTCTGAGAGAAGTGGCATGCACCTTTCTCTGCCTCTGAGGGCAGTATGCTGCACATGTCCTGCCCCAGGCCTAATGAGGATGCTGCCTATTTCAGCTCTCTTCGCCTGGATACGAGATTTGCTTTTAAAGTATTTACTTTATGTTATTATTTGTGCATATAGTTAATATGTGCATTGATTTGAGGGATGGATTTAATGATAGGGAAGGGAAAGGGAAGCATTCCTTTTAGGCTGAGGTATGTTTGATGGGCTGGGTGTGTCAGGCCAGAGAAGTGTGCACTTACTGCAGGGTCTGTGGTGCTCCAGGCATGCTCCTGCCTGACAACAGTGTCTTTAAAAAATGCAAATGCTTTGGGTTTAGGATGGCACATAAACAGGGAAAAAGGGAATCATGCAAGGATTTTCAAGGAAGCAGAAAAGCAAGGCAAATGACTCATATAGGGTGTGTTGAGAAAGGAAGCCAGTTCCCCTTAAACTTCTCATGCATTTCTATGTGTGTATTTCACACACCCTGAGAAGGGTGTCCTTGCTTGGATGGCAAGAGGAATCCATACAGCACAGGATAGTGAGTGAGTCAGCACCCAAGGAAGAAGACCCATAGTGTTTCGGATCAATCTTAATAATATCTTGATTTGAGTATCTTGAGTCCTGATTTTTGAGAATTCCCACAAAGGTCAGGCCCTTTTGGGACCATTCTAGTGGAAAATAAAGCTAAGGACTGGTAGATATTGTAATTGGATGGAGAAATAATTTTCTTTATAAGAAGTAGGGATTGATATTAGCAGACAAGGCACCAATCTGTGTGTGTGAATGCACAAATGCATACACGTGTGTGTATCAGTATATGTATATATATGTGTATGTAAATGTCAGTGCATATATAAATAGGTTAATAGAGAGAGAAATTAGTATACATAAGTACATATATTTTAAGTGTGTGTGCTTGGATTATTCAAGAGAACAGAAATTTAACTATACCGTTTAGGTATTCAGCTATGTAGCTCAACTAGATAAACATCCAAAGAAGAGCTGGTAAAAATATCATTAACAACCAATAACCATAAAATGCTAATTAACAATCTAATTTACATGAATTAAAGCTGAATAAATAGCACACTGGTATTTGTCATCACAAATTTTGCAAAAGTTCTGTAAAGTTGCAAATTTGCAGTGAAACCTGTTTATGTGTTGTACCAATTCATGTTGGAAATAAAAAGACAGGTTTAGGACAACCAGCTTCCAAGCAGATCCCAAAATGAATGATTATGTGTCAAAAAGCATAATCAGTCATGATTTAGCAAAAGCTAGAAAAACATAATTAAAGATGAAAAAATATTAAAGACCACTCGGAATTTACTGAAGTAATTGTGAACTATTGGCCTTTGACATATCGCCATCCTTACTTTATAAATTTTTCTCAACTATAAGATTATCTTTTTATCAACATGTTTCCTAAGATCTCCAGGATTTGTGATGATAAATAGCCTGCATTTCCAATCCAGCCTGATAATAATTGCAAAGAAAATCTCAAGCCTGAATGCTGATTTTGTATCTGATATCATAAATTATACAATATATCTGAGAATAATTTTGATACTTCATCTCTACACTAACTTCACAACTCTCCATATTAGTGGCATTTTTTAGAATATTCCCTCTGAAAAATTTACATTTATTCCAAGCAAATGTACCACATTTGTTATATTATGCACAGTATTCCCCTTCAGCTTTCTAAATCATGTCTGGAAGTCATATCTTTAGTAGAAATGCCTTTCTGCATGATGCACAGAACTGCATCAATTTGTGCTTGGTATATTCAGTGGAGATGAAACCGTTTTCTTGAATAATGTTACTGTTTTCTGGATCTTGGACTTTCAGAGGTGAAGTGTTTTATTGTCCCCATATGGTAGAATAATGAAGGATACAATAATTAGGCTAGATTCTGTAAAACTACAGCAAAAATACCTTCTTTTTTGCATTTGGGAGCAAAAATCTTTAAAAGCGTATTTTGTGAATGGAAATATTACACATAGATCTCTAGTTGTTTTTAGGAATTGTGGCAGGAATGGACTTCAAGCCTGTGTCATGATCATGACTGTGCATTTCAGTACTTCTCAAGGAATTTTATTTCCTTTTACATTTTCTGGATTTTCAGTATTAATTTTTATTAATATATGTATATGGCTTTTTCTCCCTTAGTTACAAGTTAGTATTAGCTACTGAATAGGTTTTGTTTTTTTCTGGGATGGTGGAGACAGAAAAATATGTAGTAACTTTCCAAGTTTCCTTACTTTACACCCAAGTTGAATTCAATATAAGTCAGCAGTTAGCATCATCAGAAGCAATCAGCTGAGGTACTGCTTCTACTCTGCCCCAGAGGAAAAAAAAAGGTGGAACAACAAGCAGAAAAATCCTCCTCTATTTTGTCAATAACAAGCCATACTTGGCCTTCTCGAAAAAGAAGCTATGGTTTCAAATAGCTGGAAATTGAAGGGCCATTTCAGTAAAGGCTGGTATAAGTAGACAACTTCATTTTGTAGACCTGTCACTCAGATAACTTCCATCAGGAGTAAACTGATTCTTAGGAAACCCCCACTTACACAGCAGTGCTTGTGGCTTAGGGAACTGGGCTTGTTTAGCCTGAAGAAAAGGAGGCTCAGGGAAGACCTTATCACTCTCTACAGCTGCCTGAAAGGAGGCTGTAGGCAGATGAGAGTCAGCCTTTTCTCCCAAATTACAAGTGATATGGGATGAGAGGAAACAATCTCAAGTTGTGCCAGAGGAAGTTTAGACTGAATAACGGGAAAAATTTCTCCCCCAAAGGTCTTCTAAGTATTGGAACAGGCTGTCAAGGGACGTGGTGAGTCACCATCCCTGGAGGTATTTACATGGTTATACCTGGAGGTATTTACAAAGTATGTCTGTGTGACACTTAGGGGAATGGTTTAGTGGTGGACTTGGCAAAATTAGGTTAATTGTTGGACTCAATGATCTTAAAAGTCTTTTCCAACCTAAACAATTCTATGATTTTAACTACAAACAATACAGAGAGGCTTGTCTCATTCTTGAGGCCAGGGTGCCACAGCGTGCTGTGTTGCTCTGAAAAAGGTGAGGCACTCATGTCTAGGTTACTCCCAGTCAAAGTCAGGCTCAGAAGCTAATGCTAGTGTGTTTGTCACAGACTTCACGACTGCCCATGGAGAGTGTTTCACCTTCAGAAGAAGACTCAGATTACTGTTCAGGCTGAAGGCTTTCTTCTTCACCAGCTCTACAGGGAAATGAGTTTGGCAAGCTCCTAACTCAGCTCTTCAATGTTACATCTAAAGTTAGGTTGGTTTTATTAGAAAGCAGATAAAGCTTTTTTCACTTTAGCTGGTTAATTAATTTTGCAGCAGCTGTAACTCACATGTGCTCCTTGATGCTCCTAATATTACTCTGAAATTATACTGGAGAAAAGCAATTCAAACACCTTTCCACCTCTCCTCAAGTCCTGAGCAGAGGACAGTTTGTGTCACTGAAATTTGTTTGCCTGGTTTTGCATTGAGACTATGCCCACTAAGTTGTACAACAACAACAGAAAGTAAATCATGTTAACTTGGCATAGTACCAGTGATATAATATCAAGAAAAAATTAAAGGTACTATTTTGAACTGATCCTCACATCTTCAAGTAAAAAAATCATGTAGTTATGCTGACTGAGGTCCATTTTATCCTCTGCCCATGAAGACTGTCAGTTACATTCTTTCTTTACTGAAATAACCTCTGATCCTGACTTGACCGATTTTAAATTCAAAAGTTTCTATACAAACATCATAAACAGCAAGATAAAGGAGCAGTTTTTACCCACTGTCAAAAGTATCTTATTAAATTCCCTCAGAAAAAAATAAAAATAAAAGGTCAGTGAATATGTCTTAAGCAAAGAAAAAGTGTGAAATAAATCAAGGGGGGGAAAAAAGAGTTATGTGATGCAAGGATTTAAATGTCGTTCCTGGCAGGATCTAAGGACATATTTGAAAAAGCATACTAGGAACACGTTTCCATAGCACAAAAGCCAACTATATATGAAGACTTCTGTATTTCATTACACAGCAATCACAGTTAGCACGTAACTATGACAGAGCTGCTAAGCTACAAGAATGACTGTGAAATTCCAGGGACTTTGAACCTTAGTGTAGTTATTTTTATTCTTCTATATAAATGTCCATCCTCTGTAAACAGCTTGTATTTAGAAAGTCTTAGTTTTGCATCGAGTTTATACGGTTATTTTTAGCAAAATGTTTAATTTTAAGATGTTCTAGTGTCTGCCAAATAATAATGAAAATCCCATGGCTATGGTTTTTTTTCTCCTTCTTATTCTCTGATTAGTACAGGTCACCTACAGTGCATTTTCAGTCATTATTTTGGAGACTAAAATGTGTATAAGTAATGACTGGATCCTAAAAGGAAAAAGGGAAGCTTGTTTAAAAAGTGCTCCTTATCCTATTCACTGAGCACAGAATTGGGCCCTTATTGTAACATTACCCTTCTAGGGCTATAGGGTACAAATACAGTAAGCATACCAGATGTCATTTTGCAGGCTGAAAAATGCAATGGATTTCTTATCTGAAAGAGATGCAGGTGAAATGTTTATGTTATTTTCTGTATTTCTTTTTCTCTTTTTCTGATAAAGGACAAAGCTCACATCAGGTACAACATCTTTTACAGAAAAAAAAAAATACTGTTGTATCTCTAAAATTAAATCTCCAAATAAATTGGCTGAATCTCTGCTTGTAGCAACCCATATATAGCTGAATGGCAGGTTGGTAACAACTCTGATCAGACTGACCAAAATTCTGCTGGCCCATTTCAATCTGATTTCCAGTCCTCTCTGTTTTGCTAAGAGTGTATTTAACACTTGAATGTACAGCTGCCACACAACTCTCTACTAAGTCTTTCTCCATTGTTCTCAAGGGTCACAACTATTAATAATTATTCCTGAAGAAGTTTCCCGTGTGATTTGTTAAACCTAAAAACAAACCCCAAAGAGTAGTACAATCCCCTCAGGACAGCATTATCCAGTTTTAAATTGCTCCCACTAGAAGACTTTGAGTTTTACACATATCCAGAATTGCTTTTGTAATAAAAATTAGATGTTCTATAAGTGACAGTGTCAAGGGAATATCAACAGCACTGACATAAGTCTAGTCAGTTCTGAGAGAGAAGGCAGCATTCCTTGAGCTCCTTTTTCTTCCTTTTTCTTTTCATGCAGCTTCCGGAGTCACCACCAGTTCCCAGCTTGGCTTTATTTTTCAGCACCTATTGTTTGATTCTATTTTAATTCCATTCAGCTTCTTTAAATGTTTGTTCTTCTGGAATAGGAATTCACCTCTGCTAACATGCCTCTGCCAATATTAAGAACATTAATTGCTTTTAATCTGGAGTATTCTCAAAGTCTGTACTCTGTTCTGTATGCTTACAAAAGGAGATTTTCTTTTTTTCCTTTTGACATTTATGACCTGTTCTATTTTTCAGTCAATATTTGATCTATCTATGGGGTGTTTCTTTGCTAATTACAAAGTAAGTACTGCAATAAAGATGATATTCTTTCCTAGGAAAGGTATTGTTGCCCGGAGGACATGGTGTACAGCCATTCCACACTTTATTATTCTCTATCTAGTATCCAAAATGAAGAAACAATACTGTAGGACAAAGCAAATGGGAGTGATATATTATAGGTGAGAAACAAGGATTGTAAACAGCTATAAAGCACCTTCTCTTGCCTTGAAGAGGCTGTATTTTTTCCATGTATGTGGTGTGTGTACTATCAAAACTGTGGCTTTTGATGCAACTCTGGCAAGTCTAATGGTATCCATCCTCTTACGTTAAAATGCAGATAAAACCTGTAGCAGCTAAAATCAATACCATGGCAATCTTGTCCCAGTCCCTCCCATTGTTGGTTTTAAACAAAGAAATGTAAAAATGAGAGCAAATGCTTAAATAGTAAAAAAGGCATAAAAATAAGCACAGAAGGAATTAATCAGGTGTATTTATTCCCAAAGTCCTTCTTCTTTAGTCAGGGAAACATGAACAAAAATATTTGTTAATCTCAGAATAAAAATGTAGCTTTTAAAAAATACCTTAGGTGCGTGGTGGGGAAATACATTTAAGGCTGGTATGTGGAGGAAAGTAGTGTAAAGCACTCTCCTGGACAAAGCAGGTGGCACAGCATTTCTATGATGTTTTAAAGATTGTATCTACTGCAACAGGCAAGTTGGCTTCTAGCTATTTACAGAAGCTTCTTGAGATGTAGAACTGGAGAACGCAGATTTTGTGTCCACTCCAGCTAAAGTTACATTTCCTGCCGCTTTATGTGCAGCCAGGAGTGCTGACCGTACAGGTTTGTACGGTCAAAGGCACATTTGCTCAGAACCGTGCAGGGCACTTTGCTTGGTCCCTTTCTTTAATTTCTTTACTTTGCGTTGTTGAGAGGGTTGGAGCAGATTTTTGGTTCACATAAAAGTGTACAGTGTTAACTAGGTGACATATGGGTGGATGAAACATTACTGATTGTCCACTGCAGCCAGGGAGGCCGAGTTTCCATAGAGATAAGAAGGAAAAGTGCTCCATGCAACCTAATTGGTATGCATCTCCAGATCAGGTTCATTGTGCTTTTGCTAATGACAGGGTTGTCTCAGTAATAAGGATGGTGCACTGGAGAAATTTGCTGCCTTGGTATATTTTTCCCTGGCAGAAAACTACTTAGAGACTGTAGTCAGTAAGAAGAGTGACTGGCAGGCTGAAGGGGCTGCTTAGCAGCATATGGGGGAAGGCTGGCGCTCTGTGCCACATGCATATGGCTGCCATTAAACTCCAGCTTTGCGCTTTGTGTATTTCTGGTCCCATGCCAGTAAGCCCACCTGCTGCAAGAATACTTGTAAAGCACAACTCAAAAGTGATTGAAAAGCTACTAGAATAAACTGTAATAACACAGTGCTTCACAGATGGGACATAATTGCAAGCTAAAGTGTACAGCCTCTGCAGTAATGAAAACACGAGCCATTAAATTAAAATCATAAGGGAAAAAAATATAAAAGTCTGTTGATTTTTTTTTTAGTTTTATTGCAAAACTTCAATTTTCTTGCCCTCATTAATCAAATACCATAAAACTACAGTGCTGCTTTGTCTGAGTGAAGATTCAGGCAATTAAAATGATGAATGTAGATTAAAATGATGTAACTTTTGTAATTTACGTACTTGGATAACTTAAGCTTTGGGCAGTGTTAGGAATGGAAAGCTGACATGAATATGTCAATTTGCAGATTAAGGTATGGTTGGGACTTTACGCTTAGAATTCACTTGCAAAAAGTTGGCTTTCAGGAGAAAAGTGACAGTATAGATTTTGCTTCCTCAATGTGCTATCTTTACCCTTTCAGAAATACCAATTTGATTTTTCTTAAAAAAAAAAAATTAAAAAAAACCAGACTTTAAAACTGTGTAAACACACAAAACTACTTGAGAAATATCAAAGCAGTTTTAATTAGTGGTAGTGTGGTAATAATGAAATCGCTAATCTGACATGTAATTAGTTGTACGGTGTGTATGAGTGTTATGTGAAGCTGAATGGGCTCAGCAGGGCCCTAATACATTCTGGCCTCTCAAGGCGTTCTCTAGTGGAAAGAGGCCTGACAGAGCCATCTTTGTTCTGTTCCCTTTCTGTGGGTGGGCGATGCATGGAGAAAGAAACATTTGTTTCACAGTAGTCACCGAAGTAAACAGGCTCTAAAAGCCTTTTTCATTTTTAATTATGCATTGCTCCAGCACCCATCATAGCAAAGTCCAAAGGACAGCTTTTAAGCATGCCTGATTATGCCTGACTGGTTAAAAATATATACAAATGTCCGATTAAAGGAATATTGATAAACGTAAAAATTTAGTTCATCCTCACAAAAGGGTGTTTTCTCCCCTTAAAATGACAGGCACTTTCCTAAAGGTACAATTTATATTCAATTTATGCAGTAGTTGCA
Source organism: Vidua macroura (assembly GCF_024509145.1). Taxonomy (NCBI): domain Eukaryota; kingdom Metazoa; phylum Chordata; class Aves; order Passeriformes; family Viduidae; genus Vidua; species Vidua macroura. Next base: position 25,256,319 of record NC_071572.1, read on the forward strand.
TTTGATCAAGACTGGCAGACACTAGAGGTGCCAATGAGCTACCCGTAACTATTTGATCCCATCTCCTTTCAGCCCTGAAACTGGACTCAAAAAAAAAAAAAAACCCAAGAAAAACCCACACCAAAAAAACAAAACAAAAACGAAAACAAAACAAAAAAAATAACCCTCTGAAAAGATAGCATCCATTCATTAGCTGTATGAGAGCTCATAGCAATATCAGATGACTGGCATTAATATACTGCCATTCAAAAGAAAATTATTTTTCTAAAAGACTTGCCAAGAGTAAGGTATATTGCCAAGATGTCTCCAGGTTGTGGATTACTAACAGACTTCCTAGAAGTGTAGAAAAATATAGCTGTAACCCAAATAATCTGGACAATTATTCAGGTAAGTACCATAGGGACAACTAAAAGAAAATGGCCAGCTTTATTTACTTTTGCAGAGTTGATTTTTTTTTCCTGTCAGGCAAGGCAACCAGACAACTTTTTTTTCTGTATGAGATCTGTTTGTTCTTCAGTAAACAGAACATAGAATGTTTTGCTCACACTTGGTAAATTTAAAGTTTGCTTGAGTGATTAGAATCCAATTATTGCCAAGCAGCAATATCCAGGTGCAGACAAATAAACATTGAAGACAAAATGCTTATAATCAGTTGCTGCTTAGTATTACTGCAAGTCAGGCTCTAATGTTAGTGTTTATTACACATTACAGGTATCTTCTCTGAATCAGATAATTTAATAATTACTCTCCCACTGGTGCTCTAATGTTTGTGTATTTTTTTTATTTTTAGTAACAAATATTCTTATTAACTTTTTATTATGGTTATAAGACCATCAATGTCCTTTTTTTCTCTTAGGACTGTAGCTCTGATGTCATGTTTGTACATCATGACAGAAAGATATACCAAGTAGTGAAAACTTTGGAAAACTTGTTCATCTGTGCTGTCTCAGTTTATTTATTTATTTATTTGCTGCAAGCATAACATGAGAACATCAGGGACATTTGAATGGGGAATTTTCTATGTAGATGTTGCTTTTATCTTCCTTAATGAAGCTCATCTCTAGTAAAATTGATTAATGTCCAACCATGCAATTTTCCCTCTGCAAACTCCATCCATCTTTTAAGCATTGGCCCCAATATTGTGGGCTGGGAATCAATAGGAATATCTACATATAAAATATCTATATTTTCATAAATGGGGTGGTGCTCCCACCTTTTAATGCTTGTGCTCATTCATGCCAGGTTGTACTTGTTTATAAGAGGGAGCAGCAGTGACAGCTTCTGGATTGCAAACAGGCCAGGTTTGTGCTTTTCAGTTCCAGAATTAAAGCCAGACAAGTGTAATGACACCATAATGGAGCATCAATAGTGCTGGCCATGGGTAGCTGCCACACTGCTACTGAAAAAAGCTCCAAAATCTTAATGATTATGTGGTCCATTGAAGATGTGAAGGTGTTAATTATATTTTTCACCTGACAACAATGACCTCATTTTATAGGCTTTAATTGTTGAGTTGTTGAAAACTTACTTATGTGTTTTGAAGGCAACGAAACACAGGTAGGCTCATCATTTTTCAGATGTTTTCAAACACAGTAACTTTAGCACCTCTTTAGGAAGCTGAGTCCCACATCTTTGCTACAAAATTTCTCTGTTTGGACAGAGAAAGGCATTCACTACCAGGTCTTACACACCCATTTCTGTTGAGATCATGCCAATCCTGGCATAGCATGCTGTTCAGTACATCTAAGGCTAACAGATTTCGGCACTTGGTAAGGTTTAAAGAAGAAAAGCGTTGGTAGAAAGCAACAGCTTCCTTACAGTGAAACAGTAAAAAAAAAATTTAAAAAAAAAAAATACATAAAGCAGCAAATTCTTCTCTAAATAACGTGATATAATGCCCTTAGGACATTTTCAGCATTTGTAGAAAGAACCTGAAGGATAACAGGATAACGCCTGGTCATCTTAGGATGTTTAGGATGCTCTTTCTACCCTGAATGCAGTGGGAACTGAGAATATCCAATAGCAGTCCATGGGGTAGCAATCAACAGTCACCGCACCAAACTCATAACCTCTAATTTCTGAGAACTCAGTTAAGCAGGGGGCATATCCAAGACACAAGACCTATTGTTATTCACCCTCTACCCCCATACTGACAAACAGCTTGGCTTGAGGAGATAATGACATGACTGTACACTAAAAATTATTACTCCCAGTCAGCAAGGAAAAGCCACATTTCAGCTCTTTATCTTCATATAAGCTGCCAGAGATGGACAAAAAAAAATTTTTCCATCCTATGAAAATTTTAAAAACTCAAAAAAAAAAAAAAATTCCATTCCATTCTGATCTTAAAGTTGATATTCCAGTTTTGAAAGCCCACCCAGACATTATTTTGAATTCAGTGAATTCAAAAGTTTGGCTGCAATAATTTCTTATGTTTTCACCTTCACCTTTTGGTTCTCCTTTAACATGTATATATTCCACCCAAGATACAATTGTGTGCTGTAGTACTGTATGTATGCTACATATAAAATTGCATGCACCGCTAGATATTTTGCATTATGATATTTCAAGCAGGAAAATAATTTTCTCCTTGGAAAAATGTCAAAATTTTGACAATTTCAAAGTATTTTTTGAACTTCTATTGAACTGGGAAATGCTTCTGAATTTATATTTTGACACAGAGTTTTGACTTAGTTGGAGAATTCCCCACTACCTCTAGGAAGCATGTGGGAGGGACTTGCTGGTGCAAGTGTGTACAGTCTAAGCCTCATAATCTGGAAGAGGAAAGAGCACACAGCGATGAATTGACTTGGCACTTGCTGCTGAGCAAGATTGTAGGAGAGCTCAGCATAATATTGAGGGTTACAACTCATATTAAGGGTTACAACTTTATGAAAGTCCCTGAGAGTTTTATCTCTGAAATCAACTGGATCATGATTTTCTCATTAGTCCTGGCATTCTTGCCACAAACCCTGATAAAATGAACTGTAAAGGAAGAAGACATATAATTTAAAAGAGCTTGGATGTTAAAAGATCTTAAAATATGGAACTAAAATGAACGTAATTTAATATGAAGAAGTAAAAGAATGAGATTTAGTTAATATAAGTCTTACTTCAGGACCATTCATAGTATGGCAGGCCAAGTGGAAGGCATCCTTTTATCCCTTGTGAGTCCACTGATCACACAGGTTCAAATACATCTTTCACTCAATTGCTGCAGCCCAGTCAGATATGTCACACTCTGTCCCTGGGTGTACACCACCCATTTTTGTATCTTATTAGGGAGCTTTAGGTAGCTCCTGTCTAGAAAGGTGTGGTGCTAAAGGCTGAGGAGGGGTTGGTTTAGAACATGGTTCATGTGTTACTCGATCCAGTGTACAGCAGTATCTCTTCTTAATACTCATTTAAGTGTTTGCTAATTATTGAACTAATTTAGCACTAATTTGTGTTTATCAGTTCCATCCTGTTATTTGTGCCCAGTCCTTGCTGACTGTAGATCCATAAACACTAGCCTGCTTCTAGAGCATGGAATCCAGGCTAACTTTTGAGGATTGAATTGACTCAGTGTCAGCACCCATTTCTGTTCAGTTTTATCTCTGCACATACCTCCATGGGTCTCAGTAAATAAACTTTTAGGGCTGAGCTTGAAAGATACAGATCTGGTATGGATGCTCATTGCCATAAGCAAGGACCACTCTGAAAGCAGAGGAAGGAGTTTGTTAAGATTTCATAGAGAATATAGTTTGTCAAAATTCTCTGAATTACAGAAATTTGCTTCAAAGTGTTCAAATTGTGTCTTTTAACATATTTGCAAGTTTTCATTAATTTGGAGAATTTTTATGATTGGAGATAGCTATATTTTCTATTTGTGGGTTTTTTTCTGTTTGTGCTTTGCAAAAACAGTATTCATGGGAAAAATAAATAAGGAAGTAAAAATATGCTTTTTGCTTTTGACAAATGTGGGAGCTGCAAATTACTGGAGGAAAATGAATATTTCCATCTTTGTGTGATCTTGGTGAAAAGCCAACATCTTCCACACAGCTGCAGAGGTGCAGGGCCAAATTAATTCTTGGTGCAATTCAATATACTTCTATGAAATGACATCAGTAGGAGTTTAGTCCCCATGCAAAAAAAAAAAAAAAAAGAAAACAACGGTATATAAAATTCTTATAGTGGTAAGTGGTTGATTAAGTGTGGTAGGAATAGAAGCTGATGTAATACATATTTCATTTGAGTTGAATGGATACCAAAGCAAATAAAGAAGCCAATAAGCTTGTTTTACTTACAGCTCTTCAATTACTGTTAGTCCTTGTTTAATGGTGCGTAGTTGCTCCATTTATAGTTAAGTCTGCTCCATAAACAGTTAAGTCTTCATTCCCTTTTTTGTTACATAGGTAAAAAACCTCATATGGTGTACTACTGCAGTTTGTCTGAAGACTTGTCACTGGTGTGTTTTAAACTGTAAAGGCTCTACCTACTCATTCTCTGGTCCATCACCTTATTATTAATCAGAGACACACCTGGAGTTACACAGAAGTGACTACTGGTACACACTACCTGGGATATAAAGCCTTGTTTCTCTTCTGAAGGAACAGACAGGAGAGGAGACTTGCACATACTTATGTTGTGTCCCACCCCGTAATAGAGCTGTTTACACACTGGCTAAGCATTGTCAGATTTACCTTTAATTCTGTTCTGATTTAAGACTGCATGTTTTTTTACTATCTCTAGAGTGTAGAAGTGGCTAAAATACATTCACTTTTGCTTTCTATGGTGCAGAGGTACAGCATGATGGTACTGCAGGATGTGACGTTGTTGAGAGAAGAGGAGGCTCAGGGGAGATCTTACTGCTGTCTACAGCTGCCTAACAGGAGGTTGTAGGTGGGTGGATATTGACCTCTTCTCCCAAGTAACTGCTTATAGATTAGGAGGAAATGGTGTCAGCTTGCACCTGGGGAGATTTAGCTAGGAGAGTAAGAAAGAATTCTTCATGGAAATGAAGATGCTGCAATTGCCCTCTGAACATGAGGAACCTCTATTGGCCTACTAAGCATGTATGAATTTGCATGCCACAGTGATCCTAGGAAGATTTTGAGGTGGGGCTGGTAGTAAGTGCTTCATCTGGACAAAGTTCACATTTTTCTGTGGTCAGATTTTGCCTAGCTGTATTATATTGTCACATCTAAGAAAGTGGCATATTATGGTCTGCATCTTTCTTATGTGGATGCTACGCCAGCAAACACACAAGCCTCATACTCACAACAAACTGTCATGGTCCATGCAGAATCCCAGTGTTTGTTTTATATCAGCCAGTCTATTAGAAATTACTTAGTTTTACTGTATCTTGTGAAGTTTACAAGGGCAACCAACTCTCCTTTCTCATGTACAGTTCTCAGGATTACTCTCTTGTCCTTTAAGTTTTCTTCCATACAATATGGGATAACTAAAACCAAGATTTCCACTTCATATATACCCTTCCAAAAATACCACATTTTCTGAATTCCAAATTTTGTTCTTTTTGAGAGTTCCAGTGTTTCCAATTAGAACTGAGTTTATTACTCTAATAGCTTTTATTCATATTAGAATACCAGTAAGACATAGAAAATTAGTTTTACACTTTTTCTTTTTCAGCATACTTGGAGACTGTGGGTCCATTTTAGGCAGCACTAATTAAATTCCATCATTAACTCACAAAGGCTTTTTAGACCTTTACTTTGTCCCTTGGAAGCGAGTTTACATGTAGAAAATTCATTTCACAAGAAATAATTTTTAAAGCACACCAAAAGGTATTAATAATTATGGTTACTTTATATTGGACCTTAGTGACATGGCACAGATGGCTTTGATGTTTAATCAGTAGCTGTGCTTCCCAGATTATTTTCATTAGTGATTAACCTTGACTTATTATGTAACAGAAGAACATAAGACAAATTCTGAGAGTATTTCCCTTGCTATAGCTGCATTTGCTGTGAAATTTTGCCTCATTTTCAAAGAAAAGTACATCCAATGCTGATTACTTCTTATGAATGATCACACATGGACTTTCATTCACTATCCCAGTTCATACATAAAAATGTGACATTTGTGTATCCAAATTAGATGCTGCTGAGCTGTCAACCAGTGCTTATGTGAAATGTTTAATGGGAATATACTTTTATTTTAGAATTATAAAGCATCTTTTTTTTAAGAGGAAGCACAGAGATTCATCATTTTTTGAAAAAAAAAAAAAAAACCAAACCCATAGGTATGCTAAACTGTGCAAGTTAATGAAGCCCATCTTATATCTAGTATGGATTGATGTCTTCATAGAAAATCCTTTTGCACTGCTTTTTAGATTTCCCCCCACCCCCAAAAAAATTTAAAGAGCAAGACAGCTGAGGTACTGCACTGCTCCCTAATTATGACAAAAGATGCCTGTCAATGGACTTCTTTCTCTGCCACTCTGGGATTACCTGTGAGAGTGAGTCAGGACAAAAATGCTTAGAAGAATGAAAAGCAGATGTCAGAGAAAAAATTATAAGATACATTTTACAGACTAATATTAAATGTCATGCAAGAAAGTATCATGTGCCTCACAGTGCAAAATGTTTAACTCAGAATTCAAGGCTTTGGCCCTGAAACTTAATTTCTTGTGTTTTGAGGACTGTTGATTCTCAACAATGTTGTTGTGTTCAAGATGGACTCCTGGGTCACAATGTCTGATTTCAATATCAGAAGATGTCTAAAAGCTGAGTGTACTGTTCCCCTTCCCTCCTGTAACAGAATGATGCCATGAAAGAAATTGCTAGCTGTCTCTACACCCATAAGTAAAAACAGAGAGAGACCTAGAGTAGGCTATATAGCAACTGTATTTCTCAAAACACATTACAGTAACTCAAGCTGCTGAACTTTTAGGCTACCACTTAGTCTAAAGTCACTTTTCTCAGTAACGTGGCTGAGGACCAGCATAAGTATAATTTATTGTCATTTATGAAATGTCAGTAGCACCAATCAAACTCAAATCCAAGACATGGTACAGAAACATCACATCTATGCTTATTCCTTACATATAAGGTACACCATAACCTTTTTCTTTCTCTGGCAACTTAGTAAAAGTATCCCAGTCCACAAGTGGCAGAAGAGGTTCAACAGAAGTATCTTTTCTTCCTTGTTTTCATAAAAGTGCAATGGGTTGCTTTGCTGTCATATTTATTCATGCCAACAGAAAATGAATTCTTTTAGAGTGTTAAAAATCTAAATAGAGATGACAGATATTGGAAAAACACAGATCAAGACAAAAGCAGTGGGCATCTACCTCTTCATGACCCCCTTGTGAACTTTATTTTGTACCTCGCTTAACAAAGTCATCTTGCACTTTTTCACTGCCTAGCCAAAACTGTGACTGAGATTAAAACTAGCAAGTTACAGATGAGTTCAGGGATAGCTCTCACAATAACTTGCTTACTTTAGTGTGTCTCCCGCTGTTCAGAGTATCTTCCTTGAGTCTCCTCAATTGCTTCCTCACTTAGTAGGAATCTTTTGGACTTTCAGAGGCTTCTCAATGTCCTGACACTTCTTCCACCAAAAAATTTCTGACTTTTCCTCTGCAGTCTTGCTGTCTGTGTCTGAACTGATGTTTGGCCCTACTGTCTTACATAACTGACTTCAGGGATTGTGCGTTTCATTTCAATATATTTGGAATTAAACAGAACCTTGGAACGTATTTCAACCAATCGAGGAACTGCCTGCTTGACAACAAAAGTCAATTATGAACATATCTTAGGGTTCAGTTTTCAGCTGAATTCTGATCCATGGTTTAAGGTCCCTTTCTGATTTTTACAGCTGTCCATGAGATTGATCCTCTTTCAGCATGTGTTCTCCTCTCTGTCTTAGGACAAGACAACTGTTGTGACAGACTTGATCCATTAGAATCAAAAGAACTGTAAGGGAAAGTAACAAAAATGAGAGCTTGAATCATAAAAAATCATAGGCTTGAACATCTGGAGAATAAAATACAAAACTCTAAGTTTTCTGGTTGGCTTTCATTCACTTTGCCATCAATACATATAGTCAATGCATTTTGGTTTTTCCTTTTTTTTTTTTCCTTCTGTATATACTTTATCTTTTGTGTGTGAGTTCATCATATCCCAGGATGTGACTAGAGGAGCTTCAAACAGAAAACTGAGAAGACTAGTAAATGTTCTAGCTTTAGAAGAAATTTAGGTTAGATGTGAGTAAATACTTCAATTGAGACTCATACACTGTCTCTCTATACTTCATTATAACCTAGACAATCCATCATTTATCTGCAGATCTCACACAGGTGAGGCAGCCTTGAAGAAGAGTATCTTTGCTTGATTTGATTATGAAGCCAAACACTCAATTGGGTGCAGGAACAGGATCTTACAATATAGCCATTTAAATGTTTGGGCTAAATAAGATTAGATTTAAAGCCCCAGGTGCTTCAAAAATTCAAATGTTAAAGGCAAGTTGCCACATCTTGCAGTGTCCCTGGTTTCCTAAAGCCCTAAATACATATAAATGTGTAATCCTTCCTGGTAAACATGACATTTGCCACTCAAAATCCCTGTACCAATGGCGTGTAGTGATTTTGCCACTTCATTTCAGATCTATTTTTCATTGTAAAGAGCACAGCATTTTTTATTAGGATGCAATCTTACATCTAAAGAGACAATCATAAGTTAAAACAAGCAAAACACACATATGGACTAACTATATGGATGACAATACCAATTAGTAGAGATTTTGTGGGTTTTTTTTTATTTTTTGAGCACAGGGTGAGACCTGCCTTTTTCCAGCAAGTGGCAAATTTGAATGTGAAATGTCATTAGTGCTGTTTTTCACTAATACAATTTCTTTTCTGAATAACAAAAAACACATCAGTGTTATTTTTAATAAAAAAATCCACCCTTTAATTTACATACATTTAGGGTGAAGTAAATGAAAATGCATTATGTTACCACTGTGCTATTGAATAATGAGCCTATAGGGTTCTAAATGGGAAGGAAAGTTGTTTTTCAAGCCCTGTACCCACTGTTCTCTTTACAAAGGCTCCTTTGTGACCAGGATACATGAACTGGGTTTCTAACAGTAAAGATCCACCTTCTGGCTGAGAGACTGGGAAATAAAGCACCCCAGTAAGCCACCACTTCAGCAGGAGGAGCTGAACTAACGAAGGAAGGACAGGTGGAACTGGTCCCTTGGCCTTTCAGTGACATTTACAGCCTCTCTGCAAGGACATGCTCTTTTCTTTCTGTTTCTATTTTCTCCAGTTAATCAGGTGACTTGAAAAGAAGCTAGATAAGGGTATTGTTTGCACTGACAACATCCTGATGATACTGTCAGAGGAGATCACAGGAAAATGTTCCTTTTTTGAACCAATAGAGTCATTAGGGAGAGTACTCATCACTTGAGTGCATCTAGGTTAATTACCATGGAAAATCTGGAACTGGCAGCTATAATTTTTCTGAAGAAAGTACTGCTATTTTTACTCCTGATGCTACAGAATGTCTCTTAAAGTACCTCGTAGGACCCCATTTTACAGTTCAATGGTAAAATAATTTTAGAAATGTAGCTTTCTGGCTGAAATTAGTGGGACACTCTCCACGGAAATTTAAGGAAAGTGCAAACTGCGAGTTATGTACTATATGAATGAAATTCAACTCCATTTGCCAGGACTTATTACTCTCCTTCCCATAAATGAGCAAGCATATTTCTCTATTGCAGTGTCACTTTGGAAAAGAGAAAAGTGTCAGGTTGAGATGAATGACTTATCGCAGCACAGATGTAGCAAACTGTCACATGCATGATTCTGTTTGCTATGGTACATTATGGCACAGATTAGCCAAAAACCCTGCAGCATGAGACAAACACAGAATGCTGTTTTTGGATCAGCATCAAAGCACATGCAGTGGATGCCTTTTTAGGAAAACAGAGACATGGTGTAGTTTTAACCCACCCAGTATTCAATGAATGCTTACAAACCCTAGCAGTGTTCATGATGTTTAAAAAGCCTCAAACAATAAAAGGAAGTCGTTTGAGTGTGCTGAATACTTATTCAAATAATAATTCTTAGAGTATTTATCCTGTGCTGCCCGTTCTCTAAGGATCAGAATACTGAGTGCTTTTTTCAGCCTAATTTTTTCTTTTCAAAAATTATTTGTGGCCAGGAATGCTTTGTGGTGTTTGGCTATCTCTGATACAAAGGCACGTGACTTGTCTATCATGTCTAACAGGTTATCAAGCCAGAGAGGCAGAGGAACTTGGAAAGTTGCTTGCATTCAGTAGCATAAACAGGACCTAAATGGAAACTTGCTCTCGTGGGTTGAATCTGCAGACAGTTAAATGGGTCATGTAATGAATCTCATGTACTGTTCTCCCCTTCCAGTTTACCTTTTTTGCTGTGGTAGAATTATGAGAATATCCACTGTAAGATATTCTTGAGAACTGTTTTGATTCTGTGATAGTTACTTGGGAATTGACTAACAGATTTCCTGTTTGATGTTAGTCATTTTCTATAACAAGTGAATTACTTGGATGCACTGTCTTCTGTAAGCAGCTACCACATATAAACTGTGAACGCTTTGACCCATTCCACTTAAATCTAACTGAGGAAATGAAGTTTTCAACAGATTAAATTCTGTCAAGTTTCTTGAAAATGACAGCCACAGTAAGGAAATATACACCAGCTAAAACATATTATTAGACTTCATAGAGTCTCCATTGGACACAAGAAATTAAGCCACAGTTTTGCAAACACTCCCTGGTCACAAAACAACTTATTTATTTATAAAATTTTGGTTTGGACCCATTTCTAAATCCATGAGAGAATGAGGTGACAATAACTGTTTCAATGGGGAAAAAATATTTCTGGTTTCCAAAGCAAACATTTTAGTAATTGCCCCTCATTTATTTGTATTTTCTAATTTGCTTTACATACTACAGGGAATCCTGCAATTACCCATAGAATGTACTGTCTGTACCTTCCTGATTGAACTGCCACCTCCCCTACACTTTGTTAGAGCTGCCATTCACTGCAGCTCTGATTCAGACTCGAGGGAATAGCCTTGACACAATGCACTGAAGGCAATATTTGCAGAGAAAAGGGATAATCGCTGAACAGCAGCCTATCTCCACGTTTCCATGTCCCATGACCTCTTTTCTCTCTAGCCTTGGCATGAGAACTTAGTATAACTCCCTAGGACTCTGCTGTCCCCTTTGATGATCTCTTACCCTCAGGCACCGTTTGGAAGTACTTCTGACAGGTTAATATGTTTCACATGAAGAGAACAGGGAAATAACAGTCTGTTTCTCCTAAGGCTTCAGAGAAAGATAGCGTGAAGTCTTTATCTGCTAATATTTGCATCATCACCTCTAACTGCACACATGCCCAGTAAAACAAACTTAAAAATGAAACTCAGTATGTCTTGTTTTTTTCTTTTTCTCACCATTCAGGATTATTATTCATTCTTAATGACATTACTTTTCCCTCAGGCTCTGTTCAGTTTTCAAAAATCTCATTTTCACATCATTTTAGGAAAAATATTTAATAGAAGCTTACCCTTAGATTCAATTGTCCTTAAAAAAAAACAGTTTCCTTTGTGGTGTCCAGCTGCAGGATCTTTCTTCAATTAGATGCCAGTATGTAAGAAAGAAAAGTTGTCAAAGCACTGATGAAAATATAAATTGCATAAAATACTGGTGACAGTATACCAAAGTCACAACTCAACATTTACAATCTGGGGTTTTTAGCATTATGATAATAGGACTGTGTTTTATTCATGCAGTACTATAGATTTCCATGATGCTTTGTAAAGAAAATATCTAAGTTACTATTTGTTAGTGCATTTTTCTGCATCAGGCACAGTAAAGCACTGCACAAAAGGATTTTGTATGAGAATGGAAACACTTTAACAGGGGAAAATAATCTAAAGCTTCAAATTCTTACCTAAAACCTGCTATTTTCATGTAACAAGTTGAAAATGCCTGCAATGCAGCTTAGTTACATCTCAGTCTAATGAATTTGTTTAGTGTTACCCTGATTTTCAGGAGGATGATATTTCACCCTTCAGCCTCTGCACTACCTTTACTCTTAAAGGGAATAGTGAATTACCAGAAGTGTGTGTACTTTTGTATAGTCCTCACTACAGAATTGCCAATCCCGGGGAGGGAAATTTTACATCTGCCTTCATCTGGTTATCAAAGATTATTTGCAAGTGATCACTACAGTCACTTTTGCTTGACACGTGGCTTTCAGAAAATGTCAGCTGATGGTATTGACTACAGCTCTGGCATGGCAAGGATGCAGCAAAATTGAAGGTTCATGAAGGTGTAACATTTATATCATAATTACCTACATCAGCTGAACGTGTCTTGTGTGTCAGCTCTTTGCTGGAGACGTGCTTGTGGCAGTATATATGTACACTAGAGATGTGTCCCTTTCCTTAGGTCATGACTGTACCTACATGAAAGAACAACATGAATGTAAACTTTGCAGGCTACTGCTTACTGTGCATTGTTCATGCTGTGCAGCTACCTATTCAAATCTTACCTACTCTGGCTTTGTACACTTTGTCAGAAGATAAAAAAGGCAAGTCTAGTAAATAGGATTTGCTGGGACATCAGTCAGTGTATGAGACAAGCTCAAGGGAGAGGGAGAAGGGAAACGTTACTATTGTCTTGCTTTTTTTCCTTAAAAGAAAGAGTTCAAAAGAGGCAGTATAGAATAAAAGAAGCAAGCTAAAACTGGCCAAAAACAAACCCCATAAATTTTCTGGCTAAACCTCAAAAATCCACAGTAGAAATCCTTCTGAATGCTGCAGCTGGGCTTCTTGGACAGGCAGTGTAACTCCCACGATGCACAGCAGCTTCATCAGGCAGGGACTCACTGTCATGCACGACAGGAAGCCCCTGGCCACAGGCCTTCAAGGACCAGCTACTGGGACCAGTCTGCAGGGCAGGTGCACCTTGCATGCCATAACTCCCATAAAGCATCTCACAGGTGTATTTTATTGTCAAGTACAGTAAAATTATGTTATATAAATGTAAATGAAAAGGTAAATATCAATACATTGAGGGTGCCTTCATGTGGATCTTTAGGCAAATTGAGTTAAAGTTAAATGCACATTTTAATGAAAAAATTACATTGATGAAAAGCTGGCCACATTTAAAAGTTTGACTGGCCAACACTACATTCCTTTTACTTCCAAATTCACTTCTGCCAAATACAAGTTTGTTTCGCCAATGTAATATTTTTTTTCTGTGTACTCCTCAGCCTGCCAGAAATTAGCATTTGCAAAGAGAGGTGAGACAGGTCAAAAAGCTTATAATATCTAGCACCATAAAGCCTATAGGTAATTTTTTTAAAACTTCTAACAGCTTTCATGTGATTGCTTTACACAATGCAATTTGTTTATTTTACTGACCTTTAGGCATTTCAGTAAAAGTAGCAATTTAATTTCCTTGTCATTCAGCACAGATCTCTCATTTTCATAATTCTTAGAATAATGGAAGTAATTAAAGCATTTTAATTTTTGAATTACTTCTTATGAACTTCTAGGTCCTTTCTGAGGAAGTGAAAAATGAAACAAATTTGAGGCAATCTATCCCTACTACACACCCTTCCTGTTATATTAACATGACAATAGTTAGACAACAATATGATTCTGGACATCATCAAAATCTTCTGAGAATGATAAAATAAATCTCTGATACAATCTCAACTACTTACTCACTTTGAATTTATTTATTTATTTACAGTATTAGGAGAAGCTAACAAGAAAATCTTATAAATATATAGTTAAGTCTATTGTATACATTTGATTTAAGATATTTTTATAATGAAGTCTCTTTGTGGCCTTTCTGATTTTTGGCACACGAAAACCAGGCCCTACAATACTCCCTTTAATTCAACTGGAATTACTGGAAATTTTCACCACTGAAGCCCAGTCAGTGCCCTTGTAATTGTATAACTGAAGGAGGCATTCGTGTCCTACATACCAGCAGGTTACCTAGGAGAGATGGTAGCAAAACAATAATTATATGTATCAGTTACAGTGTTATGTTATTGAGACTCATTGGTGGAAACAATATGTACAGGATATTCCTAACTATTCTTTCACTTCGGTAGCACATTTAAAGCACTGGCAGAAATCTGTGTTTCCCTCTCCTTTACCCCCTGTCAGCTTCTGCCAACATATTTTTGATTAGTACTGTTCGAATTCAGTGTATCTAGCCAATGGTATTTTTATGTCTTTCAAGACATATTTTCTGTATAATACTATATGAGATGATATTACTTATAAATTTCTTCAAAAATTGTATAGTAGCTTGAATTTTTCATATTTTAAAGTTAATGAGATAATTAACATTTTCATTCTATCCTGAAAGTATGGACACTTCAAAGCAAAGGTAACACTTACTATCCTGCTTCATTGCTTGTGTTGAAAAGTAGGAACTCACTTTATCAAAGGCTAATTTGCTGTATAGTTCATCTTTGGGGTACTTCAGTTAAAACCCTTTCCCAAAGTAAGATATGAGAGGACTCTTCTCTTCCTAAAATATTGTCAGAAATACATCACCACCAGTACTGCTGACTGGAAGCAATTCCCTTTGACTTCTACTGAGGTTGGCAGTATGTTGTCTCCCGTGCTCGAGTCAGCAATCATTGCATAATTTATTTTTTAATTGCTCAAGAGACCTTCAAATTCTGAAGTTCTCAGAAACAGCAAGGTGAACTAATATAGTAGAGTTTATCTTCCTAGAACCTGTTCAACAGGTGGAGCTGTATGCTGCAAAATAGAGTTCAGAAATTAAATCCTTATAATGAGATGTTTGTTGAAGTTATGGAGAATAATATAACTGTATCAAACACACATTCTTTCAAGTTATAGGAAGAATATTTCTGCAGTTGCTCCAGATTGGGTAAAGAAAAATGTATCTTAAAAAGGGTTGTTTGGATTTTCATTGTATTTGTTGGTGGGCAGAAGTCCAGTAAGCTTTGCTCCACTCTTCCTCAGAAACTTAAGATGTAATAAATGTAGCTGGGAGACCTTGGATGTCACAGAGCTGATGCTCAGCAATGTATTACTGGTAAAGCATAAAGCTACATCAAATATTTATTAATCAGCACTCCTTATGACATTTCTTCTTGCTATTAGTAAAAGCAGTTTGGGTGACAGAAAAGTCACAAAAGACAGTCCAATGAAAGTGAGGAAATGCTAGAGAATTTATTAAAAAGCATCCTTCTTTCTCTGTCTCTTTCCTTTATTGCCAATTCTGACCAGTGCCCCTTTGAATGATAAGAGCAAGATCTCTGTTCATCTGCAGGTGCCAGCTGTCCTTTCATCCTCCCTAGAAAAGAGTACTATTTTCCTGAATTTTCTAGTTCTATTAGAACACACTGAAATGCAGCTTTGGAAAATGAGTGAGCTGTATTGATAGTCCTCATTCATTCATATCTTCTGTTAGTGGTACATCAGAAGGTGTTTGATTTGCTCATGTCAGCGGACAGAGTATGATCTAGTGCATGATCTAGTGCCATCCTCAGTTTCCACCTCACTTTCACAGAGAGAAAGTGTTTTTGAGTAGCAGGAGATACCAAAGACCTACTGTAACACTTAAATGTATAAATAAGTAATAAATATATCTAGGAAGGAAAAGAGAGTTATTTATCACCTGCTCTTTGACAGCATTATATCAGTACAGTGTACAGTGTCATACTACATCTGTTTACAAAAATCCATATAAACATTGTCAAGCAGTAAAATGGTGGCTACTAGAGGAGTCTTTTATTTACAACCAGAATAATTTTTTGTCATAAATTAGTTGCCACTGTTCAACCTTTTAGCAATTTTGCTTCACTTCATTAGTAAGTTTTTCCCTTCATTATTGCAGACTATGCCAGATTTTCTTGCATTTCCTCAGGCTAAAGTAACTTGTTTCTTTAGCCAGGTTTCTTGGAAATGTATCCTACCCAACATGACAAAGGTGCAGAACCATGTCTTATCATTTAATGCTCTTAATTAGCTACCTTTATTAGGTTAGGTACTTCAGAATTGTATTCGTTGATGCCACAGCTGGAAAGCTTTGCAGGTATGCAGTGCAAAGGTATTTCAGTTGATTAAGAGGGCCAGTGCTCCTCTTTTCCCTATAATTTTGGATATCTGGACTTGCACAGTTTGGGGGTTTTCTGTCACTTCTGGTAAATTATCTTATAATGCCAAGTTATATTACCTGTAAAGGCCTTGTGTAACATCTGTGTAAGCACACAGAAACCAAAAGTCCAGCTGTAAATCCCCTAAGGCTCAGGCAGGCAGTGGTAATGAGCAGATAGCTGGATGGAGTGCTGCAGCTGAGTAACAAGAGTTCTTGCATGCATGAAGGTGATTTCTTGTGCACTAGAGAGGAACAGTTTCCAGATGTTTCCTCTGAGCTTGCTAGGAAGAATATTGCTATGGGCTGCATTAACCTATAGAACTGACCATCAAGTAGGACCAACACACCCATCCCTGTTCAAGTGACCATTTGAATGTTTTAATATAGGGCTTCATTAAATATTATATGAGTAGGTGTGAAGAGGAAGGAGAGAGATAAGTAGAAGATATGGCATAAACCAAGAAGGAAAATCCAAGGCATTGGCCAGATGGACCAAGAGAAATATTGAGAGAAATCTGTTTTGGTCTGGGAAATCATCAAAGTGGCACCGAGTCTGGGAGAAGGAGAGCCATCTGTCTTCAACAACCCCACTTCTCTTCAACTTCTGGAGAGCAGATTTAGATCCATCTGTGTGACAGGTAAAGACTGCATCCAAGAAATGCTCGACTCAGTGTCACACAATTTCTGAAACTGTTAAAATAAGTAGTTGGGCACATCTGCCCTCATCTCCCATGTAAGGACAGTTCATGGGGGGTTTGCCCAACATCAGACAGGAGTAACTGTGTTGTTCAGGAGTGAAATGAGCCACTGCTCTGGTTCCCAGATATCTTCCTATTCAGTTGTCACATCTACTAATGTGATTTCTCATGATGAATACGTGTTTAACTGGTTAACATAGGGGAAACTAGCTGTATGACTAGTAAGTATCTATTGAACATGGGGCCACTTTTTGACTTTAAATAAAATAATCTGCTTCCAGGATATTATTTTAAGTTGATGAAATGACTAGGGACACTTAGTTAAAAGAAGATTTATCTCAACAGTAGAGAAAGAGTAATATTTCTTTCATGTCTTTTTTTCTTTGTCAGCTTTTTGTCTGATTTTTCCTTCAAAACAAAAGTACATAGAGGTTTTACTTCTCTTTTGACCAGCAATTTCATATGGTTCCCTGGAACAAAGTTGTAGAATTTACTCAGCTGATTTTTTTATTCATTTTTTCTGGGTAATTTAATAGTAAATTAGATTTGCTGTCATAATGTCTGATCTTTGCTTTCTATGATTCCAAGTTCTTTGAAATGAAATGATCACCCAAAAGAAGTTTCAAAAATCACAATAAAATCATAGGCTGGTTCACACAAACTAAGTGTATGGGTTAGTCTCGATTTTTAAAAAGATCATTTTTAATGAGCATCTCTTGGCATCTCTCAGTATAAACAGCAAAACTGAACTTGAGACTGCAAATCAAAAATATTAAAAATTAATTAATTCCATAAAAATGAAACTAATATCAACTTTTGTTGGACTGGCAGTAATATGAATGCAACTATAAAAATAACTTGTGAATCTGAACTGAAAAAATTAAATGTATCAGACATGCTGTAGAAAATAATTTTGGCTTTTCAGAGTTTGTCTTTTTTTTTTTGTGGATGAAACTGTTAATGGCATGCAAGTTGCAAGTACAACTGACTTGTCAGAAACTCTTTTTCATTGTTATTTTTTGGTCATGAAAGTGATTTGTTGCTTCAAAAATTGCTAAACAAATCTTGTCCATTGCTCTTTTTAAGAATTCCGTAAGTATTCATTTGAAATTAGTTGAATTCTGTACAAGAACTTGGATTTTCATGTAAAGGGTTGGACTGAGAATGAAATAAAATCTAAATGAAAGACGATGTATCTTTTTTTTATTATTGAATCATCAGTCTATTTTTCAGAATTAAGAACTTTGCTTATTACTAGATTCTATTGTGGATAGTCATCACTTACACTGATAGGGTTTTTTAATTATCATTTCAGAGTGAAATGAGCATTCATTATAGTACAAAATAGGAGAAAAAAATCACTAAGCAACATCATCATCATTTTTTAACTGATTAGCTTAAAAGATACACTCGTCACAATAACAAAAAGTAGCATGGAGAACACAGTTGAGTTCAAACACATATGGTATTAATCTCAGGTAATGAGCTTTGCTTCAGTTGGCAGGAGAAACTAGACTAAATAGATGCTAAGCTACAAAGGGCTTTCTAAAAATTCATGGCACTTGACTTTAATTTGTCCTCTGCATCAGTTTTTTATATTTAAGAACTCTTATTATTAGGTCTTCTTGCTGTGCTCGCCTCAGTTCCATGCTACTAATTGGTTGTGAGTGAGTATGGTGTTCTCTAATACATCTTCCTCTGCTGCCACTAAGTCTGCTGGAATTGCCACCACCCACTGTCCTCCCAGTGCTGTAACAACTGCATTTATTACACCATATAATAACTCTTTTGTAGTATTTTCTAGTAATCTCTCCTGAACCAAAAGGTATTCTTGATAAGATTTTGGCATTAGTATTCATATTACATCCTTGATATTTTATATGGTAAAATTAAAATCAGTTAAGTAATTTTTTTTTACCTCTGTGTTTATCAGGTTTGAATTTCATTAATGCTAGAATATGAGGCTTTTTTGCTGCATTCACTGATGTTCATATATGTGGACGTGAATATTCTGCATGCATCTAGGGACATCCGTGTATGTGTGTATTGAATAGAATCTTCTTGTAGGCAATAAATAGATCTTTAAATATGTATTGGTGAGACCAGATGCAGAGAGATATATGGTCACCTGACTGTTTTGCAAGCTGGGCAATGTTCCCAGAGGGGTTTATCAGCTTGGGCATGGAGCCATACTTGCACAGCTATACAAGTCATGGGACAGAGCTTGTTCACATGCAGCCAGATGAGAGCAAAAGCAAGACAAGGCAAATTTCTGCATCCAGATGTACCCCAAAATCTTCTCAAAAGCATTGTTTGTGCGTTCCTTCATTTTCTTCTGATTGTATCAGATACCAGACAGACAGAATTTCCTGCTTTTGTAACTGAATTTTAAGATTTGACACATTGGAGGGAGGGGGGTGCAGGGGGGTGCAGGGGGTGGTGGTAAAAAAAGTAAATTTAGGTCTGAAGGTAAGATAAATTTTTTCCTACACCTTTAATTCCAGCCTGTTTTCTTTGCTGACAAATATTGGGGAGAATCAGTATTGTTTGCTCTGGGCTATTGAGTCCTCTTGCTGCTTCCTCCTTCAAGCAGGACCCATTCTTTCACATAATGCAAAAGATTAAATTAATGCACTGTGGAGCTGAGGCTCCCAGCTAACGCTGAATTTCTTTCAGCCATTTTGGGGAGCAGCTGTGATCAAAGCTAGTAGCCTTGTAAGACAGTGACCATTGCCATCACCATAAAAATCAGGAAGGGATGCCCTGTGCAGTCCAGTATGTGCCACAGAACATTAGAATCCATCAGAATCACAGGACTCTGAGTTGGAAGGGACCCACAAAGATCATCAAGTCCTACTCTTAAATGTATGGCCTGTCAAGGGGTGGAACCAGCAACCTAGGCTTTATGAATTCTTCTCCACCATCACTCAAGTTAGGAGACGGAGCTTTTATTAAGAATTTGGAAAGTGCCATTCTAAAATTGCTTGTTTCATAAGAAGATGAGGAAGAAAGGGTCAGTCTGGGCAGTTTGAAAATATTTTGATTTAACATCTGAGGAGGAGATGCTTAGAACTAATATTGCAGTATTGATTTGCATGCAGTGTTGTTCTGTGTCACTTTCAAACCATTTTTAGAACTGGCCAGAACTTCTCATTTGGTTTTCATGGAGAATTTTTACTCTTACTAAGATTTCCTGTTTGCATGGATTAGAAAAATGCCAGAGCTTCTATCTGCAAGTGTTTTTCAGATATTTAAAGCATTTCTTGAAATATTTTCTTGGAAAAGAATGAAACATTGAGTCCTTAATAAAATGAAACATTTTGATGAATTTCTATTAAGGGATATCATTAAAGACTATGTTCCCATGAAACACTTCTGTGCTTTCTGATATATTTCTAGCAATTTTGACCAGTTATAGTAATTGATGAAAAGATAATTTTACTGTAATCACTTCTGGTTCCTCGGGCTTACACATATGCCCACCACACAGAATTAAATTAGGTACCTCCTGCTGTCTCTTGAAATCTGTTGTTCCACTAGATCTAGTGACGTGCATTTTTTTTTTTTTCCTAAGAGGCATCATTGGGTGTTTGAATAATGGAAAACATATGTTCTACACATATCCATAAAACATGCTTCTTTTTTGTCAGTACATAAGCTTCTTCACAGCTTTCTAACAGATTTTTTTCATCAGTTAACACAAATAGTCTATCATAGCAGAGAACATGCAAAGTATGGCACCAAGAACAGTTAAGGCATTTTTAGTTTCTTGCCGAAGGATAGTTTTTAATGTGATATTTTTGTGTGCTAAGTACTCCATATAGTTGGAGTCTATTGTATTATCTTTAAATACTTCTTCTTCTTCTTGTATGTTGACATTTTTGCTGTGGAACACATTCCAGAATATCCCTCATTTAGCTCTCATGGTTACAAGAACCTTTCAGCCACCAAGTGGAATCTCTGAAAGAAACATTGTTTCAAATTCAGTTCATCTTTTACAACTTGCTGTACAGAAAATTGTAGGAATGACTCTTAGCACCTTACAGGACACTGATACAAACATGCACTTAGCATGAATTATAAAAGTGGTCTGAAAGTTGGTAAACTAGTCATATGCTAAGGCAGGCAAGTGCCAGAGCCCTTCATTGAACTGAGGCTTAAGAAATTGCCATTATATAGTAGAGCAGTGTATGAACCCTTCCTTTCCAATAGGTCATTTACAATTCCTTGCAATACAATCTTTTAACCTTTTGTTTCTATAGGTGAAGTTTGGTATCCTTGTTCACACTTAAGGAGATGGATTTTTTTATTAATATACCCTCTTAGGAATGAAAGAGACAGGAACAAAAGGCCTTTTTCTGTTCTGAAATCATCTCTGGCACTGTCTTTTGAACTGCTGTGGCATATATATGTGATAAATTGCATAAATTAGAAGTGTTGTCCCTTCTTGGTGGCTACCTCATTTTGTAACTGTCTGTGACCAACCTCTGAGCATGGAGTGGATGTTTAGAACCCAGAGCTCTAAGCATCTGTGCCAGCCCTGTTCCTTACCTGCATCAAGAACACTCTGTCTTATATCCCTCTGCCGCGTCTCATCCCCACTTCACAAGAGCAGATCCCTTGCTAGCCCCAGCTAGCTCTTTTCGGGGCGAGAAGGGCAGCGAGAGGCACTCCCTGCTGAACCCAGCAGGGCTTTAGAGAGTGCCTTCGTGGGTCCGAGGACACTGCTGATCCCACCGGCAAGGAAGGAGGCGACACTCTTTTGGAGTAGGTCCAAGATTTATTGTGACTCTGAGGAGAGCCCCAGAGCCCAACAGCACTCGAAGATGTCCCAGAAGAGAGCGAGCTCTGGGCCTCGAACAGGCCCTGATATAGGGTGGGCGGGAAACCCAATCAGCCAGTGGGAGAAGACATGGGAGTGGCCCTCCGAGGGAAGGACACCCGGCATATCCACTGAGCAGGGAGGAGGGGAGGGACCCCAGGCCATTGTCCATCACCCAGAGACCCCGTCAGAAGCTTCCAGACAGAGGGGAAGGATGGACAAGTCACCTGGGCAGGGTCAGGGGTCTGAGTCAGGGTTTTTGGGATTGATGGACACACAGGTGCTGATGGGAAAACCCGGGATGAATCAAAAAGGCGCAAGGAGGGTACAGAGGGGTAAACCATCTTGAACATACATACAGTGGAACCTAAAAACACAACTTCACACCCTCTGTCTTAATCCTGCAGCTGATTGCCAAGACTATTTCCTTCTTCTAGCCAAGGAAGTGGTAGAGGACTTTTCAGATTCCAAAACAGTCTGAATCACCAGTATTCAAGATATTCATTCATACACTGATGAGTTGATTGCCTCCAAAGTTCACCTTCTTCCACTTACAGACCTTCTGTGTTACATATGCTGTGAGGTCACTAAAGAGCGGGGACTGACAGGCCACTCATGGTTATGGACTGAATTTGCAAGGCCAGGTTAACAGCTTGATCATCCTCTGTCATTATGCAGTACCTGCAGCAGGACTGAGTCTGACCCATGTCAGTTTGTCATCATCAGCTATCAGCTCTGCATAGGCACCCTAAGGAAACCAGCCAGCTCTCTTGTCTCTTTACAGCTCTGCAAATGGTCTAAACCTGAATGCTGCAAAACCTCACACCCTCGTTAGTACCAAATTACTCTGTGAATATTTCTGAGATACTTCTGTCTCCCAGACTGATTCAACTAGTACTGGTTACACACAGGTTGTATTTTCTAAATTACTTTGCAAGCAGGATGGCTATACATTTTTCTTTTGCTGTGGAAATTTGAATTCCAAGGTATTTTGAAAATTTAAATTTGCAAGGATGAATTCAACTACCATGGACCTCTAACATTATGTAATTCAGGTGCTTGAATACAAGATACTTGCAGTAGGGTGTCAGATGTAACTAGGCTCCTGTAGGTGATGTCTGTCAATTTAGAATGGCACTTGGAGGCTAAGGTGGATCTCAAAGATGAACCATGTTTGTCAGCCATATCTTCTCTCCAGTACTTCCAAGAGAAGAGGCTCTGGTTGTAATTCCATGCTGAAATATGCCCATGGCAGTGCCAACTGCTCTAGGACTAGAAGTGTTCAAGCCTGCAAATTATTTTGCTTTGTCTCTCCTCCACACCCATTTTGGAGTTAGAAAATACCAAGTTCATCCTGATGCTTCATGATGGTAGAGGGATACCGTGAAGGCTGCTGCATTTGTACCTTAGTGCGTGGAGGATGTACCTTAGTGTGAATTGATGTGAATAAACACCACTTAAAAAAAAAAAAAAAAAAAGCCGATATACCAGCAGTTAAATGAATATTGCTAGTCTGTTAGTGAATGGTAAAAAAGTTGTTATAGAAGAGTCAGCAGCATTTTTTTAGGTTTTATTTGCAGTAGGAACAGTTTGAAGGGAGCATCACTGCTTTACAAGGAATGTGAATAGCCATAGAATGAGACCATGGGTAAACAACTTTGAACTGATTCACTTGTACACTTATCTGTTAAAATAAATGTTAAGGTATCAGGGGTATTTTGTATATCTACTTGGACATATGCAAAATCTTTCATCTTGGGGGGTCTTGGATTTTGAGTAAGTTAAATAAGCATCTTTATATTGCCTCTCCATCATGCTCAAAATGTACCTTTTAAAAGTACAAGGTATCATGAAAAGTAGTCAGACTGGGGGTTTGTTCAGTGAGTGGAACAAACTTTTTAACCTGAAGTTTATTTGTGATCTCATGCCTATGAATTAGCATGCAAAGCCACAAAAACCTTGTAGAGACAGTGGAGGAAGCCAGCATTTGGAAAGAGCAGCAGCTAGAGAGGGAGAGAGCTGGCTGTAGGAGGAGGGGAACAAAAAAAAAAAATAGTATAGAAAGCAGCTTCCAAAAGGGAGGGAAATGAGAATGAGGAGGGCAGCAGCAACAGTGTGGAAGGGTGAAGGTGAAGAGGGAAGAACAGCTGCTTTTGCCTCTCGCATCCTTACTGATTTTTTCTCTGAAATACCCATTTTTTGAGCATATTGATTCTGTGACCCTCTTTAGCTGTTTGAACTCTCTATTGGAAAGAATCAAATTCAATCCACGTCTTTTTCTGGGATCTGTATTATTTTGCATTCCCATGAGGCCTGAAGGAAATGGTAAAGACAAATGGTGTGATAATCACAGACCACACAAGAAATAAAACCAAATAGGGGTGAAACAGCCTGGGAGAGGGGTCTGATATTCAGGGACTGACAATGTGATGGTCAAATTTCTTCACATGTAATTTAATATGTCCTTCTGAGCTCTGCAGTGGTGGTGATAAAAATGCACTTCTTTGGGATATGGAATAGATTGATTTGTTTCAATTATTGTTTTCAGCACACCTTTCATAACACCAAAAATGTTTTTAATTCAAAAAAATCCCAAACAAAACAACAACAACAACAAACAAACCAAAATGCACAAATGTAGAATCTAAAATTGAAAAGAAGATGTTTGAAAGACAAGGACAGGGTCAATAATTTAATAAAACGCTGCAAACATATATAATAACAGTAACAAATCTTAGCTCTATAACTTTTCGCAGGCAAATTATTTTTCCCATGCATTTTGTAGAAATTTTGTCTTGGCACCTTTAGGTGACAGCTCCTGACGATTTGTGTAGTTGAAGATTTTTGTCCACCTGAATTCTGAGACCTCAGATCCTACAGCTGTATATGAATATATGACGATATATGTATCAGTCTGTGCTAAACAACTACTTGGGAATGGCACCTAGGGTTGGGTACCTCAGTGCAGCTGTGAATTGTAACTGATCCAGAGTGGAGGAGTGAACTCCTATGGAACTAAAATACATTAGCACAGCAGAGCCATTTAAATGTGAGTGCAGTGTAAATAACAAAATGTTTCTTGGAGAGGACACTCAAAAGAAACTAGACTAACTTGTAAAGGGAAATGAATGTTGATTTAATTGGCTATTTAACGATTATCTGTTTTCTTCTTTTTCTTTTTCTTCTTCCCTTTTTTTTTAATCCAAACAGAAAGGTTAATCTAACTATACATTTAAGGCTTTTAAAGGCTCCATTACAAGACTTATTATGCTAAAAGAAACATACCTGGCATGCTGCAGTTTTCTAAATGTATCAGCGATGCATGTAATGATTCACTTAAACCATCATGGTCAGAATTCTTTTACATTATTTCTATGTAAATTGGATGCTTCATGATTACTATAATATGTGTGAAATTCCACTTATTATTTCTTTTAACATGAAAACTTTTATCACTTAACTTCAACTCACTGGACAGAATATTTGAACCATTTGCAGTCATTAGAGCATTTTTGTTTGGTCAAAACCCTTGTGGGATTATACTTTGGAAAAATAGCATGAATTACATTCAATGCAGCTGAATGGCAATTTTAAATATATAAGGGGCATCAGGAGTGCTCGTCATTATACTTAGAATTCAACATTGTATTTTATCTGTTATGGACTTGTTTTTACATTTTCTTCTTTTATCTTCAAGAGACTTTTTCAGCCTATAGCATTAAAAAAAAATCCATATAGAAAAGGCCATCTGATGATGTACACATACCTTTTCATGCTCTGGAGGACCAATTTAAAATAGAGGCTTGGATCAGAAGGTTTTTATTTTCACCTTAGTACTCAAAGGATATTTTCCCATATCCTAGGAAACACTGGGCGAACTGGTGCAGCAGGAAGTCTCCTCTAGCAAAACTGACAATGATGATCTTCTCTACTAGTCTTGAGTTTTGGCACTGAATGTCTCAAAACTCTCTGAAGTTCCCAGAATTCCAAACTACATCAAGATGAAGAAAGCAGAAGAGAAAAGAAGGATTTCAGAGCAGCCAACAGCGTCATAATCCAGGCAATTAGGAATTGTAGGAAACTCTGTTTTGAACATCTGCTTTGCCATTCTCCCAAAGACAATCTAGCCTACTCTGTTGGCTGTTGGCTCTTCTGGATGGATCTCTCTGGCAACATCTGTTTATTGCAATAGGGACTTGAAGTTCAGATATCTTGAAGTTGTTCCAACAACCTCCCTCAGGGAATATTATTTATTAACTTTAAATAGGCCCCAAGAGTTTTGGCACTAGAGAGAGGCAGAAATCTAGAATAGCCATGAGACTTTGCTGGAGGTGGTATGGGTTCATGTCTTCCATAATCTAGTGTAGTAGGACATTTGCCTGTTCTGGGGACCTTTCCTTAATGCTTTTTCTTCCATTGCCTTCCAAACTGAGTACATTGAGCAGTCATTTTAAAAGAACTATCTCTGTTTCTTGTGGCTTTAAGCCTTCTCGATCTGTTTATATTTTAACCACACTTGATAACATTTTTCCAGAAAAGAGTTAACTGAAATTAGTAGATTTTAGTAAGATAATGGGGTTTGGTTTTTTGTTTGTTTATCATGTGCAGATGCCATTTTTGAAATAAACTGATGAAACAGGTTATGATCTCAATGCTTTAGCTTTTATTTCAGTAAATTCTGCTTCTCATCTCTCAGTGAAGCTCTTTGGTTTTAATTGGAGTCAAAATGCCTCCAGTTAAAAATATCCATCCTGACTTGAAGGATAAGTGCTCCAAGCCTTCCACCACTAATCTTACACCTTTCATTTCAGGAAATAACAGTACTTGATGCCACATAGTTCTGTGACTTTAATTTCAGCATCAAAACACAGAAGACATTTTATAAACATTTCTTTTACAGGAAGGTTGAAGAATCATATCCTGGGCCGTGGCATGAGGGTGCTGGTCTGCTGAGTTATATTTGATGTTTGAACTTCTGTGGCTTTAAGCAGAAAAAAATTGCCTCAGTTTCTGTTAAAGCGAAGGTATTATACAAGGTGATAAACGCTTTCTTTTTTTTGCTATGACAGGTATCAAGCAATAATTTTCATTCAATTAGTTAGACAATTCTTTCCTTCACAACAACATGGAAGCAGACAGTGAAAAATAAGCTTAACATAATAAACATAGTTATTTTTCTTTATTTAAAATAAAAGCATTATTTTTTAATTTGAATTTTTATTTGCAATACAATTTTTGGCCAGTTTTATAAGTGCGCTGAAGGACATATATTGAATTTTCTAGGCTTTTTTATGTTTTGTATATTTCAGTTTAACTTACATAAATAACTGTAATATGTAAACAAATATCTATAACTTCATATGTTGTGCATACTGCAATTTTTAAAATATGTATTTAAACTTTATGTGGCTAGTATAATCCAGGACAGATTAGGTCAAATGATTTTTAAGACTGTTTCCTCCACGCCTACGCCTTAGCTGCTCTAAATGTCTATTATTTTAGATGTGGCATTTTTTTAGATGTGTGCACATGGATTTAAAAATGAACTATTCTTCTAAATATTTGCTTCCTCCATTCATTATGTTTGTACCTCACTCATTAAAATGCTTACTTTAGATTATTCTTTTGAAACTAAGCAATCTGGGAAATATATTGTAATATATCTCTCCCCAGTGCACCCATAAGCTATTTAAACAGGTATAGCTAAAAATGGTTAAGACTTAAGGTTTCATCATGAGTCATATTAGAATTAATGACTCTGCTCACAGACATTGGTTTGTAAGACAGAGACTGAACAGTGCCATTACAGAGAATAAGCCACTGGCAAGTCAAGCAATTCACTGAGGACAGAATGATTAGCCACAAGGAGCACTTACAATGTGCACTGGTAATTTAGGTAATTGTATTGCAGGGTTTGTAGACCCATGAATTACAGAGATCTTTTTAAAAATATATATTGTGCAATTTGAACAGACCCTGAAACAGACACCAAGAAGAAACAGCTATCAAGTCATTCAGATAAGATAAAGCATCACTTATGTATAGTATTTTAGTATTTGGGAAAACATATATAAGTCGGCATACAGTAAAACAATAGCATATATAATTATCATAATAACTTCTTCACTAGAATGCTAGGTATTTAAAAACCACAAACCCCACAAATTTCCTGCAGAAAATTAAAAGCAAACAGAAAAGGTGGGGGAGAACCTTTAGAAGGAGGTGATTTCATTGGAAATACAATGTAAGGTTGATTTCTATATAATTTCTAAATGTATGATATAGTCATACCTAATCTAGCATAAAAATCCTTATATTTACTCCCTTTTTTTTCCACTGTATATTTTCAAAGACCTCCTATAGTTAACATTATAATATAGTTAGTTGCTACAAATAATCTGCACTGATTATAGGAAAACTGTCAGTGTCTGTTCAAGGTCTGAAAAGGCTGCAGCAAATAGCTTTTCTCTTTGCCATGGAGACTGGGGTCTGTTTTTACGGTTACTCTGGTAACCAAAGCCTTTCTGGTGCTAGTCCTTTTCAGTTACCTTAGCTATTAAACCCTCTGGTTGAGACAAAAGGAAGGCAGTATGCAGATACTTCCCCATAAAGCAAATCTCAGGGTTAAAATTGAGCAAAACCTGTAATAAAAGAAATAAAAGCAGCTTCTAATCATCTGGTTACATAGTAGCTGTGAGGTGTTTGCGTGCTTGCCTACATGTGGGAAGCTAAGGCTTGGTGTGTTTGAATATTAATCTGATTACTAAAGGACAAGAAAATGGATTAGGCATCTTCAGTGCTGTCTCAAGGAACAGTCTCTCAAACCTATGACCCTCATAGTGCTAAAGACATCAGTTTTTCAAAGTTATCATCTGGGAAGAGTTTCTTTTTTTTTAAGATGAGGATTTTGACATTTCTTGGAGCGGTATATATTAAGGTAATTGTAAGTAGGGATTACAAAATGCTGCCCCAAAGTCATGGGTTTGTTGTGTGGCGTTAATGACCCTTCACAGTGCCTGGGATCTTTTAGCAAACAAAGCCAAAAAATGGATTCTAACTGAAAGCTTATTAACATCACAATAATAAAATACTCAATTCAGTGATCAATGTCATGAAGTTGAGTACAGAAGACTGGCAACAGAAACATCATAAAGATAGAAGGCTGAGTAGTAAAATATTTAACTGCTAAGATGGTAGTAAGTGTCACTTTTGCTTGGAATCAGTAAGTGTAGGCAGACTCCCAGATTATCTTGTTTTTCAAAACAGTTAATGTTTTCACCTTAGGTAAGGGCTTATTATGGCAAGCTTTTACCATCCCTACACATTTTGGTTTGAGCTTTCTACTCCAAATGAAGAGGATTTTTCTCTGGAAGAAACAGCTAACTAAATAGGCAACAAATAATATGCTTCACAACTGAACAATCCATTCTTGCTTTAACATGGTCAAACTAAGTAGCTCTAAATATTGCAATACCCATGGTGATAAACCACTTTTGAGCTACAAAGTGTTCAATTATTTTTCATTTGAACTACTAAATATGTCACACAGAAATTCCCCATTGCTGTTTTCACCAACATAGATTACAGTGTTTAAAATAAAGGAAAACTTTGTCCTATCAGAAGACAGTTCAAATTAAAACACCACAATATAGCAACTAAATGAAGATGGATTGGTATTTGTTAACAGAGAGGAAAACACCTGCAGTATTAAAAAAGCTAAAGTATCTGTTCATCCATAAATTAAGTGCAGCATCAGAATACTGGACTGATCTCAGTTGAATCAGATGTGTGCATTTCAATAGAGAATGCTCATTTCAATGAGCCACTGTTTGATGTCAGCATCACTACTCAAAAGGGCAAGTACTGATCCCTGATACCAGGTGTGTAACTAATATCCAGGTGTTCCCATACTGAGAAATAAAATATATTAAATACTCTCTTTGTTCCATTTCCTGGAGAAGACAGCTGTTATAAGAAGGGGAGAAACATATGTCTATGGAATGGCTGGCATCAGAAGAAAGTTGACTCTGGATTCACTGCAGTTACTGAACAAGGAATTTATGTACATTTGTGCTAAAAATGGCTCCTGCCATTTAACCTGGGTTTGCATGATGTTTCCAGAATTAGTGGGTTCAGTGCAAAACTTTGGGCCAAATCTGTCCCCAGGCTTTCCATCACGTTAGATATATTTCTGGTTTTAAAGAAGTGGAGATAATTCATGATAAAATATTGATCTTCAATATTCATATGTGTGAAGAAATACATATATATTTGGTAAATGGAAGATGGGAGGTTTGTGACAGTCATATGCAATCACTAAGCACTAAACACAGCAAGCTCTTGACACAAGAAGATTTTATCACCATATTTATCTCTAGCCTCTTTTACTAATTCCTCATGTTGATATTTTATTTCCCAGGAAATCCTCTAACTGCAAATGGCATCAGTGGAGTGTATGGAATATAATCTATCAGGTCCCCCATAACAGAATGATCCACAAAAATCAAACTTCTTTTTACCTGAGGTAGCAGATAAAATGCAGGTCAAGCTCTGACCCATTAGAATTGGTTTCCCATTCCTACACCCAGGAATTTTATCCCTATAACTCCCTTGGTAACCCTATAGCTCCCCTTTAAACCAATTACCCAATGCTAATGCTGCATGCAGACACATTTTTGTGGTAATTCTGTCTGGCTGAATAGTTGAGGATTTCCTTGCAAAGCACTGCATGAAGTACATCTCCAGGTGTCTCATACTCCTACTTCGCAGGGCCAGGCACAGAGACCTGCAACTATTGCTTTTGCCCTTTCTGTAGAAGGGGACAGAGATCCTCACTGCAAACTGTGCAGCCTGGAGAAGAGAAGGTTTTCTGGAGACCTCATAGCAGCTTTCCAGTATCTAAAAGGGGCCTACAAGGAAGCCAGAGATGGACTCCTTGCCAGGAACTGTAGTGATAAGTTCAGTCCTTGTAGAACAGGAAGTAATGGATGCAAACTGAAAGAGGGCAGGTATTGGGAAGAAATTATTCACTCTGAGGGTGGTGAGACACTGGAACCAGTTGTCCAGAGAACCTCTAGGAGTTGTCCAGGTGCCCTATCACTGGAAGTGTTCAAGGCCAGGTTGGACGGGGCATTGAGCAACCTGGTCTCATGAAAGGTGTCCCTGCCCATGGCAGGGTGGTTGGAATTAGAAGATCTTTAAGATGCCTTCCAACACAAACCATTCTATGATTCTGCATATGATGATAAGCAATCTTCAGTCCTTCATGGCATTTTGCCCGCAGGGAAAAAAAGTCATTATTCCCATTTGACAGCTGAGGAAGCTGAGATTGAGGCTGAGTGACAGCTACAACTAGAATTTAAACATGAGCTCTGGGATCCTAAACCCGATGTTGAACTGAAAACTTCATAGCAAACAGCTTAGATAAAATCCTCAGCTATGCTTGAGACACATTCATCTGAGGCAAAAGCATTTCTGAACTGAAGAAAAGCAGTTCAGATTGAACTGAAAGGCCACGTGTATGTCTTAGTTTGGACATCACATGTCTCAGATGGAGTGCCGAAACAGAAACCACAAGATATAATCATCTACCCAAGGGTAAAAGATACACAGGTAAATTAGGAGGATTTATTGATTTTATACATATGTACTGACACAGAGAATGTTTGGAGTGGCACATTTATCTCTAGGGGATGAGCAAAAGCCTCAAAAAAACATGTGTTAGTGCATACCTGGAATTCTCAGCCCAGGATAAGATGCTTTATTTTATATCTTTGAAATTTACTTTTGTCAAACAAAAAAAAAGAGGTCTGTGTTTGCCAGACCTTTCACACTAGCTCAGGACTGTGCACAAGTGTCCTCAAGGATGATCTGTGGCAAAGCTTCTAAGAACCTTCTAGCCCTGCTACTCTTTTGTAGGATTAAAAGACAAGGGGCATCAGTACTTGACCTGTGACTTCTGGGAGTGCATGGATTTGTGGGAAGAGATTCAGCGGAAGCTTTAGGCTGTGTAGGTTTTTAGACAGGATATCTTCTAAAATGAATGTGTGATGTCTGAGAGGGCAGAGATAAAAACAGAAAAAAAGAACACTATTACTTGTGAAAAAGGATATTAACAATGACTCAGTACAGTGACAAGCTGCTGTATGCATTCCATTTCATATGTCTCCCACAACTAAGTAGGTACTCTGTCCTCATACAATTGCACAGGATGTTTGGGGAAGGTCCACACTTTTCAGGTCATTTCTTGGCTGCAGCAAAGTTCTCTTTTGTTATATAATGATCAACTATGCAAATATAGTTCCAATTTCAAGGAAGACCTGTTGATGCAAAATAGTGTTTCATCGTGAGCTATGTTTAAGTGCAGACAACTTTTATAAAACATCTTGCAGCAGTCTCAGAAATGAAGCAACATTCTGAAGTACAATTTAACTGTTATCAAATCAGAGCCTTGAAAATATTTTCCTGAAAAGTCTTGTATTAGTTTGAAAGTCATGAAACATAACTCCTGAACCTGCTGTTATGTGAGTCTGGACAAGTCATTTGACATCTGCAATCTACAGCTACCTTCTCTGCAAGAAAACTATTTAGGACCTAGTTGTGCTAAATCAAATACATAGAACAAGCCAAATGTGGAATTTTAGCAATTACAGATTTTTTTGTAGTGGGTTTATTCAAGTGAACAGGAACCTTACACATATAGGTAGTGCTCAGAGCCATTAGCAAACAGCACTCAGCAGCAAAGGTTGGATTAGAAGATACATTGCAATGGTTGGCAATCTTGTGACCTTGCTGCAGTTGCTTAAACGTGTACAGCTACAACCATTTGATACAACCCATTTTGCCTGACACATCCTTATGATGCTGCCAGGTACAATTTCAGGACATACGGAACACTAGCACTGCTCTGGACTGATGACTGAGGCAGCCTGGATACCCTCCACCTATCTCAGAGTAGTTGCTTGTCTAGGCAAGTAAGGCAACTAAGTTTACCTGTTTAGGCAATTAAATCACACATGCAAGTGGTTAGCAAGAATAATCCCTGCAGCTTTGGCAGACATATGATCTCATGTAGCACACAGCTTTTTTTTTCCTGCAAGAGATGACCATAATAGAGTCCAAAGAACATCCTTGAACATACCTTGAAAATATTCCTCCAGCCAAAAAAAAAATTACTTTTGGAATAAAATGTATAAAGTTGTTCTAGTTCAAAGGATACTGTACAAATAAGCATCTGACTTTCTCTCTGTCAAAACCAGAATAAATCAAAGCAACCTCCAACCAATTTTCTTTTAAACATTTAATGCCACCCTTGTAGTAGCTTACATGAAGCCCTTTTGAGGTGCTAAACAGTTAATAAATATGTTACTGGTGAGAATCTATACATTAAAACAGTTAAAACAGGTTTCAGTGGACTTAAGTATCATTCAGGTATTTTTTTGTTTCAACACTTCCTAGATTTCTTTTTATTTTCACTTGTTAATTTTAACAGATTTTTTTTTTTTCTATGCCATTAACCATTCATGCATTTGCCAGAGTTACTTCTTAAATTGTTCCTGTTTCTCTGCATATTTTTAATTTATCACCTCCCAGCATCCTGCCTATAGTTCCAGCTTGGCAGGCAGCCTCATCATGAGCATCATAATTGTTTTTTCTATGCCACAGCCCCTGAATGCTAGAGCTCTATTTTACCTTTTACTTTCACACCATCATTTAAGTGTGAGAGAGGTTTACAAACCTGATGGAATGCTTTACCACCTTTACAATGCCTTCTCAAGGTTTTATGGGTGGTCATGTTTTCATCAGCCTTGTGTTGACCTTGCCTAATGCTGAGAATGGGTTCCCTGCTGTACATACTCTATCCAAGCTCCCTTTACAGCTGAGGTGAAAAACATCCTGAAAACTCTAAATTTTCATTGAGAAATGGAAGAACCTGACTACTTGTTGGGTTTCACTTAGCTGAAGATGGAGAGGTCTGTTTTCAGTTTGCAGGTGGCAGAAGCAGCTCCCCATGGAGGAATGTGGGCAGTACCACATCTCAGTTGGAAAGCCAGCACACACAGGGCAGTGCATCCCTCACACCACATTCGACACCTCTCTCCCCAAAATTTTCATCTTGCCAGCTAACGTAACATGTCTGAGGAACTGACTAGAAGCTGATGCCACAGAGAAAGCTCGCTCTTCTGATGTGCCAAAGAGCATGACCCATGATGTGCATCAGAGCAAAGGAATATGAGTCATAAAATACGTTTCAATGTAATTATACATCTGTTTAAGATTCTTTTTCTCCTACCATTGAAATTTTCTTCATCACTTTCTGCTGAAAGCAGGATTGGTTTCATATACCTGCTTTGAGAGATGTGAACACATGTAGATAAATTTTTGGTAGGGGACAATACTAATTTTCTTATAAATTTCTGTTTACTCCATGCTTGTCTTGAAGAAATAGCTATTTAATATTTAAGTATATTGGAAATCTTTACCAATATACAGTAGCACTGTCTTCAAGATTATTATTTTCCATTTGTAAATCAGGACATTTTGTTAACATGTACTCTTTGGCCAAGACAATGTGATGTCTTTGTTGGAGCCACACATAAATTATTACTTTGGCTATTGCAAATCTTTATTTAACAACTTATTCAAATGCAGCATGTACCCTCAAGCTTCATACATGTTCCAAATGTTGTAGAGCCAAAATCCATGTAAAGGATTGACAAAGCTTTGATTTATTTAGCTACCTACACTTGTGCCTAATTTTACCACAGGAATAATTATGTGTGACCTTACAGAACTCTAAGTCCTCTAGGCCTCAGAACAAAGTTATTTGACCATAACATTTTTAAAGCACAAATAACTAATTTTGTGCAAGCCTGGAGTCAATACTGCTAACATTATTCCTGCCAAGCACCAGCTCATTCCACAAGATATATTGGCAAAACTGCCCTTGATCTTCAGATACAGTGCAGTACAAATAGTGTAGCAGTCTGCATTTTTGTGGATAAATGGCTTCTCAGTTTAATTGTTATTTTGGACTCTGATTTTGGTTGATTGCTATTTCCATGTGCAACGAGCTCAGCCTTTCGAAAGATGAGTGGATGTAAAGTTTTTGATTCATGTTTACATTCTCTGTATTCCCAGTTACTGAATATTTTGAGACAGTTTGTTTCATTAGCAGTTTTCCCAGTTAATATTTTATTTAAGTATATATATAACCTATAATCTGTGGGCTTCTCTATTAGTAAAAATACTAGCAGTCCTCTGAAAGCTCTTGTGCTAGGTTTCTAAAAAGAGATGATTTCAGAGATCACTTACTTCAGTATCATATAATAATCACAATGTTCCTGTAGTCATATGACTATTCAGAAGTTTATGCAGACTTGACTTGTTACATTTTAAGCATCATTCTGTATTTTTTCTGTTTATTTTGTTTTAAAGCATCTAAATGCTATCAGGAAATATATTGCAGTGAAGGAAAAAGAATGAGTTATACATCTGAGAAAGCTAATCTGTATATTTAACGGAAGAAACAATAAAAATACATAAGGCACTTAAATCCAGGAATGAGAATAAATGTATTTTTCCATATCCTATAATCTATTACCTCAGTGTAATGACTTTAGCTCTCAAAAGTGTCTGAGTTAATTGCTCTGTAATTCATTTTTTGTCAATTTAACTCTTTGAATCTTAATCAATTACATATTAGTTGGGAGGGGTGTTGAATTTTAATTGTTTGCTCTTTATAGACTATCCCTAAAACTTGCTTATTCCTTTAAGAAAAAATATATGCCCCTTTTAGGTCAAGGTTAATAGAAAACACTATTAGCTTTTTATCCCAGAATTAACAGAACAGATACATCTATATCTCAACACAAAATAAAATGATTATATAAACGTAACAGTGGAAACGTGTATCTCCACTTCCATTGGTTAGAAGGCTTGCGCATCATGTTCTGTCTTCTAGTACAGAATTTCAACAGGTACATAAAGGCCTGGCTATCTCACCATGTTTCATCTCACTGCGACTCCTTTTACCAAATGTGATTTATCACTGGTAATTCCTAAGAGCTCGCTTTTTCTTTTTCAATAACTTTGTCACTTTTAACTGACGCATCTCTGAAAAGAGGAAACTTGATATTTTCTCACAATATCTTGACTTGTCTTAACTTTGCAAAATGTCCTCTTTAGAATCAACCTCTGTCAGTCCCCATCGGTACTGTAAAATCAATCCAAGCAGTTTTATGGGGTGGGCATCCCCAGTATTCTCCATGTCTTTGACTTGAGCATCTTTCAGCAGAATAGACCTTCTGCACCAGGCTTCCAGATGGAAGCCTGAAATGCCAGGGGCAGTTTCTTTGGGATGTTTATCCAGTGATACATGACCTATGTCTCGAGTTATTGTTTCTTTGTTGATTTTCCAAAAATGTAAAATACTCTGCATCCTCTGCACAGCTGCACCTCAGCAGATCTGCAATTTTATGCAAAGAAAGAAAAAAAAAAAACATGTTAAGGAAACCCTAGCCATTGGAGAAATTATTTGAGTGTACCTATTTGTTTTTATTTAGGCGACCTATATGATGTTGCATGTTGTCCCTTCTAAGAGGACAAAAAGCTTTGGAAATGTCAGTGCCTTTTATAGCTCTATAGGGTTATGTCTGTTGTGTGTATACATGCACACACACTCTCACATACATAGAAGAGAGGAAGTCATTTTATTTTACCCAAATCAGCTACTTAAGTAAATTGAGATATATAGAATTTACCAATGAAATGAGTGATTTGATGTGAATAAAAGAGGTGGTGTGTTGTAAATCAGTACTGACAGCCAAATGGGAAAAATTGACAGAGCACTGTAATCACTCCCAACATCCACTGAAGTTATTGATCCAAAACCTCTATAATCCCCTTCACATAACACAAGCAATTTCATATAATACCTGTAATAACAGTGCATTCAAACTCAAGTAGCCATCAGAAGCTTTGTATCTAATGGCAAAGCAGGCCTCTGCTGAGTAAGTGTAACAACTAGAGCACAAAAACGCCGATGACTCTTGCCTTTCATAGGTAGCGGCCTGCGATAAGAGCTAGTTCAGAAGATAAACAGTTCCCAACGCCAAGGAAAATGAGCTATTAATTGCCCTCTTGCTAAAGACATCATAAAGGCCTTAAAGCCCTGGGTGCAAAACAGGGAGAAGGTAAGCAGGATTTGGGGACTGATAACACCCCGGGTGCCATCCACGCAGCAGCGATCTGATGTTAATTACAAGAGGGGAAGGAGGGCTGAGAGGTATTTAGCTGCTGGGTCATTACATCCTTCCCAGGTGTTTTTCCCATGAAATGTTCCACCAGTTTTACAAGCTCCTTCTCTGGCTGATGGATTATTCCACTGCCTTATCAAAGCTTTGCCAGCTCCTCATTAATATATAGAGCGAGCGGCGCTGTTCTATATATCATTGTCTTCTTCTCGGGGAGGGCTAATCAGTCAGGCATTATCAGCCCGTCAGCAGAAGGCAGGCAATCAGGCCTGACAGCGGAGAATCATGGGAGAGCAGGGAAGGTTAAATGAGGCTGACAGTTGTGATAATGATGATTATACTATAAATTAAGATATGATGATAAAGGAGAATAAAAGACACAATCTGAAGCAATATTTGGTTTAACATGTCTCTCTTTTTCGGTACTGTTAAATGGCCATAACATTTATCACGCCGAACAAGAATGGACATTTAACTACCATGATAAAATAGGACAGCATCAGATTGAAAACCCAACAAGTTGTGATTATTGTGTCAGGCACTTTTCCACTGGTTGAAAAAACTGGAGATAGAGCATATGTTATAATCATTCATGCATTATTCTGCAGAATGAAAAGAAAATAGATCTATTTTAGAAATGTCTTCCAGACTTCTAGATAAAAAAAAAAAAATCCAAAAGGAAAAAATTAATATATTCCCCTGCTTCCAAGATCGTTTTTATCAATGAAACTATAGAAATATAAGTGATAGTTCTTCCCTGCCACCTCCTCATAATGAATGCATGTATTTATTAGTAGCTGATTTGAAGGATTTGTAATTGTTTCAGTGTTAGTCTCTTATTAAGCAAAACACTGTAAATGAAATTACAACATCAACATGTCATTTTCAAAGATCACTCTCTTGTCAGGTGGTAAAATTAAGTAGGTTCACACAGGTGAAATCAAACAAGACCTGGCATGGTATGACTGTAGGAGCATATGTAATACAGTGGATGTTATGCAACTATTTGGTTATTTGCTTAGACAGATGGGCTACATATGTATCATTTGTTAATGATGTTTGTGTTTAGGGTGCTTAACAATCCTAAATAAATACGATCAGACTATGAGAATGAGAATGATGCTCATTAGCAGTTTATGCAGTGTCCCAGGCCCTGTGCACTCATGTGAGCAGCCAGACCAGGCTGAGTAGAGAGCGCTCTGTCCTTAGATGTGCTTACCGTGAAGAGAAGGAAGAGTTTGGGAGAAGAAGTGCAAAACCTCCTTATTGGAAAACCACATATTTTAGAACAAGTTGAACAGAAACACTATGCTTCCTGCAGATATGCTAAAGAAATTATTATCTATACGCATAAAGATCTTTATAGAAAACAAATGTTTATGGTTTGCACAGATATATAATTTTTGTGTCCATAGAGCTGGCCATGATCCTATTGCCAAGGAAAAGCCTCAGACCAAGCCAATAGCCTAAAGCTATAACCTTAATAACTGTTTTGTACATGAATACTTAAGTATATTTTTGTGTAATGCACTCATATTTCATGCATCTCTATCCATGATACTCTTGCAAATATGAGATAATTTGATAAATCACTGTATTATTTATTGCCACTTGATCTGTGCAAATGGTGCTTTTTTGCTAGATATGAAAGAAGAATAAACTTCAATTAGTGTATGCTGTATTAAAGTGATAGTGCAGGAGAGCAAAACGAATATTTTTAAAGTTCTCAGCTTTATTTTCTCCATCTCTCCTTTATTACCTCAGATTGGGAATCATTCACATTTAAAAAGTTGATTATTAATTGTAGAAGTGGTTGAGTTGACTGCACAAGTCCGAGGCAAAATTATTTGCTTTATAAATGAAACAAAGTTAGTCCACAACAAGCCTTCCATGAAACATGACTTCTCTGGAATCTGCTCAGACTATGGTGATGGCAGTC
Source organism: Vidua macroura (assembly GCF_024509145.1). NCBI lineage: Eukaryota > Metazoa > Chordata > Aves > Passeriformes > Viduidae > Vidua > Vidua macroura. Next base: position 25,295,187 of record NC_071572.1, read on the forward strand.
ACTTAAGAGCCTTAGACAAACAGAAATCTTTGCTGTGATTATAGTGATTACCTTTTCTGCAGTGACTGACTCAATGGAAATAAAACCACAGCTTTTTTGTGACAGGTAAAAAAAAAAGAAAAAAAAAAGGGAAAAAAACTCACAAAAAAACAAAAAACAACAAACCCCACACAACCAAAAAAAAAAAGCCACCCTGAAACAACTGCTACAGTATTGTTTTTCACTGGAAATGGCCTATTGTCTAATGCACTTTAGAAGAGTATTTTTATTATTTGATCAATTTGATTTACCAGAGCGACGAAAATTGCACACAGATGAGTTTATAAACCTGACAGCCTGTAATGGAAATGCTTATGCAACCAGCACTCTCTGGCTGTGCAGTCTGTGCTTCAGAAAAACCCAAAGATATTCATTACTAGAGGACAAGAGCCTGGAAAAATACAAAGAAAGAACTGTGATCAAATGGAATATCCTAATGCATCATCCTAGGTTTTATTTCTGTTTCTTTTCTGTAATGATACACAGCACTTTGCCTTGTTTCAATTTGAAACGTGTTATTGCATCTGAATAAAATCACTAGTGTTTTTCATGAAGATAAGGATTTTGTTTTGCTATTTATCCTCTCTAAGATCAGGATTTTATTAAAGGAGCAATGCTGCTTCAGAGACTTTCTCCCTAGCTTGTTCCATCAATTCAAATGCACACTGAAGATATATTTGCAGGACTTCAGTCCAATAAACCAGGATGGTTTAGTGTGATAATATATTTCTTCTAAGAGGCAGAGAGAGGATAAGTCTGGAGCAACCAGGAAAGAGGAAGGACACCAGTGCAAAGATTATGACTACATATTTTAGGGAGATCCACTGCTGGAGTCAAAACACTCTGAGCATGATCAGATTGAACTAAGATTCTTAGTAAATGGTGATAAAATATAACATTCCCCTCCACCATTTCCACCCCAGTTGTAGCTACTCTCTAAATAAACTGAAGTTATTAGGAAATGTCTGTTTAAAAAAAAAAAAAAAAAAAGGTTGCTTTCAAAGCTTTTATTCATTTGCAAGTTGTGGAGCTCATAATATATGTTGAGATAAGCATCACTGAGTTTAGATGTTCCATGCAGACAATGACCAAACTGAGATCCAATTCAAGACATATCAAGTAAAACTTCAAATTTCTTAGTGGGAAATAGTGACTCCACTGAATTCAGTTGGGATTTTGCAATTCACTGGATTTCTTCCGTGGAGAGTAATTCGTGCACACACGCATCCTTGGGGCCTAGATACAAAGGTTCAAGAAAAGGGATCCTTTGTCTTCCTTCCAACTTTTTTCCTCTCCTTCCCAGCCACACCCCTTAATGGCCCAGGTATGTAGAGCGTACCCCCACAGTAGATGTCCACTGCTAAGGCCAGCCAAGTCTGAAATGCTTGGCTGAGGCTCATTAGTCCTGTTATAAAAACCCAACTGGAAGTGTGGTTTATCACTTGGAGGTAAGGTTCTAATTTTGGCACACAGGAGGCTGCAGACAGGAAAATATCTTGTTCCTTATTCCATTTTATTAACTTTGTTTTGTTCGCTTGAGCCCAGTACTGTGTAAGACTTTGAATAATCACAGCTGTACAGGTAGCTCCAGTGGAGTGAATGAGGGGCTTTTTCAAGGGCTCTGCTCCCTGCAGAAATGATTTGTACCTCTGCCTGATTGTCACTAACAGAAAATGAGAAATAGGAACATTCAATGCAAAGTAATGTGTTCTGTACAATTACTGGATTAATAATTTTATTCCATTACTGTGTGGGGAGAGAGGACATCAGGTTGAAGATCTGCAATTCTAGTATATTTCTAAGCGTCCTGTTAAGAGAGTGAGCAAGGGTCAGGAAACTTAATTATGCCATAACTAGATAGAAATTGCCAAGTGATAAAAAGAAACATCCAGCCAGATTCAGCAGGAAATTACAGCTTTAATAATATAGCATAATGCCTACTTCTATACAATTATTGGAGAGACCCTGAATGATTTTAAATAACAGGCTTGGTTTTCCAGTAACGACAGGGGGAAAAAAATCTGAAAATGACATTCTGCATTTTGCTGTAAATATTTTTCTGAGGTTTTGGGGGTGTTTTTTTAAAGACTGAATTATTAAAAATCTCATATTTACTCTTGGTTATGTGGAAATGCTATTATACTGAAATGAGAGAAAGGTTATATTTATGGAGGAATTTGTATTTGTGGAAATTAAGCCTGTGGAACCATTCTTTTAGTGAATTGTGCTTTATTGTATTTCTAATTTTGAAATGAAAAAGCAAAGTGCACAGAAATTTATATTAAAAACTCAGGGCTGAGTATTTTTTGTTTTACAATTCCAGTTTTTTCCACATTCTGCCCATGTTAGTGTCCAATATCTCCCCAGTATTCTTTTGGTAAAATGTTTATGAACAGATTAAAGATTTCCTTGCATGCTGATACAGGATTTCCTTATAATTTTGTAGTCTTTATGAAAGATTAAAAAAAAAAATACTGTTTTAGCATAAAGAAAACTTCATCCTAACGAGAAGCAGCTCTTTTTTTTCTTTCCCTTCTCAGATGAAATAGGATATTTTAAATATTAAACTCTTATCACCTTTTGTAAACACTGCATGTGATATTAAGGCCTTTTGCAATATACGTGTATGTGTTTGTCCATTTATTTCTAATGTAAGAAAGAAAAGTCATTTCTGGTACTACCCAGGAGAGCCCAGCATTTCATTTTGTATTCTGAGGATGCAGATTAATCAACCTGACTCTCTTACCCAGGGCTAGCCATTCTGCCTAGAAATCTGCATATCTGCATATTACTGTTCTTCCCTGAATTTAATTTCCTACAGGAGCTGATATTAATCACCCTGTTTAAACAGAGGGGATTTGGGGTCTATACAAATATGACATTTTTTTATGGAAGTTGTAGAATATTTTCTCCTTTTTCATTATTATTTAAAGAGACAATAGCATGGTACTTTAAAGCAAACTACAGGAGATTATTTTTGTTTATTTGAGTTCATATATGTTTCGTTTAGATTTCAATCATAACATATGGCACACCAAGAAAGCAGTTCTATGTTTTTCTTTCCAGATTCTGCCTTCCCTGCCAAGAAAATTCCTCTAGATTTCACTGCATATGATGAAAGGGAGTTGGGCCATATACATCTCAAATACATCCTGGCTGAGAAAGTTTATTTGAACATTTATTTAAAATGTGTGCCAGTTTCATTGCTTGAATATCAAGCATTACACAAGCAGGCAAGCATTTGTGTACTTCTGTTTTGCAACTAGTGAACCCAGGAAGAGAAACTTTGTTGGTTTGTCAGATCAACACTGATATCCATAAGGCAGACATGGCTTCTCTTGTGGATTTCAGTAGCCCCACATCCTCAGCAGGCACCAGGGGAAGTACTTGAGGAGCTGTGACACTGTCACTGAAGGGTGGGAGGAGGAAATTAGCTTGGTTGTCTCCCCATCCTTTGCCAGGTAAATATGTATCTATACAGGGCTACTGGTCCTGTCTGCACACAATCACAAAATTTGGCCAAACAGGGAATCCTCATGGCTGGTAACTGTTGTCTCCAGGTGAGAACAGAAGAAATTTCAGGAAGGCAGTGGCAGCAATGCTTTCACCATCCTACCTTAAAGCCCCTCCATATTTTGTGTTTGAAAGTGGAGAACAATGAACTGTCACCGTGTGACTCCACCGATGTCAAGCACATTGTACCAGGCAGGAATTCAGCCCAATCCATCTGTCCCTCAGCCAGTATTACTTGGCATATTTTACTTTGGCTGCTGAGACTGCAGTTATGGTCCAAGCACAAACAACTCAGAAGAGCAACATGCTTGGAAATATGTGCCTGCATACCCCAAGAGCCTGTGCCAGCTGGAAAAACAGAGCATACATCAGTTACTGACTAGATATACTGCCTATGTTAAAAAATGAAGCTGCTATCCAGATTTTTGTTTAAATTTACCCCTGGCCTATTGTGGCACTCCAGGTTAATTTGGATTGGCACCTCCTTTACAGAGCTCTCTGATGCAGCTCTGAAAAATATCAGAGTTCCTTTTTCTTTTTTAGGAAGGTTGAGCTCTTTCACAGCCTTCTATCAAAGGAGTGCTTTTTCTGTCTCTTATTAATGTAACCCAAAACTTCATGAAGAGAAATTCAACATTTCATCCTTCTTGCTTTCTCAGTCAATACATACATGCTTTGAGTGGGGGAAAAATCAAAACACAAAACTGTTGACTGTTTTCCAGTCAATACAAGTATAGAACAGGTAAAATAATGAGTAAATTTTCACATAAGATGTGACGTGAACCTGTCCCTTTATTTGCAAATTTTTTACCATATATGGTCTGGTTTCTATTCAAGCTCCTGGTTCTGCAAATTGTGTTGCAAATTCCAGAGAGGTTATATTGCCAACATTTTCAGTGGGTTTGCTTGGGCAAATAGATTGAGCTGCCACAATGTATAATCAAGGCAGATATTTGTGACTTTGATAAATAGTCGTAGTGATTTTATTTTTAATTTGTAACTCAAAACTGAATGTGAGGTTGATATAAATACTTTTTTCTTTTCTTTTTCTATAAATTTCATCTTTCCTCTTCATCTTCCAGAAATTCTTTTCTACTTAAGAAAACTTTTATAATGAGATAAAAAAATACCTTTTTTTACTAACACAATATTTTCGGGGGGATTTGTTATCAGGGGTCTTGGCATCAGTCTGAAGAGATTACTGGTGTTCATGTCATTCTTCCTGAACACCTAGGCTACTATATTTTCCTTGCCTGTTACAAATCACAAGGGTATCGCCCCAGGCAAATAACAGCTTAGCATGTTTATCTGTCTGTGCTAATAGCATTTCATTTGTAGTCTTAAAAGTCACAAGTGGCTTAAAAGGGCACTATTACATGACTTCACATTTTATTGCAAAATGACAAGGTCCAGTTTCATTTGTTCTGCTTTGAAGTGTTCTTGTCCCTTGGCTGCCTGACTGCAGCCTTTTTCTATTCAAACTTGGAGCACAATCCCCTTGAACCAAGATACTGTCTTCTCTAGACAACAGGGAGAACTTCACTTGTAAAAATACCATTTTCAAGCTTAGTTGTTTGCCTTCTACTCTTTTGATACTATCCACTGTTATTTGCTTTAGTGCTAGCTTGCCTGTAATGGAAAAGATTATGTAAAATTACAGTTTTGTAATTAACATACAGTACTTGTCTGTATTCATATGGAAGCTAGAACTGAAAATTATTTAAAAACATGAAAACAGTATTCTGTATCCTTGTAGAAACACAAAAAGGTGTGTAAAGGTGAGAGAGTCTGAACTGACTATAGTCTTCCCGACATTTCATAGTCTTTATTTAATTTAAACTAAAAATGTTTTCATCTTTAAAATTGTGTACCTGAACTGTTTTGTGGGCAACACAAAATGCAAAATAGAGCACAGTCAATATATATAAATACAGGCAGATACTGATGAAGCTTACTGAATCACACCAAAGACAAATGTGTATTTTACTTTTTTTTCTGTCAAAGGTCTTTTGAGACAGGATTAGAAGCACTAGAAAAAGACCCACTCTCATCTAAGGGGAAAATCATGTCATATCGCTAGAGGCAAATAATAATAGAGAACTCTTTCTGATGCAAATCTAAAGTCTTTTCATGCAATTATAGCAACTGAAAACTTGGTTCACATAGTTCCTTACCGGTCAGCTGTAAGTTACACCTAACTTCTGAGCATGCTATGAGTGTTGCATGCTGATTTGCAATGGAAGTGTTTAAGTTTTGTGAACTTCAGCCTAATCACACAGGAATAAATCTCAGAACATTTAGGAAAAAATCTTCACATTCTACCTGTGCTTATTGGAGCAAATTTTATAACACATATTTTACTTCGTACAAGAGTAAAAAAGACAGAACTGGCATACTAAATTTAATTTTAAAGTATTTTAATCACAGAATTAATTTTCACGGTGCTTTTAGCAGAAAGAATCGTCTGGTATCATATAAGTGGTGTGAACAAATGCATATGTATTCTAGGTACAAAACAAATGCCAACATTTTGTTTCATAGCAAATATTGTCATCTGAAAATATACCTGACTGAGGTTAACATGCTTACACCACGATTTTGCAATAGCAGGTATGAGATTTTCTGTAAATAAATCCATCAAAAAGTAAAAAGGGAAGGAATTGTTCTGAATCAAATGATTATACCTGTAGAGCTTGTAACAAGGAGATATCTTACTGATCTTTAAGAAACATGAAGCAGTAAGATAAGAAGCAATGACAGGAATATTTTTTTTATTTGAGTCTTCTTCTATAACCAGATTCTTATTTATTTTACTGAAATCAGAAAAGTATTCCGATCTGCAAGAACTTGAGTGGGGGAGATGTATGTCAGAAGAAAAGATAATTGATGGTAAACGTCAAATATTAAATCTTGATCTGGTTATTACCCAGCATATTAGCTATGTAAGAAGCTTAACAATTACAGCTATGATTGACTAGGTGGGATCCAAAATTCTAAATATCAACTGCCAGAAGGGATAATTATAACACATTAGCACCTGCGTGCTTAGACAAGATTGACAACTCCAGTCTAACATCTGCTTAATATCACTTTCATACTTTTCATATTTTTTTTCTTTTCGAAAGGAATAACAAAGATTTTCTTGAAGCATAACAATAATTCAGCATCCATGTTACACATTCAGTTGATTATAGTTGCTTGTTGTCTTTGGTCATGTTTTGCACTGACACGTTTAAAATTAAACAAAGCCTTTTTGGGATTAGACAGCCACAGTTGTGGTATATTTTAGACAAAATGTACCTGTCAGAATCATTTGAAGAAATCCCAACAAGGGGGCTGCTCTTCAATCATCTGGGGTGGCCAATGCAATTTAACAACAAAATGAAATTGGGCTGGAAAAGAAAGGCCTCGCTTTCCCACAACAGGAGCAAGAGAGAGAAGGGAATTTAGCATTCAGTATGAACAGCTCCGTGAAGGTGCCCTGCTGGGCTCTTTGTGGGGGCAAGGCGAAGCGTTCCCCTCCCGGCACAAGCCCTGGCTGTGCCCGCCCTGGGGCCCGCGCTGTGAGCTGGAGGCGCCAGGGCTCTGCCGCTGGGCCTGCCCTGGGGCCTGCCTGGCTCCGCGCCCTCCGGCAGCTCCCTCAGCTCCTCCGCCCAAACCAGCCCAGAACTGGGCTGCAGGCGGGCCCTGCCAGGCCCCAGGAATTGCAGGGTGCCAGGACCCCCTTCAAGGTTGCTCCAGTTTTGGGGGACCCCTCCCAATGAAACTCTCCAGCATATTCTGCCCAAAGACAGGTGTTGCTTTCCTCGCGTTTGCTCCGCAGTGCATTTACTCGAGCAGTAACACCAGCTGCCCCGGTTCTGCAATGCACAAACTTTCCTGAGTGGGAGCTGGCCTCATAAAAGAGGGAGTGGTGATAATGGTCCCATGATGGCACAAATGTGACTAAGCACAGACAGCTTAGTCACCCTTCTGTCCTGGGCAGAGAGATATTCCTCAGCTGGCAGTCTAAAGACCCCTCCTGACCCTGTGTGTTTCTATGCTGGGAATCTCAGCAGCAGAGGCTGCTCTTGGACTCGTTGGGAATTTAATGGAGATTTTCATTGAAGCAGGCAGAAATTTCTCATGGAAAAATATATAAGTGTTCAAAGGAATACACTTAGTAAAAATTTATTGAAAAGGGGCAAAAATCTCATTCCCCGTGGGCTTAGCTTTATGGTAGAAGAGCACTGACTAATTTTATATTAAATCCTTCACTGCCTTGAGTGAGCTGTGAAGCTTTAAGCCCACGTAACTCTCTGCCCATTTCTTGAGGTACAATCCAAGGCTGTTTTTTAAGTCTAGAAAGGGTAGTTCAAGTATACACTGCTCAGACCTGATGCCATGGAAGACTAACTCACCCAGCAGTGCCAGCCAAACTACATAAAGAGGCAGAAGAGTCTTCTCAGGGTGCAGCTGCTGAGTATTTGGGCAAGCTCTGTTGACAAAATAAATCCTTTTGCTGCAACAACCACCTCTTAACATCTTAGGTGAGCTTTCTCCCTTATCGATTCCTCCATTCTTTACTTGGTCTGATGAGATATTTATTTCAGTTAGTACAGCTTTCACACCATGCCCAAGCCATGGGTGTCACTGTGCGAGCAGATTGAAGAAGCAGGAGGGGAAGGCTCTGCCTAAGTCCACGCACATATTTGGCAACTTAGCATCATGCAAGAATTATCTACTGCCTTCATTTATGAAAGCAGTGCAAAAATCTACTTCTTCATGGGCTTCTAATGCATCTGAACATAAACCTAAGTCTTGCTGGACTTGATAGTGCTAATAGTAATTTTTTTTCTATTTTCACCATGAGGACAGTCAAACCCTTGAACAGGCTGCCCAGGGAGGTTATGCAGTCTTCATTATGGGTCATTTTCATGACACAGCAAGATAAATTCCTGAACAACTTGATACAAGCACATAGCTGACTCCTCTTGATGGATGAAGGTGGACTAGAGGTCTCATGAGGTTTCCTCTAAACTGTATTTTCGCATTATTCCAATTTCTGAAAACAGTAATGAAAAATTTTGGTAACATCTATATGCTAGAGAGCCTTAGAAAGATGTCACATGAATGTTTGTCTAACTCAACCTGATAATATTACCTATTTTTAAACTCCAAACTATTATGCATCTCTCAGAATGTTTTTAAGCCGTTAACATCAATGTCTTACACTGCTGGGGGAACTGAAGCATTTTACATCACATTTTGATGCCACTGCTGTAGTATTGCTTTGTTAAAGTTCATATTAATCTTCTACCAAAGATGATGCAGAAGTGATTTTTGCACTCACAAAGCAACAGTAATATCCTGATTTTTAGAAATCTTTCAATATGCTGGGTGTTCTTTTTTATTTTTGGAGCATTAAGGAATACATGAGAAGAACATGACCAAAAATGGTTATTTTGCATGTATTATCTTTGCTAGTTATAATGCATTAATTTGCATTTAATTTGAAGAAGTGGTTATTAAAGTTTAAGTGGCAAATGTAACCATTTAAAATTGTCTTTTAACTCCTAAGTAAACATCACCACTAATGAAAATGCCCAACAGAATTGCACTATTCAGGTTAGTATTAAAATAGTTTTCATTTTTGTGCTAGGACAAAAGAGACAGCATAAATCACATAACATCATTTTGCATGTGGCATATTTAGGAGAGGTAATTTATGGTTCATTTGAAGGAACACCATCCAAAAGAGCGTCCTAAAATTTATACTGAGATATTTGTTTGGTGCTGCATGAAAGTGAAATTGTTCTGTCCAGAATTATTGTTCCTCACCTTCAAATCCTGATACAGCATCTCTATCAATGAAATATATTGAGTTAATAATACATGTACACAACTAAATGATGTCAGTCAAGATGGTCAGTCCTGAAAAGGAGGAAACTTCAGTAATTTTTCATTTCTAGATTTTCAAAGCCATTGTTTGAGAAGGGAGAAAGGGAGGAAGGCTACCATTCACTCCTTTGGCTGGCCACTTTAATTTCTTCCTTTCAGAAGAGGCTAAGATGACAACTTTTCAATATAGAAGCTGCCATTCCTTTGCAGTCTAATACTGTTTTACATTTTGTCATGTTTCTTCCATTAATAGACATTTCAAATGAGGTCATGGTATTGAAAATAGACTTCTTTCTAATATCTTACCATCATTAAGCATATAAAATTATATATATGTTCCACAGTGATAACAGTTACATAAATTCATGGTCTTTCAGGTTAGGAATTGCATATATGAGTGCCTTGCTCATACTCTTGAAGTTAACAGTTGTTTTGATGCCTAAATCATTACATGATCAAAACTTTGCAGGTATATTAAAAGTAGGCTATAAAAATGAGGGAGAATTTTATTATTCATCTAAAGTCGATGTCTTATCCTGTGTTGATTTACTAGGTACTCTGGCTTCATAAAATTTAGCACAGTTAGCTTTGTGAGAAAATTCTACACATAGTTGATGAGGCTTTTTAATATTACTGGTTGTCCCCTTCTTACAGCATTCTGAATAAGGGCCAGGTCCATTGCTGCTCTGAAATGATCAAGGACTTCAGTTAATTTGAAGTTCATTTATAACTCCATAACATGTATAAAAGCTAAATCAGCATTTCCACTATGTGTAAATGTTCTTATTTTATGCTCATGTGAGATGCTAACAGAGTGCAGTCAACATAGAAAAATGAATGTGTTTCCTTATTCATCAAATATAACTCAAAATATATCCATTGGAAGAACAGTTTTCTCATCTGTTACTCTATTATATAGTTGCATAATTTCCCAGATTCTCTATCAATCCACACTGGATCTAAATTTTTAAAATTTTGTTTCCCATACAAATATCATCACTTTACCCTATATTCCTGTCTAGATCATTATTTTACCTTACACAGCCTTAACTCATTTATATTTTGAAACTGAAATATTGGGTATTATTTGTCCATTTTCTACATCAGAGCACATTACCTTTTTTTTTTTTCAATTGTGTGGTTTTATTCGTTATCCCTTTTGAAAAAAACATTATTGTAAATTTCACTGACTACCAAACCCACCATATTTTTAGTTCTTTATTCATCATTTCCTGACTTCTGCAAAGAATACTGGTAGATTGAAGATGCATGATTTCTCTTTACATCAGCCATCCTGGTTTGTCCCTGACACATTTGAGCATTTGATGGACAACATTTTTCTCGGACAACATTTTTCTCAGACAACATAAATAAATAGAATTCTTATCTAAATGGCAAGATGCTGTGTAATGATAAAGGCAATCAGATCTCCTTCTTCAGGCTGTTAGATGATAACAGATAGAGCAGTAGTGTTTGCAAGCTTCCCCACCAATAGGTAGAGCAAATAATTCCCGATGAATAATGCATCCAATGAGTTTAGCTTCTCTGTCTGATTGTGGTGCTTGCATGAGCAGACCATGATTTTGTCTAATCTGTTCATTATTCAAAGTATTTGATTAGTTTGGGGTGAGCTTTTTAAACTCTATGCACCATTTTTTATGAGTGTACACAAATTTCTTTAGTTATTTGTGATTGATCAGACACATAATGGAGGTAATACGCTGTTTTGTAGAACATATTTGTGTGACACATTTGTCAGTAGTTTGTAAAAGTAATTTCAGCAAAGAAAACTGTAATTTTTTAAAACTAGGACCCTGCTGAGATTGTTAAAAATCTTACTTACTGTGAGCCATTTTAATTACCAACAGGGCCTATGTAATAAATACAGGAAAGGGACTTCAGCTTGAAGCCAGCTAAATTGTAACTTTTTATTTTGACCAACTGGAGTATGAGTTGATATATGCAACTACTGAAGCTTATGAAGGACAACACCATTCAGCTTCATCATCAATCAACCATGGTGTAATAAATGCTTTCATTTACTGATCACCTCTAATCTATGTCAACTCTATTATTTGATACTTGTCCTCTATTTCTATTCAGCATTTAATGTTTTTTTTTCCCTCAGAAATACATCTTGTTTTAGCAATTAATCCATAAATTCCTTCACTTAAGGATGGAATTCTTCACTCTTCAAATTCATTATTGCCCTCAAATGCTGTTGGGTTCATCAGGGCTGCTTGACTACATTTGTCTGTGAAAAGAGTGTAAGACATTAAAAATGCTGTCATATTTATGTCTAGAACAAATGACACTGTGATATTCACAGTCTCTTCTGTTTCAAAATACAATGTATTAAAATCCTTTCAGAAACATTGAAGTGGCATTGCCAGTGCATCAAACTTCACAAAAGCCTGTGATGTCAAGTATTGCTGGATACAATTCTCCTGTTAATGCTGTTCCATTTGTTTAAGTAGTTAGACATTTTTTAAGTGCCAACTGGTACATGTTTTAACATAAGATTGGTCCAATTATTCTGGGTTTTGACCACAAAATGGAATTGTGAGCAAGATTATACAAGATTATTATGCTTCTGTTGGGTCTTTTTAAACTTGCAGTCAAGAACATCTCAGAAAACTGTGCGATATTTAAATTTTGTTTTAAGACACCTACATCAAAGAACCTGAGTTTTTACTTACTCCATGTGATTGTGTTGGACTTGAAGACCACATTTTACCCACAGAAATTGCTGATGCAACACTCCCATGCCCCCCCAGGAAAGCACTGGTCTTGTAGGAAGACTAGGCTGCACCAAGAATTTTCACTTCTCGCCCCTGTTCTTGGGTGGCAAACTCATGCAAGGGACAGCCCTGACCTCCGACAGTAGTGCTTCAAGCCAGTGCAGGAGTTTGCCATCCAAGAGGGGAGCAGAGGACAGCAACTCAAGCTGGCAGTGCTTTTGGCTGAGCAGACACATCTATTAGCTGCCTCTTCCCAGACAGTAAACGCAAACTTTGTCCCCTCTCCTCTCTCCTGGGATACAGCATTGCCCCACATCATGATAAATAGGTTTCCCCACTGCCTTTTCTCTGTATAGGTGGTGAATAAATTCTCGCACCAAAATAATGTGCAAAACACCTCTTTGTATTTGCAGATAGAAGAAGACTTTGCATGGAATTGTATTGGACAATATTATTTAGATTTCCTTATAATTTAGATTTCATTTTAATCTGTCACTGTCTGCATTACCTCCTGCTAATTATAGATTTTCAAGTATTGGGTAGAAATTGGGAATAGATTATATTGATGGAAAAATTAAGTTAAATGCCAGTTTCAAGGTTCAAACTGTAGGACAGCTGTTTAATCTGTTAGATCTGCTTACATCACTCTATGAATGAAGGCAATTGTATCATCAGTGTACAATACAGATGGCAACTATTTTCACTTTTCAGGTGGCAACTATTGATCACTTTTACATTTTTAGACTAAACAGGCGAATAGCTCAAAATCAAGATCTTTTTACTCAAGTATATGTATTTGTTAATATATACATTAATTGAAGCAGACTGGGAGTAGAAGTGCCTGTGACTCACCAAAAGAGATATATAGAAGTCCTTGCTGACTGTGTTGGAGAGACAGTATCACAAGTTACAACTTTATAGTCATTATTTACTGTTTCAGTATAATAAAAAAAGAGGAGTGGGGAAAGGTCATTCTAATGGAGCCTTGCTAAAGGTCCACCCCTACTTGTCACGTGATCTGCACACATGGAATAAGCTCCAGAAGCCCTGAGATCTTACAGCAAGCAAGGTGTGGACAAAAATGAAGAGTTGATATTGGTAATTTCCTTCTAGTAATTTTTCGGCAATATGACAAAGAAGGTCAATTTTTTTCCCAGTAGCTGTTTCCTGAAGAATTTACTTGAATACAAGAGACATCAGCCTGAAGCAACGTTTGTGGGGGGAGGGGTTTTGGGGGTTGTTCGTTGTTTGTTCATTTTGGGGCTGTCTTGTTTGTTCATTTTTTAATCTTTATTATTCCCCATGGTTTTTTTTTAAACTTGGTAACATCAAGTATATCCACAGTTAAGTATAGACCTGAGACATTGTGTGTTCAAATTTTCACCACTGCTTCATGATTATAACTTAAAATAAATGTAACAAATACCCTATTTAAAATGCAAAATACAGAAAAGAACAAGGATGGTGGTCTTTCTATGCTACCACTCCCAGTATGGACTTTACTTCAATGATTTTATTGTGCAAAATGTCATTTGTTTGTTGCTTTTTGTTTACTTTTAGAAGGTGTTTTCTACCAAGTCACACCTTCATCAGCAATGTGCCTTAAATCTATATTTTCTCCAGAGAGATCCTCCTACACTGCCAAGCTTCTCCAAAACCAATTGCACTTGTCTCCATTTGAGGAAATATTTTAATTCATCCCAAACTATTTGGCACATCTCTTTAAAGACAATATTGCTGAACACTGAAGCTTTACTTCATTTTAAAGTTTTGTGGTTCATGAGAAGTTTGATCTCTTTTTCAACACTGATGTAGTTTTAGAAAACTGTTTAGTTTTCTGCCTCTGTCTTTTTTGACATTGTTCTGTAAGTGCTGTCTTGTTAAGAATAATGTTTCTTCTGTCATGGGTATTCCACTATCGTTTCTCCATCTCCAAATATGTTTTTTCCACATCCACATGTCAATCAAAGCTTGCCTTAAACTAGCAAATGATAGTCAGTGTAACGCAAATTGAAGATAAAGGTTTTTGTGCTGAAACTTAACCACTGATGGCAGAATAGACAGTATCCATCGTTTCACGGGAACAAACACAACTCCAGCCCTGGGTCTCCACTACTGCTCGAGTAGATCACATAAAACAGATGTGTTGTATATCCTACAGCAGTGCTCCACAAAAACAGCTGCCCATTTCTGACACATGCTCTACTGCTTTGCACAGGTAGAGACCAATGAACCAACAAACATGGCAACAATAATACCTGCTCATAGTGACTGTATTAAAGCCAACTATTACCATATGCCTAGGCACAAAACGAAGAACTGAAATTCACTGAAAGGGGTAAAATGATGACTGCTGACCCTACAGAATCACAGAATCACAGGATGTGTAAGGTTTGAAGGAAGCACTGGAGGACATTTAGTCCAACCCCCTGCTCAAGCAAGGAAAGTTACTGAGGATTTCCCTTAAAGAAAGTTACTCAGGACTGTGCCCAGACAATTTTTTAACATCTCCACTGAGGGAGACTTCACAGCCTCTCTGGGCAACCTGTTCCAGTGCTCGGTCACCCTCCAAGGCGCTCCGTCCTTTTGACACCCTCCCTTCAGATAATTATTGATAAGATCCCCTTTCAGTCTTGCTTCATGTAGCTTTGGATCCAGATTAAAGTGTAGTAAATGTCTGCCTCAGTCTGTGGTCTGTGACCAGACTGTTGCAGATTTTCAGCATCTGTAATGTATTAGCAACTTCTGTTATCGTCTATTATACATTTTCAAGTGTCTATCTATGAGTGTATATCTATTTAAAAAGTGCATGCATTTATGTATACATATACTGTTCTCATTATCTTCTATTTGCTTTTATTATGTTTTCCATTCTGTGTCCTCCTGTTTGTCATGTCATTTATACAAAGCTTATTTCCTCTTTTATGTGTGGAATTTTTCCCATTTCTCACACATTTTTTCAGTCGTTCCTCAGGACCTATAGGTACCACAATGTCATTTTGTTATGAGATAAATAATCATATAATGATTGCTGCTGCTATGATATATACTTTGGTAAATGTGATCATATATAAAAAAGAAAAACAAAACATACTAAATCAGTTTTACTCCTCAGCCTTTTTATTACCTGTATTTTTAGACATTAAATTCTTATTACCATCATATTCTCAGAAATGCTTTTACTGTACTCAACAGGCTGAGACCTTGATCCTAAGAAGAAGTTCTTGGTGATTTTGTATTGCAAAAATCTTGTGCACTGGTTTAAATACCCGTGTACTGACAATACTAGTTTAAAAACATTTTTCCCCACGACGGAACAAACCATCTTGACATGCTCAAAAGCCCATCTTGTTTTTAATTTACTGCTTGCGGCAAACTAAGCTAAACTGAATTTAAATTCAGGCATCAAGTTTAAATGTTTGAGCACCTCTCCTCTTTGACCTGTTCAAATAAATGTTCTACTGATGGCAGCCTGAAGAGAAAATAATAGTTTAAAAGGTTTAAAACATTTTTTCTGATAGAACATAGGTCTCAAATCTTAGTTCAAAGTAGACTTGTGGCATATATGAATCTCAAGAGGCAGCAAAATTGCTGAAGAAAAGCAGATGACATAACTTCAAGTGTCACCTGAGTATAATCAAGAAAAATTCAAAATGCAATTACCTTGGTTTTGACCTCTAATACATGACAATAAGTAATAATAATGATATATGATAAAAAGCAATAACTTTGATTGTCAACCCTTTTATTTTCCTGGTATTCTAACATTTATGCTATGATCAACTGCTGTCATTCATTAGCCCCAAACTGCCTCTTTATGCTCCCAGCTTTCAAACTGAAAAGTGAATGCTCCTATTCCCTTCAGATGAAATAGAGCACCCAAATTTTCATAACAGGTGGACTGGTGATTAGTGTTTCACCACAACAGCACAGCACCAGATTTTTGGTTTTACATCCCTACTTGCCAAAGTGAAAGGTACTTCCCTGAGGGAAGCAATTCAGTGCCTGCAAGGAGAGGAAAGGGGGTGGGTTCCTGCAGGAGGGGGATCACATGGGATGAGGTGTGGCAATCATCCTCACACGTTCAGGCTGCTGAACCTAAACTCTCTCATGAGGGCTTCTTTCTCTCTCAAAAGCACCACAAGAATCTCTCTCTTTATATAAACATTTTCATCTACATGACTCCTTCATTCAGCCACTACTGCTCATGTGTCTCTGTGGAGACTGGCATCCAGACTTCAAAATTTTTATATAAAGCATTTACAGAGTTAAAGCATGTGTTAAGATAGACTTTGATCAGTTGCCTTCACAGATTGCTATGAAGTCTATATATGTTGTAGCCTTCCTGACCACCAGAGAGGCAACACTTTCTGCCTCTTGATTTAGCAATGCTTAGAAAATAGGCACAGTAATAAAAACACATAATGTACAAATATATGACAAAACCATACCAATTGCTGCTACCTATTATGAAGACTGCAAAAAGGCTGGAAAATTCTGAAGCTGCTAAAAAATAGAGGAAGTAAAGTAATTCCACTTGAAAATTGATAAGTCAGCACTTCTCTTATTCTTCCATATTGTTAATTATTTGACTTGGAGGGTCAATTCAGCAGTATCTTCTAAAGAAACAGCTTTTGGGAATGTAAAATCAACCAGTTTGAATTTATTTTGGCAATAATGTTGGTTGTTTGGTTTCTCCCTTCATTTGTTGTTGCTGTGATCTGTAATTTGAAGAGATTTTCAATCTCTATGTAGCTCATAAAAAAAGGTATATGGAAAAAAATGCCAAACTGTTGCACCCTAAGTTTCAGGGCTTTAAAAAATCAGTCACAAGATAAAAACTGGGTAGAATTTAAATTTTTAGTAACAAAGTTATAGAAGGGACTTTGCTCCCACAGATTTTGGTGGGACCATATGCTTACACAGTCTCAACATTCTGGTCTGTATACATTAAAAATACTATCCCTTTCCATGGTCAGCATTTTACTGAATTGATTAAGAAGCAAATCCATTTGAGCATCCTGTGTTTATGGTGCATATTATTGTCTTGTAATATTGTTATTATATTATAATGGCGTAAATATAGAATCATCTGAAAATAAGTGCCAAATCTATGAAAACTAGTCATAACCTGGAATGTCAGCAATTCATATTATGATACAGGCTCCAGTAGAAAACATTATATCAATAAAATCAGCAAACAAAAATTGAACCAGCTCATACTATTTGGATTGCCAGAAAGCAGAGGTTGGAATTCTCATGTATTATTGCTATAAAGAGAGTTTGAGCTCAAGCAATTTAAAACCTAAGTGGGAATTTATTAACAACAAAAATACATTTGCCACCTGTTATGCTGGGGTTGTGTTGATATCAAGCATATGGTCCTTCCTAGCCTGTGAAAAAGGAGCAGCTGTTCCAATATGTCCAGGCTGTAAGCTGAAAGGATGACAAAAAGCAGTGAAGAAACACCACTCCAGTAATCCTTAGGCTTTCAAACTAAAAACAGAAGAAGTGAAGCTGGCACTAGATGAAAGGTGAGACAGAATGCACACATGCCCTCAGCTTACAGAAGTACAGATACACACACGTGCATGTGCTCATACAGACAGATGCTACTGTCTGATGGGCTCAGAGGTAAATCTATAAAGAGAGTTCAGGAGTTCTTGGATCTGCAAGACCTCTCTGATCTACTATATTGAGCTGGGTTGTTCAGGCCTTTACCAGGGGACTGTTCGATAGCTCAGGAGAGACACAAATAAGCTACCTGAGGTCAGCATAGAGTCAGTATGAAAAAACTGCAGATGAGGTGAATCTCTCATTTTATCAAGTGTTGCTCAAGGTGACACGCAACCAAACCTTTCCATTCCCTGGGCATTCACAATCCACCCCTACTAAAGGTAGGCTTGCAGACTGATTTCCTTGCAGGTTCATTTTTTGCCTTTCAAATTTTCTGGCAGAGCCACTGTGATAAAATTTTTATATCATTATTAGATGACTTTGAAAATCAATGAGGAAATTAGAAGTTATTTTGGTGCATTTGAATCTTCTCATGAAGATTTATTCTAAGCATTGGTACATAGGACAATTACCATCACTCAGGCTGTGACCTTATTAATAAAGGAATGAAAAATTTACTAGAAGAGACTAAAAGGGACAAGGATTGCTGTCTAGCCATCTCCTGAGCAGAAGAGAATTTTAGCTCTGATCGATCTTCCTAGTCCTTTCTCTCCTAGATTAAATGGAATTGACTCAGAATAATAAACATTATTTCTAGAGACTGGAAGCACTACTAATCTTACTTTTTAAATCCTTCTGAGGCCCCTTCCTGAACAGTGATGAACTTCCTCTTCCTCAGGATGAGAGCTTATAAGCGCAAGGTTAGGACATGTGGGAGGTGGTACTTTGCATCCTCTCGTGAAAGAAGAGAGCACTAACCCTGCATCTTCCCTATGTGTAGGTTTTCTATCTGGACAGCTGTGAAGTAAAAAGAGGAAAGTGGCTATATTTTAGAAGAAAAAAATGGGTGCAACTACACACAGTAGGGAGTGTGCACATGTAAATGGATCTCAAAGATTTTGTTCCTGGACCCCAGCTGCAGTAAAGCATGGTCACGCTATGCAGTTTCATATAACCCAAGTACATTTTGCCCATTTAAAGGGAAATATTAAGTTTTAAAGATGATGTCAGCAGAATTCAAGCACTTCCAAAGCCAAGAGACAGCTCAGTCTGACTTCAGGATTGTGATTCTTATGACAGACACTTGCCTAACATTGAAAATCTGGCCCTAGTACTTAAGCAATTCTTGAAACCTACATTTATGATATCAAAATGTAGGCAACATACAAACTTTCCTGAGTTACATGCAGTCATATATATTGGCTCAATATTTATCTAATGGTGAGAGAAAGGAATATTTAGAGAATGAGGTAGTCCACCTAGAATTCAGTCTTTTAAAAAAAATTAGCCACCTAAAGTTAGACACGAAAGAAATCTCAGCTGGGTGACAAATTCTGGGAAATTATGCTTATTCCTGTTGCTTCAGCTGTCTACTTGGACAACATATTCCTTTTGCTAACTACAGTCCATTCTATGTTTTTTCCAGTTTCATTTTGATTGTTTCCAACCATGATTTCGCTCTTCTATTTATTAGTAGATCAATTCGTAGTAAAATTTCTTATGTTTCCACTGAAATTTTCTAGACCACATATTCCTCAGTAAGATCCTTTTTCTTTCACCTCTGCAAAGACTGCAGGCAATTTTGTTTTGTTCTCTGACCTTTATGAATAATTAAGTTTGCTGTCTACCTGATTCTATTGTCCAGTCCCCTTTGCCTCTGCTATTTTTATAAGGCATAGAGAACTCCTCATAGTATGCAAATGCAGCTTTGTTCATAAATCCTTCATGCAAGAGCTGGAATAACTTCATCTATGATGTTATTGTTACCTCTCTGAACCAAAATAGTAACATTTTATATTACTGTTAACCACTATCCTGAAGGTTTTTGAGCTCAGTCTGTCTCCAGATCCTGCTTCTAGTCACTTTTTTGTACTACATGATTACATAGGGCATAAGCACTTTCTCTTATTTTGTGTCCCAAATCTCAGTATCTCACACCTGTATACATTTAATTGCGTAAGGCACTTGTCTTCCTAAGGGCACTGTCTGTTAAGAATCATCTTGACTTTTTTTCCTTCTATTTTTTTAATTGATTGCTCCTTCCTACTATGTATCATCAACAAATTTCATTCCTTTGGTGTTCATCTCTTGTCCTGGTTAAAGAAAATTCTAGTACAGAACTAAATGGTGTGGCAGAACATAAACCCTTTAGAACAAATTGTTACTCTCCCTTATGTACTTTCCCACTCTGGTTTCATAACCATTCTTTAAGCACATATGTGTTGTGTTTATGACACATTTAATGACCTTCTACCATAAGTTTTGGTGACATGTTAACTATGAAACTCTACTCAAGTTCTTTTGACTCTTCTGGTTCCTTGTTCTTGATTGAGCCACAGATTATTGCTGCTTATCTTCAACATCACCTGTGGAAACTTTGGCTGTATTCTTCTTCAGCATCATTACAATTAAGATCAGCTTGGTGGAAATGAAGCAAGAACACAGAAAATACATCTGATTTGAAATGAGCAATGCACCAATATATCTGAATTATAGGAATGTTTATAACATAGAAATTACTGCTATTACATTCTATATAAAGATTTTAAAACTAATACTGTATAAATATTTTATCTACAGACTGGAATTGTTCATGACTGGTTTTGGCTTATTAATACTAATTTGCTGATTTAGTAAAAGTCCTGCAGGTTTTCCTCTGTATACCTTTAACTTCCTTATGCATTTTAAATATTTTCTTGTTCTATCTCATGCAGAGATTTAGTTTTACAGACCATTTGTAACTAGGTTCTCTTTTTATATCATTACAGAAGCATCATCTGCAGCCACTCAATAATTTGTCTTTATGCATTCAAAAATGCTTTCCTCATCATTTATCTTTACATGTGCAAAGAAGCTATTTTGTCTTCTTCCCACTCCTTATAAATAAATAAATTTATTAATAAATAAAATGCTAAAAGATCATTCTCTTATTCTGGTGTTACATTAAAGTCTAAAAATTCTCTGAAATTGACAGCATGGAATTAACCATTATGTGAAATTTCTTGGGGGTGAATAGGGAAAACTCCATGAAAGGAGCTATTTTCTTGTAATAATTAACAATCATTTAACAATCTCATGGGTTTGGGCTCTCAGCTGATATAGATTGCTCTGCTGGTTTAAACCAGCTGAGAGTCTGACACGTCAACACTTTCCTCTATTGCTTATTATTTTATACTGAATCAAAATTACATTTTGCATTTGTGCAGTCAGAGGGAATTGAAGGGATAGGAAAGAAGCAAACATTTAATGTTTATAGCTTCTCTTCTGTGTTTCCATGACCCTTTTCTTTCTGTGCCTGCTTTAGTTAGTTACCACCTTATAGTTTGTATGTACTTGCCAAAGCCCTCATTATTACTCTAATTCTTCTTTCTTTGAAGTGACTAGAAATTTAAACACTGGCTTTACATTGAGTAGATCTAGGACAAAGATAAGTACCTTAGGGAGTAGTTACTTATATCAACACATAAATTAATAAATAGGAAGTGATTAGGTTATACACTTAGCTCTAATGCAGGGTAACCATGAAAGCAGGTGTCTCCTATAATACAGATCCCAGGCAATGTGGAGATCTTCCATATAAACACATTCCCCCCAACCATTTTTATTTACTTGTTTTCAAAATGTGTAGGTAATAATCTCAAGGATTCTACTTTTTTTTACCATGGCTCATATGTCAGTACTTTAAGGTCAGTGTAGTATTTGCTTATTAAACACTGTCTTGTTCTTCAGTTTTTAAAATATTGCTATCACAGATATCATCAGGTCTCCTTCAGTTATGGAAATGCTCTTTTTAAGTGCTGATATGACAGGATTAAAATTTAAGCACTCATGTTGTAAGAGATTAAAACAAGGTATTCAATGATTTACCCTCCTTTTCCCTTCCTATTGCAATGGACTGAGCCTGTAAATTCACACTGTGCAGATTAATGTCAACACTGCCAGCTTTCCAATATTCAAAGAAATTATAGTACACACACATTGAAAACCTCAATGTCTTTTTGAAAGCCTTTTCTAAAGCATAATTGCTTATAAAATAATTTGTAATTTAGAATTCTACAGACTATGTTCCTATGAATGCCCTCTGGTTTTGTGCTTATAGTAATATATTGAAAGGAGCAAACAAACTCTTTTCAAGGTATCAGTTGAGCTCTGTCTATCCCCTCTGACTTCTCTGTTAACTCTGAGAATTTTCATTGTTAAATAATTCCTGAAGATTTGTCACATAGTCCACTCTGGGATTTGGCACTAAAACTAAACATGCTCAGGAGCAGCAGGAGCTGTGTGAGGGAATCGGGGGAAGCTGTGTAGCTGCTCCCATCCACACAACTGGGCAGGCTGCATGTGGCATTGCTTTTTGAGATCTGGGATGAGAGAGATGATTGGTTCTGGGAGGTCTTCCATCTGCCTCAGCAGTGTATGCCTTAACAGACACTCCAACCTTTCCACCCAGCTGATGGCAGATGGGTTTTCCCTGTAAATGTAAATTTCTCTGAGTTAGCCCACATCTGAGACTGCAGTGGTTTCTCTGAACACTGAAAAAGTCTGAGGGAAACCAATTCAGAACTGACAGCTGCCCCTTCTGTAAACATATTAAATGAAGGAAAACATACTAGCTAATGCAAATCCTCCGGTCTGTGCATGAGTAAGGCCACTGCAGCTTGGAGCCTTCTTCTTTATAATAGCTTGTGAAAAGATGAGATTTGAGATCATTGCTTTTAGAAATTTCCTCTGAAGAAAAAAAAAAAAAAAGAGATGCTTTTTCCTCTTGAAATTTTCTATAATTAATCTTTATTTCATAATTATATTGCTGGCTCAAATTTTACAGGCTTAGACTGTAAATAACAACTGTGAAAAATAATTCAGGACTGAAATGAATGAGACCTAAAGCTAATTCCTACCAGCCTTCTTCATGTTGCATGACACACTGCTTCTTGAAACTGACTGCATTTACACTGTGTGGGAGAGGATGCTACTTTAGGGGGACATCTGCATTCATATCATCCTGAAGCCTGCAAGCTTTATTTTGGAGCACTCAGCTTGGGCTGCAGCCTGAATCCTTACCATCTTGTCAGGTTAAGACCCTGACACAAGGCGTCATCTTTTCCATAATGCCCACATTCCTTGTTGAGGGAAAAAGCTGAAAGCAAGCCCAAGAGCCAGATAAACTTCTGCACAGGCAGTCAGGAGACCATGGTTTGGATTGCCCTGGAAAGTTAAAATGCTTAACACCAGAGGTGGAAACAAGTAGATTCTTAAGAAGTGAATACCAATAAAGTTTCATCATCTTGCCATGACTAACTGAACTTAACTAAGAAATATTTGTTGTAGTTGAATTGGACTTCATCATGGACAAATGCAGACACACAGGAACATTTCTCTGGGAGTTGGTCAAACTCTTATGACAGAGACTTCAGACTCTTCTGACTGAGCTCCTGGTGCTGACTCTCAAGTGGAGTGGTTCACACTGGGCAATATTCATCCTATTAATGCCTGAACACAGACCAGAATTTTTGCAGGAGAAAAATGTTCACAGAAGGCTTTTTTACTAATACCATATCTTCTGTATGTGAAGATAAAGAGGGACATAAGACATAAGAGGGAGAGGCTTGAATGCTTTAGGAGCATTTTCCTAACAAAGTTTGAATCAGTGTCTGAAATTAGGGAAGTCTGCATGGTATGACTTTCCAAAGGAGAATGTTGTGTTAGCCTGTAACCATTTTTCAGTTTCAGTGTTCTCTTATTATCTTTTTAAATGGTTTTAGTTGAAAAGTAGTGTTATCTAATAGAAAGAAATTGTTTCTTGAAAACTGGAGCATTTCTTTCCAATGTACATTTCCGTGATAATTTACTTCTAAAATTAATTATACCAAAAAATACAGTTTACAAACATTCTTTATAACCACTGGAGAATCCAAATAGGAGAGATGTGACAAATTCTCAAAATATACAGAAGATTGAGATTTGTGGCCTGTGCCTTAACAAAAACATGAAAATCTACCCAGAATAGAAATCTTAACTGGGAAGTAGATTGCTTAGTGTCCATTAGTTGAGCATGTCTGCATGCATGCACACACACATTTTGTATTCTATGGGACGAAGCTCAAACTTTAAGTGCCTGCATTGTTATGCCCAAAGGGATAATCATTTGTGTTAATTATTAAGAGAAGAAATTTCATATTGGAAATGTTTAAAGAAAATAGATCCAGTAGCACTGTGTATAGAGCTTCTGATTGCTTTTCATGTTGCTGAAAGTTGAGGTAGTCTCTAGGTACTCAGTGACCTGCCAGCTGGCATCTGTAACAAACATTTCTTCATCCATATCCCTTCAGCAGCTTGCACCACTAGTTGAACTACTACAAAATATGCAGTCATGTGAGAACTAATGTACTTTTTTGTTTTAGACACATCAACATTAAATTTTTACACAACATTCCACAACAGGCTGATGTGATAGAATTAAATATTTGTATTGAAGCTTGTATAATAGAAGGAAGAAGAAGATCTGCATAGTACATTAAAAGACAAACAGCATTTTGGCTGTGGCTGTGAACGTGAGGCATTACCTCCATGTCTGGATGTGCTAGAATGAGTTGCTTATTCCTTTTTACTTAGGTCAGCAGCTGGTGAAGGTCCTTGGGTGAGATATGTAAAACCTCAGCAGTTCTTTGAAAAGGCATATGTGGTTCATTCAGCTGGTTCAGATTGCAGTGGCAATTCACTTATCATTGGCATACATTTTCTTTGCTGGATGTACAACACTGAGCTGAGCAAGAATGAACACAGGCACATCAGGGAGAACTGTCTGATTAGAGACTAACTCCACTATACTGTATGCCATTCCAGTGCCTTCTTTTCTTTTCTTTTCTTTTCTTTTCTTTTCTTTTCTTTTCTTTTCTTTTCTTTTCTTTTCTTTTCTTTTCTTTTCTTTTCTTTTCTTTTCTTTTCTTTTCTTTTCTTTTCTTTTCTTTTCTTTTCTTTTCTTTTCTTTTCTTTTCTTTTCTTTTCTTTTCTTTTCTTTTCTTTTTTCTCCTCTCCTCTCCTCTCCTCTCCTCTCCTCTCCTCTCCTCTCCTCTCCTCTCCTCTCCTCTCCTCTCCTCTCCTCTCCTCTCCTCTCCTCTCCTCTCCTCTCCTCTCCTCTCCTTTCCTCTCCTCTCCTCTCCTCTCCTCTCCTCTCCTCTCCTCTCCTCTCCTCTCCTCTCCTCTCCTCTCCTCTCCTCTCCTCTCCTCTCCTCTCCTCTCCTCTCCTCTCCTCTCCTCTCCTCTCCTCTCCTCTCCTCTCCTCTCCTCTCCTCTCCTCTCCTCTCCTCTCCTCTCCTCTCCTCTCCTCTCCTCTCCTCTCCTCTCCTCTCCTCTCCTCTCCTCCCCTCCCCTCCCCTCCCCTCCCCTCCCCTCCCCTCCCCTCCCCTCCCCTCCCCTTCCCTTCCCTTCCCTTCCCTTCCCTTCCCTTCCCTTCCCTTCCCTTCCCTTCCCTTCCCTTCCCTTCCCTTCCCTTCCCTTCCCTTCCCTTCCCTTCCCTTCCCTTCCCTTCCCTTCCCTTCCCTTCCCTTCCCTTCCCTTCCCTTCCCTTCCCTTCCCTTCCCTTCCCTTCCCTTCCCTTCCCTTCCCTTCCTCCCTTCCTTCCTCCCTTCCTTCCCTTCCTTCCTTCCCTTCCTTCCTTCCTTCCCTTTCTTCCTTCCTTCTTTCCCTTTCTTCCATTCTTTTCTTTCTTCTTTTTCACTCTGTCTTTCTTATCTTTTCAAAGACCAGTAATTTAAAGCAGACAGTGCTTTTCAAAGATGCCTGGTTTCTTCTCTAATGCTGCAGCAGATCATTATCTCTTGCAATGGCATATTGACCTGGTTTTGTTCTATACATCTCTATTCTGGTAAACTGGCAAATCCAGCAAGTTCTGTGCTGTATATTTGATTTCTTTCTTGAGGTCTTCTGTGACTGGTAGCAGGTTGCATAGATAAACAAATCATTCCTTTCTCTGTATGGCATTTTTTTTTCTTGACCAATGGGTTTCAAGTGTACTTGTTTTGGTTTTGAATGCTTCATAAATCACTGCATCTTGAATAGTTTGTTTAGATCTTAAATTGATATGAATGTGGTTGGCCTCTTTGAAAGATAAAAGAGCAGAGGTTTGCAATATTCTGGGATTTTCTCTCTGTCTGGCAAATTCCATGTTCATTTTATATTTGCCTCCTTAGGAGGAAAAGGTTACTTATGAGAATACAGTAAGACACAAAATACAGTATCAAGGTCCCTTGGATTTGGTTGATACGTCCCTCTGCCAGACTTCCCTGCTGCTCATTCCATTCTTTAGTTGTCACATCTACTTTGGCATTAATGTCACCCATCACAAAGTGTAAGTTGTGTTTTGGTATTCTGTCAATCACACTTTTGAGACAATTGTAGAATTTGTCCTAGTCACTGTGTTCTTCTGTCAGAAAACATCTCTGCATGATTGACATCTTTAGGAACTTGGTTTGGAATCTGGCATATATGATGTGCTGGCTGATAGCTCCCCCAACCAAAATGTGATTTTTCCACAAAATCTGTCATGGTGAATGTTTTCCAGTTTGCATTTTCTTTGTCACACAGATGGTTCAGCTTTCAGTGGGGTTCAGAGATGAGTCCCCAGTTTTTATCTTTAGCAAGGATCATGACAGGAGTAAAGAAGAGAATATCAATACCCCTTACAGGAGTAAGCACATGGAGGGATAGGTAAAAGAACATTTCCCTGATAATCATCAGGTCAAACCACAATCTCTGCATGTTTACCTTGTTCCAGAAATTCCTATTCCCATGAGCAGAAGTAGATAATCATACAGCAATTCTATTAAATAGCTGGTCAGATTATCCAGGGTGGTGAGAATATTTCCTTGCTTTCTGAGTGACTGCACTCCTGCAAGGCTCTTGGAGATGGTACAAGCTCCTCATCTAGCACTACTAGTCTTAGAGATGCAAACTGCCAAAACAAAGGAACAATGAAAGAACCATATAGACCCTGAAAACATTGGCATGATATGGAAAAAATATTAAATTTGTCTTAGGAAAATGTGACTGATTGCACTGTAAGTAATAATAATTTGAGAGGTATGACTCA
The DNA here is from genome assembly GCF_024509145.1 of Vidua macroura. NCBI lineage: Eukaryota > Metazoa > Chordata > Aves > Passeriformes > Viduidae > Vidua > Vidua macroura. The sequence goes on from NC_071572.1 coordinate 25,322,124, forward strand.
ATATGCAGGAAAAACACAGAAAGTGCTAATACTGAAAAAAACCCCAAACCATGGAGTGGAAGGTAGTGATGAACACTTTGTTGCTATAGTGATGGGATCATACTGAATACTACTTTGGACTGTCTACTGAAAGGCATCCTTTTTCCAAAGGAACTTCTGTGAATCCTTCTGGAAAACTCAAGCCATCACTTAGCAAGAAAGATACTACCAATCTAAAGGGAATTGGAAGAACAACAAAACTGATTAAAAGATTGCTTGGACTGAGGTATAAATATAAATATATAAACTACTGCTGGATTAAGCCATGACTAAGGTGATACACCGAGTGGAGGAAAATCAGGGAATGGGATAACATTAGCATATCCATTGATATGGCTATAGATATCCAATAAGTGTTTATTGTGGTTACTGTTCATTTTGTAATTCACATTATAAATAAAACACTTTAAATGGCTATTGCAAGGAAAATTCTCACTTTTATTAGGCTGTGAAAAAGAAAATTATACAGACACTAAAAAGTGAAAAGTCTCCAGCACTGGCAAAAGTATAGAGTAGATAATCTCACAGTTGCAGGGAAACTGCAAGATTGGATGATCTTTGGTCTCTTTCCTTTCCCTCATTTCAGATTCTGGTACCAATGCATATTTAGTATTATACTGATCAGTTTTCTCTTCTCATTGTGGTAATCTTTCACCTGCTTTGCTTTCAGAGTAGGAACTCATGTAACATATTCATTATCAATGCAATATTTAGCTAATCTTCTTCTTATGCCATGGACTGTTTCTTCAGATTACAAAATAAAGAATGTCTTTAAAACTGTAAAACAAAAAGTATTATTTGGAAGCCAACAGTGGAAATAACTTATCCATCTTCCTATTTTATGTTAGCTGTGAAATATTTCTGGCCTTCCTTAGTTATATACTTTATACTTTATACTTTTAAAATAAATAACGGTCAAAGAACCCCAAGAAAAGCTGCTTGTCTAAAAAGATAGACTAGTTTATTTCAGAAGATATGGAAAACATATAAATACAATGTCCATTATAGTATCTTCATCTGGCAAGAACAAAAATTATACAGTCTTGCATTATTTTTGTCACTATTAATATAATTGACTAGGGGACAGGGTAATCTAACAGCAACAGCTTTGGCAAGTTACAGTGGAGCCAAAACATTGGCATAGTTAGTTAATATCCTCAGCCTAACCTTCATATAATCGCATTACCTCCAGAACCTCTGTCACTCGTGACAGATGTCCAGGGAGAATTTGGTTGTGAGAGGATGAACAAGAGGATGAGTGAGACTCTGGTCTGCAGCTCAGCAAAGCCACAGACATCTTCCATGAACATGGGGATATTGCACTGCCAGTGGTTTATCTCTCTTGCCTCTGAATGGTTCATAATAATTCTGCCTTCTCTCCATCCTGAAACACCATTTTCTACTTTTTCTGAGCAAAAGCCATGTTCATAAATGCACCCAAAACACCTGCCAACAGCTGGATCAAATCCACTGGCTGGCAATTAGCATGTTTTGTTGGGGACAGCGCAGCACTGGCTCTGTCTGCCGGTGCTGTGATGTGCCTGCCAGCAGCCAGTGTCGTGGAAAGGTGTGAAAGCATCACAGCCACCACCATTCCTGCCCCGCAATTTAAAAGGTACCCTGTGGTTTCTGAACTGAGAAGCCTTATGCTTTCCCTGAAAAATATGTATTGTCCTACTGTAATGTTTTTGTGTCACTGTAGCTGGGACCAGTACAGCTAAAAGGAGAGCAACAAATGTATGCTTTGCAGTTTGCATTGTTCCCCTAGGTTCTATATCTGACACCTAAAAAGGATTTCAATAGGATTAGCAAAATTTTAGAATAAAGCATTTCTTTTCTCAAGCCCACCTCTTAGACATTACTTGTGGTAGACCTGCAATACCTTGTTTTGCATCTATTTTGGCAAACACTGATGCTGATGTTTGTTTCATTTGCTGTATTTCATTTTAAATGAAAATGTGCGAAGTCCTGCAGCCCGAGTTCACTGTGAGGTGAGGGGCAGAAATGCCCCTTTTCTGATTATCTACCAAGACAACTTCAATCAGTCATGATTCACATCTTCAGATTCACTCTCCAGACTCTAGCTAACCAAAATGCTGATGCCCATTTAAATTAGGCACCTTGCCTTCCTACTTTTCAGGTCTTTCTGACATCGTGTCAGGAGAGAGGAGAGAGCATGCTGGAGTAAAGCTCACATTAATAAACAAAATAAGTTTTATAACTGCTTGAATGAAATATAGTGATATTTTGAGCCTCATCCATAATTGCTTTACTGGTATTATATGATTGTAAAGATTCAATATTGGAACAAGGCCTGGCATACAAATATTTCTAATATAAGTTATATTAATTGGGTTCTACATTGTGTATCAAAAATAAGGAGCTGTTACTGTAGTTAGAAGGATTTGTGCATTACTAGGGATGCCATTATATGTGTAAACTACATGCAGAATGTTTTTTATTGCTGTTTCCAAATTGACTTTAGGTGAAAGCACAGCTGGGTGCGGAGGAAGCAGGCATTTAAATATTCAACTCCCACTTTTTGAAAATTGCACTGCAATTTGGAAAGTGCATTCTCTCTTGGGAAAATTAGGCCTTAAAGTCCTGCTTGCAGATGACTGACAGTGCCAGCTCTCCATCACTCCCTCCATTCCTGTGATCACTGGTAAATTCTCCATTTAGATGGCATGACTGAATTTCATATTGTCTGCTCACACAGTGAGGAAATGTACTGCCTGCACTGTCTTTGTAGAGATACTAAGCAGAAAAAAAGTCTTTTGCATTAAAGACCTTTTTTCCCCAAGATCACACTTGTGCTCACTGATGTCAGTACCAGTGGCCAAAGGACCAAGTTATAAAAAACTCTTGGGTCTTGAAAAACAGAGCAGAGCATGCCACTGGGATTTGGTCTGTTTTAAGAGAGATAATGGCTTCCTCAGCTATTGTCTTGTAAAGGACCCAGGTTAATTAACATTTTTTTGTAATTACAGAATACAGTTACCAAAGTTTAGTGATCAACTATGGCTATAATTCCACTGAAGAAGCAGTTCTCCTTACCATTGCTCCTGACTGGACATCTGTATACCTTACACCAGCTGTGTTCTCCTCTTGATGCAAGGAACCACACAGCTGCCCATGAAAACATGACAGGAAAAAAGTTCAGAGAAGTTTTGTGACCCTCTCCATGTCATGGCTACAAAAAGCCACCTGTGCAGATAATAAAGGGAGGGTCCATGACCATGCAGCTACATTTGGAAGGAAGTGCAGCTACCTCTTTTAGTAGAGGCTTGGATTTAAACTGTCTTCATCTGACCATGAAGCCTTTAATGGTGCGATTTCATACCATGCTATTATCTAATGGTAGAAAGGATGGCATTGTACCCATTTCCCTTCTGTCCATTTACAAGATTTCTGATCCATTGAATGACCATGTGGTGGCCTGGGTCAGTTTGTTGAGCTACTGGAAAACTGACCAGCCATTCATGGTTGGACCACAGCATAGCTGCACAGCCTTGGGAAGAGCCATTGGATGGGAAAAAGTTGCAATTGGCCTGGTCAGCAGTAGCTGTGCTTGAAATAGATTCACACAAAGTTGAATAGAAACCTTGAAAAGCAAAGGTGGGTTCAACTTGTTTCTGCAGAGGGTGACATCTACCCCAAAATGTTTTAGAGGTTCACCACATCTCCCTCTACACAATTCAATGCATTTCTTGTCTCAAGGTAGCATCTTTAGCTTAAGGACAGTTACGTTCCTTTCTGTTACCTGTCCAGCAGGGTTTTGTGCTGGCTTCATTTTGTCATGGAGCCACTTACTAGAGTTTTAGATGTACTTGATCCCCTAAGATGCTAAATTATATTTATATGCACTTTAAGGCCATTTTAAGCTTACTGGAACAGCGCTTGTGAGGCCCAGTAGAAAACAGATATACTTATTTCCCAGCTGTGTTACTCTATTGATGTCCAGATACATTTAGGTTCTTTACTCCTTTTTTTTTATTTCATGTTGAGTTCAGTGGCACTTGGGGATCCTCATATGTCTCTTGTTCTCTACTAGAGGGGAGTAGTAATTTTTTTTTAACAGAATCTGTATGAGGATTCATATCAATAAATATTTCTAAAATTCATGAAGGTGACAAAGTTCAGCTGAAGAGATCTTCTTTATTGACAGAGAGTGCAAGCAGTGAGCACCAAAGTCTCAGTAAATAAATGCCTGGTAATTGACTTTCAGGAAAAAAAGTCAGCCTTTTAAGAAGTTGTATCATTAGCAATGCAAAACCAGTTCTTGATGTTATTGTTACAGAGATATTTTTTTGCTTGTTTTTCCCTTCCTGCTTCCTAGTTCTAATTCAATCTTTATTATTTTGTAAGATTTTGCCAACAGAAAAAGCCTCTGTACATCAAAGTGGGTAGTGAGTGGCTGGGATGAGGTTCTGTCAAGGGAGAGAATGGGATACTCAGCATTAGGAGGAAGTACTGTGTACTTAGAGATGAACAGTTTTATTTTAATCTTTTCATCTACTTTAGCTCCTTTTTGTTTCAGCTGCCATAAACACTTGCTGTGGAGCCAATGTTCAGTACTAAAAAGATTTTTTTTTATGTGTGTTCCTCTCATTTCTGTTGAAACATGACACTCAAATTGGAGATAGGAGCAGAGATCAACAAACCCTGTCAGCTCTTGTCAACCCAGGTGTGACAGTGTGATCTTCTTAAATTGCTTCTAATCTGCCAAAGATCTCTTTATCTGCAGTCTCCATCATGCTGTTTGCTCACATTTGGTTAACACTTTAAATTTCCCTTTTGGAGGTGTCACTGTTTGCCATTTAGCAACTAAGAAGAACTGTGAGAGCAGCTTAAAGCACATGGATTTGGGAAGCTAGAAAAGCTGATTAGCTATTCAGGGAGAATAATCTTATTGAAAGTAGTAAGAGCTGTATAAAGAATGCTTTTCCCTTTCCTTGTAACAATCTTCTAATTATGTTGTCAAGCTTGCTGTCGTGTTCTCCCCCTGTGCCATTAAGAAACCGTTTTCTAAGTTAAGAAAGAGATTTCCAGCTTGTGATGATGTTTGCTGTTTTTTTTTTTTTATTATTGTTTAAAGAATCTGTGTGTATTAAGCCAAACAATAAAAATATTCATGTGCAGTGTAATTATCTGTGATGAGGCCCTCAAGGCTGTGGTGGGGGCAAGAGAGGCAAGGGGGTGCTTGGCAGGTGGGGGTTATTCTTCCATATGCCAGGGGATTTCACCTCTCTGACTAGGATCTCAGTCTAGGAGGAACCTTTGTAAGTAAAATATGATCACAAATTGATAGGTGCTCAAGGAGTCAGAAGCAAAGCCAACAGATATCTGCAGCTGCAGATTTACAAACAAACCCCAATATTTCTTGGTAGTGGATGAACAAGTCCAGTTGTGCCCAAATCCACTCCTTTATTTTTCCTGTTGTACATATTTTGATGAAAAGAATAGGAGCCAAACTTTTAAATATTCCCTTCAAACTGGATGTCTGGTAAGTCAATGGCTCAGTATGGATCCATTCACTGATATCAGCATGTTGGTAGACATACAATGTCATATAATTAAAATAAAATATATTAGTTGCCAACCAAACCCAGACCTGCTCAACTGTCTTCCTGTTTCTGATTAATGGCATAAACACCACCTATCCTGTGGTGTTGACTTTAATATTTTCCTATTAAAAATGCAGTCATTTGACCAAACATGATATCAGAAGTATTCATTAAGTTGCTTTTGCTGCTGAGTCTCCAAATGACAGTTGAAGTTCATATTAATAGCTGGTAGGATTAGGTCGATCACATGGTTAAAACCATACCACAGTTGAGGAAAAATCTGCAGAATAACTATCTTTATCAAAATGACTAACTACGGTGTCAGTTCTGACACTGTGCATTGTGTTTTGTTATTGAAACACAGTGACTTATTTCTCCCTCACAGTTAATGACTAAAGGTGTGTAAAAGGTGTTACTGAGCAAATACAGTGCACTGTGTAAGTTATTTCTTTGAAAGTATAATGGTATGCCATCACATATTTCAATTTTCTGGATGTTTCCCAGAGTCAAATTTCTTCTTCTTCTCCCATTTGCCATTGTGTGACTCCACTTCAGTCAGCAAAATTACTTTTTATTTCAACAGCAAGCAAAAAGAATTTGACTACAAAATTTTCCATATACAAAATACTTGCTATTTGAGTGTAGTTCTGCTTGACTGGTGCAATTCACCAAAATCTAACTATTTTTCTTTATAACAAAGTAACAGTCACTTTAGAAGTGATTTTTTTTTTAAATCCCATTATGTTTTTTACTATGTGACACACGGATCCATTATCTTACTTAGGTATACAATTGGCCAACTGAAAATTTTTTATCACTTTCTCATAACATAAATAAGTAATTTATACACACACACGTGCACATATATATATATAGAGAGAGAGAGATACATACATACATATATACATACAACAAATTCTTCTGAAGACTACCAAGTAGGCTGACAGAAATTATGAATATTTCTAACAGAAACTTATTTTATTTTCACTTCAATTAAAAGTTAGGGAAATATTTATAACAATATTTTTGAGTTGACAAATCTGCAGTTTCAGATGAAACCATAGAGTATTTTCCAAAATGAGGAAGAAATCACTTTTCCTTCAAACAGACACATGCTATGTACTGTATTAGCAAGGACAATATGTTCTAGTCTGTAAACAAATCCTCACCATGCTGAATTTTATAGGAAAGATAACACTACTACCTAACACAGAATTTGCCTCTATGAATGGAAAGCCAGTTGTGCCTCAAGGATTTGACAAGTGGGAAGAAGTTGATATATATTTCATATTTAAATATGCATATTTCTTTTAGTGGATAGAACTAAACTTTGCTCTCATAAAGTATGTATCTACAGTAAAAATCTATTTCTCCTATGTGAGATTGTCCTTTTTTTTGGCCTTCTCAGACACTATAATCACAATGGAAACCCTGTAAAAAATATTGCTGTTCCCAGACCCAATGTCATTTTAGAGAGTATGAATGGTATGTAGGTTTTTTGGTCAGTGTTAGATTTGACAAGACTCTCAATAAGCCAACTCTGCCACATACTCTTCCAGCACATGACCCCCACACCTATGGGGCCCATCTTTTCTCTTCAGGGAAAGTTTTATCAGACAGAGCAAGTTTATGATCTGTACCTAGCCTGGCATTCTCCCATAATCACATGGGATTGACGTTCATTTCCTATCTTTCTTTCAATGGTGAAAACCAGTATTCTTTCCAGAAAAATAATCTCAGTTTTTTTACATACTATATGAATGTTTAACATGAGAAATTATGTCAGATTCTGCTGTTTAAACCTCAGGAAATTCAGTGAAAGGAATGTTCCACAATCTGATTGCAAGAGATAGCTGAAGGGTGCATAAACTGGGAAACACTGCAGATTGCCTGTGCAAATTTGCATAGGGTCTTTTGGCCATACTGCCTGCTGGGATCACTCAGGTGCAGCAGTAGTGTAACAGGTGCATGTCAGCCTACACACAATTTGACACTGGAGGGCATGGGAAGCATCTTTCAAGCTGATAGATGCATTGGCTGCCTTCCATTCAGAGTAAGAGAAATAATTGTATTCTTTCTTGGTGTTGTAACAGAGATACCACATTTGGTGCTCATTCTTTTTCAAAACTTTTATGCACTAAACAGGCTGCCACACAAAGGTGTAGTATCTTCTTCCTACTTCACATTTCATTTGTTTTCTCTGCCTCCCTCTTCAATGCCACTACTGAGAGCTCTTCCAGCAGAGGATGGTACAAGCTTGTTCTGGTCATTCTAGTATTCTGATCATTCACAAGCTGTATCATTCTTGACCCAGAGTATATAATTAATTCTGATTATTCACCGTTTATGAATGTCTCCAATGAATCATAACTTTTATACATAACCTCAGTTTTTCACAATTATGGCTATCCCAGTCCCCAAGATATAGGAGGATGCAGTGTCTGATTTGAAGAGCTTACTTTCTAATTTGATCCAAGACACAGGTGAGCATAAATGAGGAAAGAAGAAGAGAAAGAAAGAAAGAAAGAATAGTGGGTTCCTATTCATTACATAGGTTAGTAATGTCACAGCTTGATGATTCTGAATAATTTTCAAGTATCCCTTTTATAAATCAATAAATAATGATTGCTGTCATTACAGAGCTGTTTAACCACTATTTTTTGGCTGATTCTTTTAAGTATCACTTTCAGAAGTGGCTTATGAAGAGCAAAAGAATAGGGTAGAGAAGAAAAACAGAACTGTTTCCGTGTGTGTGGAATTGCACAGATAAATAGTGTAGAGGAGAGTCTTCCTAAGAACCCATCCATGAACTATTTGCTTCAGTTTTCCTGGCAGAACAAAGACCAGCTTAATAGTCTGAAGTGACAGAAGACAGCAACAGGGGGACTGAACAAAGGCAAGATGGTTAAAGAAAAAGACACATTATGCATTTATAGCTGCACTCAAACCCTGTACATGTGAATGAAATCAAGGTAAAATGCCAGAAGGAGGAAGACTAGATGGCAGAAAGGATTTGGTTAACTGCATAACAGATTACTGCTAAAGGTTGAGCTGAGAGCTTAGAACAATAGTTGTCTCTAGATATATGCTTGTGGACAAGGTTATTATCAACCTTAACTGTAAGGACAATTAATTTCAACTGAGTTCTTGTCATCCAGAAGTCAACTGTCCAGTCCCAAGTCCAGAGACAAGCAGCAGCACTTCCAGAGCAATATTTACATGCTCTTGCAAGAAGGTGGTAGTCATCAAGAACAGAGCTGAACCATGCACCAACAGAATCCTCTGTTTCTGCAGGATAAACTACTTAAATGTGCATTTGCAAGTGATTGCTTTCATTCTTGTAAGGCCCATTTTCTTTCCATGACAAGCAAAGAAGTGTAAGAAGTGTGCTGTGTTTCAGATTTTAGGGTTTGGGTTTTTGGGGTTTTTTAACACTATGACACTATGTAGAGTCCATCCAAGTGGTAGTTGTTTTAGACACAGCTGCAAAAAAAAAATCTCTTCCCACTTCTTGTGGTTAAAAAGAGAAAATGTCAATTGAAAAAATCTAAGATAAATAACTGTAGGTTGTCTTGACATAAAATGCCTTGTGAAATAATTTGCAGGAAAACTGTGGCTGCAATTAGACAGATACTTCATTATTAGTATTCCATTACAAACTAACTTCAGAAGAGGCCCCAGGAGGCACCACAGTTGCTTCCACAAAAAAAAAAAAAAAAAAAAAAAAAAAATATATATATATATATATATATATAACCCCCAAAACAAACAAACAAAACCAAACTGCAAATGAGATAATTTCTCATTTGAAGGCCCAGCCAATGCCTGCATTTGGCATTGATTTTTCCTAAAGGTTACATCACTGTACATCACTGTGAGAAATCAGCAGAACATCTCCTACTCAGCTGGTTGACTGTTGTGCCCTGTTGTGCCCTGTGGTCCTCCAGGAGTTCAGTGCAACGACCGCTGCCATTACCCTGGGTGCAGCTTCCTGTTCTGAAGGGTTATTTAGAAATGGTAAATGTTAGCAGATTAGAGGAGGAAGAAGGAAAGGGAGAGGTAGTCTTCACAATGTCCAATAGGTATCTGCTAGGCTGGTCTTATCAAATGAGTGTGACTTCAGCTGAAGTTTAGATGGAAATGTCAGAGGATGGGAAAGTTTCTTTTCATGTTCTTGGCAAGGAAAGTTGTAGGGCATTGCAGGGAGGCAAGGAACCAAACTTGGAGCTTAATCTTTGTTCCTAACATGAACCAAAATAATTTCAAGCTTACAGGACTCCAGCAGAACTAACCAAGGAGATGGGGGTAATATGGCCTTTCCCAGACAGAGTGTGCAATCTTCTGGCAGTATCTTTCCTGAGGATTGCTTCTAATTTTTTGCATAGAGCAATGAAATACATACTTCAGCCTGAGTACCTCCATGCCACCTGCTGAGGTTTTCTTTGAGGAATATCCATTCCTTTGCTTTCTGCTGTGCCTCAGCTCTTTGGCTGGATCAGTGTGTAACTACATGTCAAAGTTCCAGCACTGATACTAGAGGGCACATGAATCCAAATGGGGCATTGAACTCAGCAGAGCAGCTGGAATGTGCTTTGAGAGGTTATAGTCAGAAAAGCATAAGAATCACTCACTGCAGCAGGTTTTCATATAGTGGAAGTTCACTGTTTAGGAGCATAGCATTCTATCCCCATCAGGAACATAGTGTTATTAATATGAAGTACATGAATGAGCTGTAAATAAATAATTAACCAGTTTACATGAAGGTCATGTATTCTCTAGATGATGGGAAAAAAAAGAAAAGTAATCATCTTCATTTTTCTTAACTTTCTAGTTCCACTGTTCAAACTAGAGCTATAAACCCAGGTCTTCTTGCCTTCTTATCAGTACTTTCTCTACTAGTGTTTACCTCTAGGATAGAAAAAAACTCCAGATTCAGAGTATTGTAGATGTAGATGAGATGCAGTCTAGAATCTAGGTCACCTAAAAATGACAAGTACATTGTTCACCCAAAGCATTGTCTAGGCTCTTTTGACTGCACATCCTATGTACAACAAGATCTTAAACCTTCCTCCCATGTAGACTTTTGCATTGCAGACACCCACAGGTAGATGCCTGACTGTAACATTACTGAGCATTACTCATGAATTTCAAAAATAGTCTCCAGCTTTTCTTGTAGCACAGCTGCTGCAGGTAATTGATCTACCTGGGTGAGGTGGAGAATATTTTCTCCAAGCTGTTTCTCTTATTGCTTCTTGATATGGTGAAATGAACTGGAGAAAGCAGTTATGCCTATTTCAACTTCATGAAAAATAAGCCTTCATGCTTTGGTTTTGGTCAGGTTTTCTGATAGAAGTAGAATCAAGTTTGTAAACATGAACCAAAACAAAACTGACTCACATTTCAAAGGAACAGCACATACCTCTTCAAGGCTTTTCTTCATTTCCAGTTGAATTTTGCTACCCAGCCTCAAGGCAGGTCTGTGTACAGCAGGAAAGGTTTTGGTGGCTGAACGTCCTTACTAAGTGGAGTGTTGAACATTACAGAAGAACTGAAAGAAGGAAGAGAGAGCAGTAAAATTTGAATTAAGTTGGTGTATCCAAAATGTCTCCTATTTGCATCCCTGTACCAAACTAAGATGTTCATAACTTTATAATGGCACAAGTGTGCCCAATGTGTATGTTTATGTACTAGTTTGTCATTTCTCTTCATTAAGCATAGATCCCCAAGATCATTAGATAATAGGATGCATATGAAGTATCTACACAGCTTTGTCCAGAGTCACATTAATCTGTGTACTGAATTTCTCTTTGGAATGTCCTCTTGGTAATTGTATTCAGAAATGCATTTTTACTCTTGATCCCCCCGTCTTTGATTTGCTGTTCTTCCCTTGCTTCTTTGCATAAGGACCTGGACTTACCCTGGTTGGAGAGCCACAAGTGTTTGCTTTCTTCTTTTAGAAGTGGAAGAAATAGAGTCTGCATAATGTATTTTCAAGTATACTATTTAAAAGTCAGTTCAGGGTAAATGATCTACAGCAACACTTAAAGGACAGCAACAATGAGAGTGAAATAATTTTTTTTTGCTCTCTCCCTCCCCACAATTTTTATAATCCATTAGTTAAAACTAAATTATATCCTTGCTCAAAGTCATGTTTGTTAACAAGAGTTTTCTTTCTTAGGTATTTTTCACAGGCCCTTTGAGAGGAGCCCACAAACACCACACCAAAGCGAATGGCTTTTTTCCCAGGAGGAATGGAAGCCCCTGGTGCTGAGAGTAAAAAGCATCCTAGATTCCTATGGAAAGGATGGGAAACACTAATCATGGTGGGAAAGGCAGAAGAGGGGTATGAGTGGCAGACTTTGTTTTGGTTAAGGACAAAGCAATCAGGAAGACTTTTTTTTTTGTAATTGTTGGCTCAATTTCTGTGACTAATTCAGCCTAAGGAGATGACTCCTATTCTAAGGCCTAGGCCCAGTGAAAGTGTTTAACTGCTAACTGCTTAACTGCTAAATGTCTGTCAACACCCACAGCAAGAAAACCTGACAACCATACAGGAAGTGTTCACAAGAAGGGACTCTCTCCTTATAGCTGAAGAGCTGGTTACAGGCAATAGCAATATCTGGCAGACAATGGTGCCACTTCATCTCAGATATCATGAAGGTGTCTCAAATTTATAAGCCTAGTTTTAAAGAAACATTAGGAAAGCAAATGAGTCTGCAGCTGATGTCAGTGAGCCCTGCCTGAAGCGGACTATCTCAAAATTTAACGCCCTTCCTGCCCCCCAAAAAAGAAAAAGTCTTTCTGAATTTTATTCCCTCATTCAAAAATCCATAGACTGAGAGCAGAAAGAAATGCTGCAGTATTTGGTTGGATTGCCTGTTCCTACAGGACACAGCATCTTTCCTAGAAATAGGAACACAACCTATCTTGCACAAAGAGACCATTTTAAAGACTTAAGAGACCAACAAGAGACTAACAGGGCTACCTGCCCTGGTAAGAATTTCCAGCATTTATTCACCTTTACTTCTAGGGATTCTTTATTTTCCAGTTTATGTTCCAGCTTTTGTTATACATTTGTCTGAAAAAGTGAATAGCTTCTCCCTACAGAATATCTTTTCCATATGTGATAATTTAAAGAGAGTGATCAAGTTGCATATCAACCCTTTTATTTAAAAAAAAAGAGTGGATAGACTTTCCCAAGAATGGCACTACATGAATTGTTTTCCATCTTTGAAATATTTCTGTGCTTCCATGTTTTAACTCTTTGAAGTGTTGTCCACTCCCCTTCTAAGCTGAACACAAGGGTTTAATAGAAGTCTCATCAAGGAGAAAAAATCAGTTCTTGGGTTTTAGTTCATATTTCTAATTAGCAAGGGCTACACTGGTCACAGCATCACAAATAAAACTCAGGATTAGGCAGTTATTGAAGGCAACACTAATCTCCTCAGAATTTTACAAGACAGGTTTCCACACTATAGAAGGAACTTGTAATGTTCATATAGAAACATTAATTCCTAGATTTCCAAATACTATGTTTATTTCTAAATGTGCCCATTCCACATAAAGCTCATAGCAGTGGATTACACTTTACTCCACTCTCTGATAATGTACTAAAAACATTGTTTCACCTCATCTAAAATGGCAGCAACCAAATTCGGGTTCTAGTGGTGCTGCAACAGTTCAACAAGGGCATGGGTATGTGAGAGAATATGGAGTAGAGGAACCAACCCTGCAAGACATTACTTTTTTTCTGTACCAGGAAGTATTTGTGATTCTGAGTGAAACAGAAAGCCACAAACAGAAAAGTTTGGGAGCTACTTACCTATGTAGATGATTAAAATAATTTGATTCAGCAAGACCAAGGACCATTCCCTAGAAGCTCTAGTAGTAATGCTCATTGATGCCTTCCTATTTGCAACCACATTTTAAGACCTGTCACTGAACCAATTTTTAGTCCGTCCAACTTGCACCTGTAACCTAAGATTTTTAATCATGCAGTATTGTGTCAAATGCCTTGGAGAAATCCATGTAAACTATGTCAGCAGAGTTGCCTTTATCAAGCAGACCCATAATCTTGTCAAAAAAAGCTATCAGGTTTTTTTGACAAGACCTACTTTTCATGATACCATACTGACTGGCATTAATTAGGTTTTTAATCTCTAGGTCTGTGTTCACAGAATCACAAATTAACTTTTTCATGAAACAAGTGAATTTACCCTGCTACTGCTATTCCAGGAAACAGACCAGATGCCTCTAAATAACCAGATTTCATTGCAGGTCTCATTCTTTTGGGGCTCCCCAAATTTTAATATGCTTGCTTTAAGTACCTACAGTTAGACAATTCTTCTGGTATCTTCTCTAAGTCTTTTTCAAGACTTGTATGTGAGTTTCTAATTATGAAAATGTCACCAACACATAGCACAATTTGAAAACAAAAAATACCTGGCTTCACTGTTTTTAACTAAATATTATTAATGCATCAGCATAATTCAGCTACATCATTGGAATTACTTCTGTTCTAAAAGAAAATTAAATGCCCAAAACAATAACTCAAGGGGGCATACTTTTTCCTAAATCCCTCTGGATGTGTTTGAGTTCCTCCTTTAACATCAGGTACAATTCATTACAACACATTTCCCATGACAGACCAAGAAATTAAAGAAGTGGTTACTTAAAGATGACAACAATAAAAGAAAAATTTCTGCGGTTTTCAGTGCAGCTCAGCATTCTTGAAGTCCCTTCTGTAATACTAATTGGTCTTTCATTAACATGGTTCAGAAAAGATTTGGACCGAAAGCAGAAAGTCAAGCAGAGCAGCAATGGAGAGGCAAAACCTTTGAAAAAATATTTTTAAAAATGGGTTGAAATTTGGTAAACTCTGGTAGAAACGATGACAGGGGAAGAAGCCTTCAAGTACGTGAAACATACCTGCACAGTAAATATATGAATATCTGTTCACCTTAGCCCTTAAATGAAGTGGAGACAAAGGCTGAATATGCAGAAGACCTTCTAAAAACAGGAGCAGCAAGGCCTTGCAGCTGGTGCTCTGGAGACAGTGGTGTCTTTCCCTGGATGTTTTTCTGCCTTGGGCCATGAAGTAAATGGATCATCCCTCCAAGGTGTCTTCCAGTCCCAACAGTCTGTGTCATGGCTATCAGGAACAGGGCTTTTCTGCCCAGGGTCTATCATGGGACTGAAGGTGTAAAAAAGCCTCTTTGTTTCAGTAACTCTCCTTCTAGTTAGGAGGTTCTTCCTCTGTGCAGGTTTGTGGTGGGGTTTTTTCCTACAAATCCTTAAAACCAGACAGTCTGACATTCTCATCATCATAACATGGAGTCATTTCCATTGTTATGAGCAATGAGTTAAGAAGTGATGTAGATACCTTTGTCACTGTAATTTGCCTCTATTTGTCAGGCTGTAATAAATGTTCACTTAAGAGTTATTTTATCATTTTTAAATTATCTTGGCATTTATTTTATTTACTAATAGCAAGATTTTGTGTGGGCTGCATGTAGCAGCAGGCAGCAGCATAACAGTGATTCTGCACAGCTGCTAATGCCTCTTCTTCAGGGAGAGTGAGTGGGAAGAGCGAGGAAATGAGTGGAGATTTGGCTTCTTCCCTTCGGTGTGCCAGCTAGCACAGTTGAATCATCACAGTAGGGAAAATGTAAAACTGTGTAGCAGCAACAGATGACTTTCCCTCGGAGCACAAGAGAAGTGTAGTATATCTTAGGTACTTCTCCATAAAAAATGTGTTAGATGGTACAGTACATACCACACAATGATGCTCAACTTAGCCTTGAGTGAGTTGCTTCAGGAAGGAGATGTCAGGCAGATACATCAGTGTAGTATCCCACCTTGGCTACTTTGCCCCAAATGACTGGTATTTCTCAAGACCTCTATTGTGCTACATTGAAATCTTAGTGAGATTCAGGCAAGGTTTAGATTTCTAAGCTCCAAAGCTCTTCAGATGACCACTGAGCTGCTAACTGGAAATTCTCCTTAATATATTTGCCATGAAAATGTAAATTGTCTTAAATTTGTCTCTTTTTTTTTTTTTTTTTTTTTTTTTTTGTGTGTGTGTGTGTGTGTGTGTGTATCTAGCAGGGCATCACTATGGACACCAAATGCTTAAGCCCCCATATTTCTACCACCTAGGCATTTCTTTCCTTCTTGAAGCTGACTCCTAAGAGGTCCATGACAGTCAGTAAGAGCTCTTCAAAATCACCTTTTGGAGCAAGTGCTACGTAAGATACAGGGGCAATTACATTCTATTAAATAATTCGGTAACATTGGATGCCTTGTGCTAAGAAATATGATTTCCTCTTAAAGACTGTGCCCTGAAAAAGAGATCTGTACACACTAGAGGATGACTTTTTGCCTAGGGGCTGGTCAGTCTCATATCATTGTCCTGAAAGAGTCCTAGGAACTCTGGAGTTTACTGTTGGGAATTGTGTTCATGTCATAGATAAATATGGTCTTTTTATAAAATATTTTTTTTAAAAACAGTTGAATGGAGATTAAAAGCCAGGTATATGCCCTTCTTATATGAGCGGCTTATCAGACAGTCTATGCTCTTCTCAATGCACTTGTAAAAGATCCCTTTAGATCAGTCCCATTAATATCTTCCACCAGTGGTTTCTACACACCTTTAGGGATTTTTTTTCTTGCTTTAAAGGTTCTGTCACTTTGGATGTTGCAAAAAGGCTATGGTGATGTTTAAATAGTTACCCTGTTAGCTGCATCTGCTTTCTTTTCATACTTCTCCTTCCAAGGGGTAGGGGCAGTCACTGGGCATTAAACCATGTAGCTCAAAGGAATAGCTCACAAACTGCTAGCTAAACATTGTGCTGTAACAAGCAAAGGATAAGAACAACCACCCCGTTTCTTCAATATTTCCTGGGTTTTAATTCTTACCCGTGCAACTTTAACAATAATTTACAGAACTCTAGCAAATAAACAGCCAGATGTGCCCTGCTTTAGGATCCTGTCAGGACATACTCAATTGGAGCAACTCATCCTGCTAATTTTTGCATATCTATGTACCTTGCAGAGCTGAAACAATATTGGCTTCCTTAAAATAGCTTCAGATTTTTGTCCTGTAAATCTGATGGGATTCTTTCAGTTTTATCTGGAAATCAAAAGACTCGCCATTAGTTTAATAGTTAAGGAAGAACTTAAGGTGTCGTATTCTGGAAATTGACAAATCAAAATGGCATGGCACTTTTTTCACCGTGTTTCAGTGTCAGAAAAATGGAGCATTTTTCCTTTCTGAACTTGACAGTTCTTTCAAAGCTCCTTCAAATTGATAATCAAAGCATTTTATTTCATTTTTATTTTATTTGTAAAATTTAATTAATCTTAAAAGAAAATACCTGGTTGGATGCATGTAAACATACTAGTTAAGCTGTTTATCTTCATTTTTTCCACTTCAATGATTGAGACTGTGTAGAATAGACCGTAAAAACTGCACCAAAGAACATTTTCTCTTTTTATTGCTTGTCAAATTATTTCTGTGACACCCATGGTTAGTAGTGAAACATTGTGAACCACTGTTAGCAACAAAAAAACAGAGTGTGAGTTGCTCATTGAGTTTAGGTAACGTACCATAAAACACTGCATGAAAACACTAATTTTGTCAATATATATTAGTAGACAGAAACAGTGTTTACCAATGAGAAGCTGAAGATGGTTTTAAACATAGTTTATTTATCTGAAGGGGTTTTTTTAAGCTCTACTTAATCACTTTATGTTGAAGGAGCAGAATCTGCAATTTGACCTGTGTCAGTCAGTCCCTGGGAGATGTTATACCTGACAAATGATGACATTTTTACAGTGAGCGACACATGCATCATATCTTTGACATTGAGCTATCAGTTAAGGCATCAGTGGTGTTACACCAGCCATGTTTTGTCATTTTAATCTTTCCCATGTTATTTTGATTAGTCTCCCTTTGTATTTGACATACATGCAACATACAGGAAATTTGTAGGTCATCACTTCAGTCCTTCTGGTATTTCTCTTAGGAGTCTAAAGACAGCACCTGACATTAGCTCCTTCCTCACAGACCTGCCCTGACTTTGGATATCTTACTGAAGATGATCCTGAGACTATTGTTACAGTGTGGCTTTAGGAGCTGTACAGATAAGAGCTAGTTTTATTTAATTTATCTGAACTGTATAAAGAGAATCATAAAACCCACTATTGTCAACCTTTAATAATACTACCATTGAAACCTTTCATTATCTTAATATCAGTGTATTCAAGAAGAGGTTCTTTGTCTCTGTCCTTTTCTTAAGATGCCTGTTTCTCAGTGTTAAGTAGCAATTGTTGGTTAAGACCAGCAGAGGGGAAAGTATTATTCCTTGGGTAGCAAAACAGTTGATCTAAGCACATCATAATAAACTTTATAACGTGGCAAACATTGCAGGTCGTAGATTTCTTCATTAACTTTTCTCAGTCTTTCCCCATAAGGTTTATTTTCTGTGTAGCTTCTTATACTGCTTCTGGAGTTCTAGATGATGAGCTCTGATGAGAACAACTTTTGTTGCACATTTCATTCTCTGTCTTGTCACCTTCCAGGGGAAGAATTGTGAATGTGGTAGATTTGGCTTTGCAAGCAGACTAGGGAGGGACTATCAGACCCTATACACTACAGAAAGACGTGCAGTGTAGATTCAGCCTAGGAGACTTCCCCAGGCCACTTAACAGGACATAAAGCACTGCCTCACCACAAAAACCCCAAGGCCCTTCCAGCTAGATTCTTGCTGCCAGTGCCTAAGCATCCAAGATGTTTCTCTTCAGGAAAGCCAGTGGCAAGACACCCCAGAGAGCAGGCAGTGTGAATCTGTCACCACTCTCTTGAAATCCAATGGCACAAGAGTCATGATGACAAAGCACATGAGGAAAGCTGACTAACAGTAGTACAGAAATAGAAACTGTAGCGTAAATGATCAGCAGCCACAAAAGCCATGCCTAGCTGCTAGAAATGAAAGGTAATGATCTCAGGACAGTCAATATCCTATGCTACATGTTGTCAGTTATCCAGACATCTCAGGAAGTGGACCACACCTCAGGAGAAAACAAAAAGTATTGATAAACCTTATCAGTCCTGTTAGGAGAAAATGTTCTTTCTGGACTATAAAAGTCAGCCATTAATGTCAGCTTGTGAGCAAAACATGACAAGATGACCATGTGGCCATGGAGAGCTCTTCATGGAGTATCATGATGGCCTAATGTATGCCAGGTCACACAGTGAGCATCCTCCAGTTCTTCTTACAGACCTCATACTGGAGAAAGACTCCAGAGGATACTGTTCCCTTGTTACTTGTATCGTGATTTCTACACAGGCAAAGCACTGACCTGCAACCCAGATGTGAATAGAACAAAAATGTCCCACAAAGGTGTTAGTCTGGATAAGCAGGAGACTAGGACCTCTAAACATGTCATGGCATAAATTCATGGCAACACAAATAGTCCAGCACAGTCCAGAACCAAATTCCATCTCTGATACCACCATCTATTCAGAGCTTGTGCTTAGGTGAGGCCTATCTCCAAAACTTCAAAGGACAATTCTTCTGCTTCCCTACCACCACCACTGAAAAGCAGTCCATCCTGGAGGAAGAACTCCTCTGTGGCTTTTGTTCATGGAAAGCCAGAAGTGTAAAGATGGATATTCTTTTATCAGCTGATGAATGGCAATTAAATTTCTTTTCAGCTTCCTCCAAAAAATCAAACCCCTCAGGTATCTCAACACCTGAAGCCTCTCTATTTTTTTATGTATTTTATAGTCACTGATATGTCATGGTTCTCATCAGAAAAAAAGTGGCAACCTGATATAACAGCATTATTCCTTTAATCTAAATCAGATTAAATAAGCAATGTTTTTAATGAGTTTTGCATATAAACAAATTATTTGTTTTCTTTGGCTTTGTAAATCGCATTTACTCATTCATTCTCAGAAGATTCTACTAACTCTGTCTTCATTATTTGAATTCCATATTAAAGGTATGGGAATGAGCTGGACCTTTTATCTTACCATAATAAACATCTTGTAATGTAAAAATGAACACAGATCAACCAAAGTGTATGGCTGGTATTCCCTTCATGTGCTCTAACACCTGGCAAAATTATTCATTAATTCAACAGCCACATTTAAAAGCAACAGTTCAAAGGCCTGTGAATGGTAAAATAACGTGTTCAGAACTGAAGAGCTCTTCAGCAGCAGCAGTGTCAGAGTTTAGAGAAAGAATCATTTCCTGTGAGATGGAGGGCTAGGGAGAGTGAAATAGCGGTTAGGAGGATCTCCACTCTGTAAACTTGTTTCTTCAGAGTCTGGCAAGAGCAGCAGATATTAGATGACATGCATTTGAGAAGAGAATTTTCCACACTAAAGTTTAGTTATAAAAAACACTTCATTGGGTTATGCGATTTGTTTTTTCTTTGGTCAGGAGTTAGTTACCAGGCAAAAAGTGACTCATGAAGTAAACAGAAAACACACAAAGGAGAAAGAGGATTAGGACTTTGGTGCAATACTTTTAGATATGTTAGAAGATGATTGGTATGTCATTTCACTTCTATCAGCTGAAAAGTGCAACATGTGCTAGTTGCACAGAGCTATTTACAGAGTTCTTTTGTTTGTTTGTAGCAGATGTAATGCACCCTACGCAAGAAGCTGTCCCAAACTGGATTTGCTGCACCTCAAATGTCTTCAACCTTGAGAAGCATTTTTGCCAAAGACTGATTCCTACTTCATTTTGGAAGCTCTTTTAAGAGTATGTTCAGTTCTTCGTGGAAGCCAGTAATTCCCAAACTTTGATCTTTTGGATGCTTTAACATAGGGAATTTTTATCAACTCAGGGCATAAAGAGTTGGGCTTGTGCCATCCTTAACACAATCCCAAACACCCATAAATGTCTGCAGCTTGGAAGAGCCACATTTAAACATGACTGCCCACACTTACTCAGATCACTACCTGCCCAAGATTGCCTTCTAGGGACAAAAATGTCAAATCCATGACAGAGCAGCCAGTGTAGGGCCCTATTTATTCATTCATGCTGCTGCATAGAAAAAGGTTTAGGTTTGTAATCTACTGACCCACAGGTGTTCCAAGTCTTGCAATGTAAATGCACATTGTAGGATGTGGAGCATATGACAGATGAAGAAGGCCATGTACCCATGTCCACCAAAGAGTTTAAAGAGCCCCTCTAAAGCTGTTCACTTCCAAGATTTTTGCTTTTGATGTGACCAGTGTGTTCACTTCAGGGTGCCTGCTTCTGTGCAGGAGTGCTACAGACTTGAGCTTCAGGAGCTGATATATCTTTTATAACAATTTATTTCTCTCCTGTAAAATGATACCATCATAAGAGGCCTCATGCAAGCTTACTGAAATCCACTGACATCTTTCAATGGGAATAAAATCTCCCATAGACTGCAGTGGACACTGAATCAAACCTTGGTGAGGTGGTCTTTACAGGGCTCAGAAATTATTTTGTTTTTATCTCACAATTTTCTTCCCTTTGGTGATGGTATAGTTCTTATAGAATAAATTACTGAAACATGGACTCTCATTTGCATCTTAAGACACTATCTCCAGAGGATGAAAGCAATTATTCCATAGCACCTTTCACCTTCTTCAACCTATGTAATTTTAAATGCCTCCATCCATTAAGTGATTTTAAATTGATCTTCTCCCTTAAATCCCCAATCTTTCCTTTCAAGGTTATTCAATTATATGTGTTGTATTGGGTAGCGTTCCATTAAAGGTTTTCATGTTTTTGATCCAGTAATAAGTGCAAGCCTTGGGTGAAGGAGAGACAGCTGATGATCTTCTGCTTTTATTTTTGAGACCTATTTTGTTTCTGCATTAAATTGTACAGACAGAAAAGTCAGGTATTTTTAAAAATCTGGGATTTTTATCTTATTATTTGAACTGGTTGTTTTATCCACCCTCTAAGATGCTATGGTCAGATTAGTTTTATATAGATATTTTCTTAATAATTAAAAAATTAGGAATTAATTCAAGTCTAGATTTCCAAAAAGGTAGTTTTTAAATTTAAATTGTGCATTTCTAAGTAGCATAAAATAAGAGAGCTGTGTCAAATTTGCTGAACTCCTGTAAATCTCCACTGATCTCAGAAGAAACAACAACTACTTAAGAATGAAACTTTGAAGTCACACTTCTACATACACTACTTTGAAAACACAATCCCTCATTTCAGTTTCCCACTGTACAGCAAGGAGAGACCTCCTGATATGGAAATGTATTATTTCCTAAGGATTTACCCTGTTTTTTAACTAAGTCAGAGCAAGACCAGCTCAATATGCTAAGATAATGCTAAGATAGTGTAAACATAAACATAATATGCTGGAATCAAAATAGACACTGTATGAACCACATTTGCAGACAGGTCAAAGGGAAATCATATTCAGATAATGCAGGAAGGAAAAATTCTGTCATTACTATTTTCCCATGAATTTCACAAGTGGCTGACAGTAAATAGAAGCAGTTAACATTGTCCTCTCCTTGCCTTGAAATGGAACAGCAGATGATGTGGCATTTGGCACTGTGACCTGCTTCAGATGTCTGTCACACTGTAATGTGTTGAGTTTCTGTACGAGAAACATAACAAGAAATCCAGTGTGGGAGCAGAGGTGACAGATTGCAAGAGCTCACCTTACAACAGGTGCTGATCCAGGGATACAACCACTGTGTCAGGCTGAGCCATGTGTCAGCCCCATTAACACTGACGTAATGAAGGAAGACAAACACCCCTGTAGTAGATTATGAGTGGATTGAGTGTCCATGCTTGTACCACTTCCCATTTGGATCACAGGTACTTTGCAAGGCTGCATTGTGTTACAGGTGGGTAAACTGAGGGAACAGCTCTTCTCTCACCCATGATTTTTGCCTAATAGAATATAGCTGAACACATCCATCCTCAACTCCAGTGGATTTTTTACTGGGTCATGTCACTGACTTCCAGTTAATTTTTTCTGATTAAATGAGGGCTGCATGTGGACTGTAGTTTGTCTAGGTTACATGTACTCAGCCATTCAATCAATCCTCATTAGTTTTGGGGTTTATGACTACAAATATCAAAAGTGATGATAGCCTTGGCCAGTGGTGAACTAGGTGTTTCAAAAGATCATGGAATGGCCTAGGTTGGAAGGGACCTTACATATCACCTAGTTTAAAACTCCCTGTTGTGGGCAGGGACACCTTTCACTAGACAAGGTTGCTCAAAGCCCCATCCAGACTGGCCTTGAACAGGTCCAGGGATGGGGCATCCATGGCTGTTTCAGTATCTCATCCATCCTATTTCAGTATCTCACCACCCTTCCAGTGGATGCTTTAATTGTTGCAGGAAACAGACTCCTCGTTCCACTAGTTTACATTAGGTGACATTCTATTTCTTAGGATGTCTTTGAGTATAAAGCTCTGGCAAGCTTCATTGACCTCAGCTGACATGTAAGTAGTGCAAATTACCTAAAGCATATCAAAGATCCATTGAATCGGTGAAAGTATCTCTCACACAAATCAAGCTTAGGTTTCCTAGTAGCCAGTTATCATCCACAGCAGCCTCTACCTAACATAATCACAGGGTCACTATCTATGTGCCTGCTTCTCAAGTCATAATGGTAGCATATTCGTGTAGTGTTTCCACTTTTTTTTTCTTTTGGCCCTTTCTTGCAGCTGCTGGTTAGTAGCATTTTCCTCTCATTTTGTTCCATGCAACCTCTTTGCACTGAATCCCAGATGCATGTGAAATGGCCACAAAAGAACTATCTGGGTTAAATGAGTACTAAACAGGTTTAAAATTAGTGCTTATTGTTTGGAAGCAGATGCAAGCTTCAAACAAATGCAAAACATCGATGCAAATGCAAAAAGGAGAGCAATTTGAAAATCAGATTCTAAGTACTTGATTCTATAGGTTGTTTTTTCTAGTAGTAATACCCAGAACAGTTCTGTTAATGTAATGGAAGCTCATTGAATAACTACTCTACCAGCATTTGTGTCTGCAGAGTTCATGAATCAGCAAAATAACTCAGGTTCCCTGCTATTCTCATTTTAATGAACTGTTAACTCTACAAAGCTACTCTTTTAGTAGCTAGCAAGCACTGCTACATGTCTCTATGTGTTACATTCTACAGAAATTATTATTAGCTTACAGTTATTTTCACTGTTTGTTTTTCTTTACCTTTTGCAGTATTTTTGAGGGATACTTGTGTTTAGAATCAGTCCTGAAGATCTATAGTGCTGCAGTTTAATGAGTTTTACCTGTCCATACTACATGCAAATTGATGGCAGCATATGAGGGGAATGTCTGTGACAAATTTCTTCAACCACACCACTGATAAAATTCCTATCTTCTGAATTTTCATTCTTTATCCTGCTGTGCAACTTGAAGCAAAACCAAGGAGTCTATTTGTGATAGCATTTGAGGCAATGCCATGGAGGGGGTTTGCTCTAGGTGTAAGCAAAACAGCAAGTTTCTAGCATGACACATGAATAACAGTGACAAAATCATGGTTTCAACTGACCAGGGCTGGCAGGGAGGCTGCTTACAGCCAGGCACAGAATGAGACTCACTCCCTAGGCAGTGTGGAAATGGCTGCTTGCCTCAGGAGCAGAAATACTCCATTCCCCAAATTTGGTGCCCTGAAATTAATTTATAATTTATTTGTCATACGTCATTTTCATACCATTTCTTGAATTTCATTTAGTTTTGGCCTTGTGAAGCCTTGAACTGGCTCTAAGAATTGATAAGTGATGAACTCTGGAAATATCATGGTGTGTGAGAGGCAGGAGCCACCCAGAATATCACCCCTAGAAATTCAAGTTCCTTCTGCAAAGAACAGATGAAATGTATAAACTTCTCCAAGCAACCTTCACTGCCTGTATGGTCCAGCTGTGACTCGGTGGATTTTCCTCTGTGTTGTATGCTTTGTCTATAAGGAGCAGTTACAAAATTACTTTGCATAGAAAAATAAACAGCTTTCAGGTTACAACACACTGCCAGTTGGATTGGTCACTGGGACACCTCAACAAACTAGTTAGATTCTGCAGGACTGCTTGATCATCTATCCTGACAGACCTTTTAAGACCTGCTCTTAGAAATTACTTTAAATTGTCACTTGGATGAAGTGTAGTGTTGTGAGGGACATTAACTTTCCATAAGTTTCTATGAAGTGCACCAAAAGTCTGTCACTGTATGCCAATTAAAATAGCAGTGATTTTGGTGAAGATACCCAGCCACTATCTATTGGTGTAGATACCTCACCAATCAGAACAGGGACAACAGATAGTTTCAGAAATAGTTCTGAACATACGTTAGAAGTAATGGCTTTTCAGAAGGGTTTTTATTTAATGACAGCATTTGGGGAGAAATGGAGTAGAAAACCATGGAAATGAAATGGCCATTATTCCCCAAAGTATTGTTCCCAGCAACCTTTTGTGGCTTACAGTAAACAGTAGATGCTCACTGCGATTCTTTTTCACTGCAAGCCACATTCACTTCTTCACATTATCCATGTCACTGCACTCTCAAGTGCCTCCAATTTTACTTCTGTTGCCTGCTTATTTGGGCTCATTCAAACTGGTTGGAAACTATTACATTTGTACAATTTTAACTGGTTATAATATTATAAATATTACTTTTTTTGCATGCATCACCTTTCTCTGTATTGGTAAATATCAGAGGTGTGAACAGATGTGGAAGGTGGAGGATGAAGAATATATTTTCCTTTAAAATATGTACTTGGGACATGAATAAAATAGACATATTTGACAAGATGGCTTATGCTCATTTTAAAAGCACAGAGGCTGCTCTTACATGCCATAATAGCACTGCAGAGTAGGGAGCTTTATCTTGGTCCCTGGAGCCACAAAGAGAATAAAAATTGCAAGTTAGTGCTGACATTTGTGATTTCAGGAATGAGGAAATGTCCCTTCCCCATCAGCTGGAATTATTTTTGGGTACCTGACCTTAGTGGAGCTTTCTCAATGTGTTCCTAGAAACCACCTGAACTCAATTTTCTTTTACCTCCATGGTATTTTTTGAAAGAAACACCAAAAATACTCTGACATCTCTCTCTATCATCACCTAACCCTTGAACTCTGCAGCAAGATTTATCTGCATGCCAGCAGGTTACAGCTATGACTCCTCCTCACTTATTCCTGCCTCCATCCCCAGCCCATGCTTCAGGCTTTGGACAGGCAAAAGGCTATCACAAAAATACATGTTTCTCCAGACATTGAGTCATTACTGTCATTAAGGTGAGGTAAAGGCAGATGCTGATCTTAAACCTCTATCAAGAACTGTAGGACAGTCCTGGAGACACTCAGATTGTGACAGTGAGAATTAGTGCCACTGTGACAACACTGAGAAGAGCTGCAGACCAAAAGACAGTTTGGACTTTCTTGCAATCCACAGAGTTGCACTAAAAGTATTTTTAGTACCCAACTGCTGACTATTGGTCATAAATACCTGTTTTGTCTTATAAATAAGTTCTAATATTTTTATATAAAATTTTTTTTTTTCAGATTTCATTACTTCTACAGAGATGTGAGGTTCTAGGAATCATGGATAGTTTATATGTGGGTGTTGTGAAGCTCAGCAATATCCAACTAGAAGCCACCAGAATGATTCACAAAGTATTTGTCATCACAATACACAACAAATTTCTATACTATAACTTAACCTCCCATTTGCTGGAAAACAGAGCCCTTCTGCTGTGTCTGAAATCTTTAAATTTTGGCTTTGTGCTCACCACTTATTTCAAGAGGAAAAAGTGAAGGCACACTTTTTGCTAGATTCAAATCATTCCTGCTGAAAAGAAGGTAGATTTTAATACTTTACAAGTTGCTTCAAACGATGGTCGTAGGAGCCATCTACAAATCAATAATTCCTGAGAACTTATTAGAACATGCTGTTCACACATGTGAACAAACTGAATTGTTTCTGCTAGAGAAGAATAGCTTTGAGTCATGACTTCCAAAGCAGACTGACAACAGCTTTCTAGACTATGTGACCTCTATCAAATCCAAGGTCCACAGAGCTGTTCCTCCACATTCTGAGCACCCACAGCATGAATAAATGAATATACAGCAATATTACAGTGTTTGTCTTTTTATGAAGCATAATACAAACCCTCCCTTCTCAAGAACCTTTACTACATCACTGAGAGATATCCCACAAAATACCTCTTCAGCCTATACAAATGAGCCTCTACAAATATGATAGAGATATTGTATGTATTATACATAGATAGAGAGAGGAAGGGAGAGGGACTTTCTGCACCTTATTTCTGTGCAGATGGACAAAACCAAATACAAACAAAGGGAATTGTGGAAAAAGAGTAAAGGAATCTCTGAAAATATAGCGAAATTATTTTAAAAGGAAGCTTGCATCATAGTGAGACAAAAAAAGTTTTGGTAGGAACAAAACCTACACCCATTCCTAGAGACAACAGAAAGCAAAGAAAAAGAATGGTTAATGAGAAAGCTCTTAATTCAGTGTTTTGCAGGTGTACAAATACATTTCCCATTATGACCTAAAGATTGTGATTGTCAGATTTCTGTATATTCAGAGGAGTGTGTTAATTAGGCAGCATTAACTATAAAGTAAAGAATTCTAAGAGAAGCAAATTAAAATAGTAGCCATTCAGACATTATCATGTATAAGTATGTAAAAAATGGAAAATTGGAACTGACTCTACTTGAATAACTGAGGAAGGTCACAGATGTGATTTTCTTCTTCCATTTTTAGCATTATGGAACATAAAATCTGAAGTAAGAAATTAAAAAAGGAAAAGAATAAGCAGCATCAAGACACCAGTATTTGCCAAGACCTCTAGCATTTGCTGTGGACCTGTCCAGCCATGGTAAGAGCTGTGTGTCCTTAGAGTTGCACAGCAGTTGCATGTCCTGTAACAAACTACAAGTTTAGGGGAAATCAGGCTTAGACCTTAAGTCTTCAGAGCATTACAATACATCTGAGCAAGGAACATGGACTTGTGAGAAATACTTTCTTACATACACACAGATCTCTTAGAAGCCTCCAGTTTCCAGTGCTGAAGAAGGGAACAGCAAGAACAGAGCTTGCAACTGACATTTACATACCAAAATAACATAAGCAAGGTATCTGTGCTGGGTAGAAGTCCTCTTGTAAGAAACTAAAATATCAGATAACAAGATTAGGAAGGTGGCAAAAGGGGAATAGAACTGTAGAAAATACGAGAGGCAACCAGAGTCATTCTAACAAAAGGCAAGGAAAGTAATTGTCATGAAGGAAGTGGGTGGGCACTGGCAAAGGTGCCACAGAGCCTGTGGAATCTCCATCCTTGGAGATACATACTACACTGCTAGACAAGCCCCTGAGCAACAAGTTCTAGCCACAAAGTCGGGCCTGCTTCAAACTTTGGGCTAAGCAGATGGCCTCCAGAAGTCACTGTCAACCTTATTCCTAAATTACTGTTAGGATTATCTGAAATGGCAGGAGGAGGACTTTTTCACATATGTGAAATAAATCTCTCCCCCATGAAGTAAAAATAAAACAGCAATGCTATATTTGTTTATACTTCTGCGGTATTCAAAACACACAAGAAGCTCGTATACCCATCGATCTATCATGTATCCATCAACAAGCAATATTTACCTCAGAAATATTGCAGTCTGAAATAGAGACAAAGACAGGTGAGAAGTATTGGAAAAGAACTGGATTATGGCATAATATCCAAGCAGAGAAGATCACTCCAGATAATGAGACTATAGTATGACAGCATGGTTATTATTTGCACTGCTCATCCACGTGGAAACAATGGGACACAAAACTCAATGACAGTATACTTATAATCTCTCACAGGTCTTAAAAAGTAAACACAGAAATTATCTTTTTTAAGACCCAGATATACCACAAAGTGTTTGGAAAAGCTGAAGAAACATTACAAAATCAAAAACATACAGTGTGCGTGTTGCATGGCTTAGTATGATCAACATTTAACTTTGGGCTCAGTGGCTCAGGATTCACAACACTAAAAATTAAAGTGGGATTTGCCATATTTCTAAGTATGATAATATAACCATTTAAGTGAATAATCATACATTAAATGTCTTCATTTAGTTTTCTTCAGTTTCAGTCCCTCATCATTTCATGTGTGAACTCTCTCAAGGTGCGAATTTAATTGAAAGCATTGAAAGAGTACTTTGCTTTTTCATGTTGTGAACACAATTTTATGGGGTGCAGGCCTGGATCCAAAATACTGATGGTCAAAACTGTTGCAAATCTCAAAAGCATTACATTTATGTACACACACCAGAGAAGTCCCAAAGGTGCCTTCATCCCTGTTTCTACACATATATCTGTGCAGGCAAGCCAAAAGTAGCACAGAGCAGTTAGGTATCATGATTCTGTTTAAGCCCTCATGGGCTTTGCAAAAGAGAGGCCTATCTCACCCACAAGGCCCAAACCCAAATTAACTAAAAAAAAAAAAAAAAAAAAAAAAAAAAATCCAAAACACTAATCTGGCAGTGCCAGAAAACAAATGAATGACACAATTTCCCCCCTTTTATCTGAAGACGTGTCTGTACAGAAAGCTGGCATCAGCTCTTTTCCTCTGTATGAAAAGGCAAGATTATATATCTTTCACAGATGCAGAAAAGAGATTGCCCTCTAAAAGATAGGGTATTCTTGGAAATGGGATACCTCTCTCTCCATGTCTTTTTTACTAAACAGTTCTGTAATTTTGGAGTTAATAAGATTTTTAAGGAGAAACTATATAATAACTCAGTACCTTAGGAATTTAGATACTTATACAGAAAGGAATGTGGAATCCATCTAATTTCTTAGTGAGATGAAGTTTTATATGTAAAGTGGAAATATCTCATCAGAAGATGCTGGGACACAACAACCCTGAACTCAGAGCCTAGATAATGCCATGGTTGGAGCTGGTTCAAGGTCCTTATCACTGAGTTTATTATTATTTGTAAGGGAGGCAAGGGATAGGAAAAGGTGGTTGTTGTAGACACTTGATTTCAGAAGAAGATGTACAACAGAGGCTTAGGGAGTCCTTTGCAACACTGAGCCTTCATGAGAACAGCAGACTTTTCAATTTCTAACTTAGACAGCGTCATTCTCAATTGATCTGCTTTGGCAATAAGGAACAGCCATACCAGCCCCTGGCTAAAGACAGCTCACTGTACATTAAAGGACACCAAATGAAAGCAAATATGCTGAGGGAACAAAATCATGTATTGCCAAGAGCAGAGTCAGGGACAATTCTCCATTTTTCCATTGAATTGTTTTTCCTTGAAAATTTCTGATCAGATGAGGCCCTGCTGCAGGCCTGTGTAAGACCCTTGGCACCCTGACCCTACCTGCTGTGGTAGCCCAGCTACCTTGAGGGACAGTGCTGGGCTGAAGGGCACCTGCTGGCCTCAGCCATCAGCACTGACACATTAGTCTTTTCACAGATTTAACACACACCTGTAGTGGAGAACAAAGATGCTCTGTGAATAGAAATATTTTCTTCAAGCAGTGCTTCTCCTCATGTATGACAGTGAAAAGAAACACTAAAAGAATAATTCCAAAATATTACCTACATGCAGGTAAATCAGGAAGCCCAACCTATGTCTATATCTGAACACTGGAGACCATGAAAGTTAATTTTTTAAGGTTATGACATCACAGAATCATTAAAAAAACCAAAACATGAAAAGAAATGGGGTTTGTCATGAAGGGCATTTTCATAACTAATGATGCATAATGCATTTATCCAAATATCTTTGCCTTAAACATCTTAATAGGAGTGATGCTATTCTCAACCTAATGATTCTATGGTCATGTACTCAAGCCAGTCTTGAAATCAAGATGTGTTTCAGGTCATCCAAGCAATATTAATCACACTAAGATCCTTGAATTACTAGATGTGCTATATTTGACTTCTATATTTGTACCAAATACAAGAACACTGGAATGTATTAAAAGACCTAAATAGCCCATTTTCTCTACTTCAGTCACTACTCACAGGCTCTTCACTTATATATAGGAAACTAATGAAAACTGCAAAGCAGGAGGGATTGCTATTTAAATAATCATACACTAGTGTTTGTACATACCATACCCTGATGCTGCAGTTTTGGACAGGATTGGACCATCTGCTTTGGATAGAACATTAACTCATGCTGACCTAAAGCTACTTAGAGAGAAAACTGAGATTACAATTTTTTTAAAAAAAACCAAATCTGAATTTATTCAAATTTAATTCTACATAATTTTATGTGGTATGGTAAGCACAAGCAGATGTAAAATCAGCAATGATAACCATTAAGTGTATTCTGAGTGATTAACAGAAAGAAAAGGTAACTAAGCCAAAGAGGAATTAAAAAGGAAAATTGAAGAAAAAAAACAAATTTACATGGCAGGTTTTAAGATTGTTATTCTATCAGAGACATGTCCTTTGGGGAAAGGAATTCAAACCAAATTGAAGACAATAGCACAATGTATAAGAAGTTAAAGACAGGACAGGAATTAGGAAAGCTGAGAGGGAATTTCAGGAGTAGGTATGGAAAGACAGAGATACCAAATAAAGCATTATCTAAATACCAGTGGAGCAGGATGGTTTTGAAAGAATCAGTGATTCCACTGAGCCTTCTGGATGTGAAAAGATCAGTAAATGGGAAAGAAGTCACCACATCTGTCAAAAGAACTTTTGATTGTCAGAACTTCAAGATTGTCAGGGAAAATGTCTGTTCTCCTTATCATATAAAGAAGAAGCACTGTTAGGAATTAAAGCTTTGGGGTTTTTATTTAAGAGCTTTTATAGCAAAACACTTTATTTAGTCTTGAATCACCAAAGAACTAAAACTTGATTCATGAGAACATTAGTGAGTTTAATTGCTGTCTCATCACCATTCTCAGGAAAAAGTAATCCAGACCTTAGACCCTTGCACTTTTGATCCACAAGGTGTACTCAGGACTCTGGGTATTGTGCAAGGAAACTTCCCAGTCCTGAGCATGCTGAGGTCCTCAGTGATATGGTGTGCTTTTTGTAGGAAATCTGTTCTCTGACCATCCCTCACAGACCCCTTGCTGCTTCTTCCAAATATCACACCTTGCATGGGCCATTCCCAGACCAGGATTGTGGTTAGACTACTAAGGAATTGTCTCTGTTCTGCTACATCAAGGGAGGCTCTATTTTTGTACTGTCTGTTTGACTGACATTGGGACGAGCTTTCAGCCCATGAGAGAGATGTCACGAGGTTTTTTTGAGACAATAGCAGTTCAGAAAAGTATGTAGACTGAGGGACACCTACTCAGTATCAGACTCATCTGCTGAACTATCTCGTGGCTGATCATGGATTTCGGCCATGGAATCTGGCACATCCATTTTAGATTAGACTATGCAACTCCCTAATGTGCCCTGTATTTCCAGTTTATATCATTCTAATATGAATTCGAATGGGGGAAAAGCTATTCTTACAGAATAAACAAACGCAGTTTCTTGGTCTGCGTCAGTTTAGATTGAGGAAGACTTGGGCACAGGATCTCTGGTCCCTTGCCATCAGTGGGAGAGGAAGGTGCTGAGTTACCTCCAGGGGGTCTGAGCCCAATGAAGAGTCAGCTCTTCCCACAGCAAAATGAATGCTGGATAAAAGCTTTTTTATTTTTGTTAACCTGCACTCTGGTGGAGTTATCTTCCTCTTGGTTTGTAAGAGGTGATGGTTGCAGGTTTACTACTCTTCTGTCAGACAGAGGGAGGGAGCGTTCAGTGTTTGTTCTTCTGAGGCTGGTCATTTGGGTAATCTTTCTAAGGATTCCTTTCTAACCCTGGAAGCAGAGTTTCTCTGTCAGTGCAAGTATTTCACTTCTCCATCTTCTTCATTAAGTAAAGAGCCTGTGGTTGCTTCATCAGTGAACTAGACATAACAGTTGTCTGCCCACAGTGTGAACTGTTTCCTTTGGCTGCAAATGCATGTAAAACTAATGTCCTATTTTTTTCAGCATGAAGTATGTTTTACCAGCTTAAGATGCTGGAATACTTTCAGGAGTTGTGACGTCACTTCATATTTCTTATTTTAGTGAAATTTCCAGTATTGAAATGAAATTAATCACAGAGCAAGACTGTGAAGCAAATTGATACAGATGCATATTGATGTGTTACATGTGACTGTGTTACAGAAATAAACATTAGTGAAGGCTCATCTTATGAAAAAGCAAGAAATTCACTCTCCAGTTTGAAAAACTCAAGCATCCTACAAGAATGTTCAACAATGAAAGATGATGATGGTTTGATTTGTTTCATTTACCTTCCCTCCACCCAAATTTCCACTTACATGCAGGAACAAGTTTTGTATGTTTTTATCACTGAAGCTGTTTCTGTCTACTCTCTGCTGATAATTTAAAGCTTTTGTCAGTTATGGACATCCTTATTTCCTCACATCAACAACAGCATTATGAAGCACTCTACGAATTGCCATTGGGAGCAAAACAAACACCTTGTTCTGATTCTGGTGAAAACCAGCTGCTAGCTTTTGATTTCTCAGTTGTCAGCTCTGGCAACCGTATTTGCCAAGACAGCTGGTTATTCCCTCCTTGCTCTGAACTTCTCATGGGCATTGGCTTCTAGGGTCTTCTACCTAATGACTATAATGAATATAAGCCAGCAATGTGCCTTTGTGGCCAAGAAGGCCAATGGCATCCTGGCCTGCATTAGGAATTGTGTGACCAGCAGGAGCAGGGAGGTCATTCTTCCCCTGAACTCAGCACTGGTGAGGCCACACCTTGAGTGCTGTGTCCAGTTTTGGGCCCCTCAGTTTAGGAAGGACATTGAGACACTTGAGTATGTCCAGAGGAGGGCAACGAGGCTGGTGAGGGGCTTGGAACACAAATCCTGTGAGGAACATTTGAAGGAACTGGGGTTGTTTAGCCTGGAGAAGAGGAGGCTTAGAGGTGACCTTATTGCTCTCTACAACTTCCTGAAGGGAGGTTGTAGACAGGTGGGGGTCGGTCTCTTCCACCGGGCAGCAACTGATGAACAAGAGGACACAGTCTCAAGCTACGTCAGGGAAGGTACAGGTTGGATATTAGGAAGAAATTTTTCACCAAAAGAATAATAAAGTACTGGAATTGTCTTCCCAGGGAGGTGGTAGAATCACCATCTCTGGATGTGTTTAAAAAAAGACTGGACATGGCACTTGGTGCTACAGTCTAGTAGAGGTGTTAAGGCATAGGTTGGACTTGATGATCTTAGAGGTCTCTTCCAATCTCATTATTCTGTGATTCTGTGATTCTGTGACTAAGGAAGATCTTTACTTCTGGAAGTGTGGTTTTGACTGGAAAACCAGCCCACTGTTTTGAGGTGTACTGGCAAAATTGCCAGGGTGGGGTCGAGATAGTGAAGGGAGCACAGCCTAAAAACTACACTCATAAAACTCAATTTGTTACAGAAAAAAAGGTTGAACTTTCATTCTAGTAAGCCAGTAAATCATTAAATAATAAAAATAATACTTACAAGGTTATAAATGGGCTTCAAAAGAAACAGTCCATTAAGATGAATGGCAAAGTTTGCATTCCTCTTAGAACAATTGATTCAGTCTGGATGCCAGAAAATTCATGAAAATAGCACTGCAGCATCCACCACATTTTAGAAGATTTTCTTTCTACCAAGAAGTACTATCTTTCAAAACAAAATAAAAGCTTGAAATTATGGAAGGCAAGTGTCAGAAGCTGCTCCATATATTTTCCGATTTATGTTATTAAATTATGTGATTTTTTTTCCAGTAGTAAGATTTTGACACTTAAGTAACAGAAACAATATTGAAAAAATGCATAAAATTAAATCAGCTTGGAATGAAAATCATGGTCCTATTTAAAGGTACTGTCTTAGTCTCTAACAGGCCACCTCATGAGCAATTTTGAGAATATTCTGTTGGCAGCAGACATTTATGCTTTAATTTTTATGCATATAACCCTTTCCTTATTATTGCTAAATATAGAATAGCAGAATCCATTGATCATAAAACATGCCCTTTAATAAAAGTCTGGGTTTTTTTCTCAAAAAGATTGTTTTGTGTTCCAAAAGCTCATTAAAAATTTGGGGTATTTGTATCTGGAAAGAAAGTTCTGGAGGAGCCACTTTTCCTCCATAAATTAGACAAATGATTCACACACAGCCTTTTTCACTGTGGACCTAAAGCCAGGTAAAATGAATACAGCCACTGCATTCTGCCTGTATGAACATTGTCCAATTACAAATTTTTCTTTGCTAATCCACAGTACTAACATTCAAATACATCACTGATATGTTATAGATAGTAATTTCCAAAACCACAACTTTTTTTCACAGAGCGTGAACTAGAGGAGTTGATGGAATTTCTTTTTTTTTCTTCTAACAAGCAGACATTTGTTTCAACCATTGCAGTCCTTCAATGGGACAAATTCTGAAGTGGCAGGATACATTATTTAATTAATATTTTCCATGGGTGCTAGACCATCACTCCTTATATTTTGGACACAGTGGCATACTGTTTACCACCTAGATTGCATAGAGAGGCACAGGGAGGGTCTTCAAAGAATGAGAAGGTCTTTTTTTTAATTTTGAAAAAATTTGAGATTGTCCATAAGTAAGATATGACTAATGCCAATTTTTACACAACAAAATCCAGCCTGAGATCCCTTGAAACCAGACAATAACAAGACGTTATTGTTATTATCCAACAGCAAACTGGAAGCAGGACATCCCCTGTGTTTGCTGGAGTGGCAGACCCTGATGAAGGGGTCTATCACACTCAATTAAATAAACTTACACATTCACTGGAATATTTTGTAATGTCTCGTCTACTCAAATGGTTTCCAGAAGCACATTGTTCTCAGGTTTCTCTACCTGGATGTTATGGTTTAATGCCAGCTGGCAGCTAAGCACAATGCAGTCACTCCCCCTTTCCTCACCAAGTGGGGAAAAAAGGTAGAACCAGCAGTTTGAGATAAGAACAGTTTTAATATTATTATATGAAAAAGAGAGAGAGGCATAAAACCCAAGGCAGACAAGTGATGCACAATACATTTGCTGATCACACACCAACAGATGCCCAGCCTTCCCTGAGCAGGGAGTGATTTGAGACAATCCCCCCCCCCCCCCCCAGTTTATATACCAAGCATGACATTCTATACTATAAAATGCCCTTTTGGCCAGATCAGGTCAGCCTTCCTGGCCAAGATCCCTCATGGCATTTTGTCCAGCTCCTCACTGGCAGAATATGGAAAACAGAACAGTCCTTGACTTAGGGTAAACACTACTTAGCAGAAAACCAGCATGTTATCAACATTATTCTCATACTAAATCCAAAACCCAACACTGTACCAGCTACTAAGAAGAAAGTTAACCCTATGTCATCTGAAACTAGGACACTGGATCTAACTGTTCTCCTTTGAATTGCATCAGTCTTAATTTATTCTTGGTACCTTTTCTGTGGTTTTGCATGTAGTGTTTTCTCCTGCTAGGAAGAGTATAAACCTGGTCAAGCATAACCAGTGCTCTTACGTGTTCCACATGGCTTGTATAAAAAAGCCATTTCTTGATGACCTGTGCTTTTGTCTGTAGTTGTCAGCATTATTCTTCCATATGTGATTGAAAGAAAGCAAGCTGATTCAAGAATGTAGAGGATTAAATACAATATGGTCTTAGGCAGCAGTGAGAGTGTCCTGACAGTAGACTGGAAGGAATAAGATCTCTTCTTTCTGCTGCAAGATAGATAGCTTTGAGCAAGATAGATAGGTTTGTATTGCCATCTCACTGACAATACACTGGAGGACATTCCAGTAGTATTTACTGGACTCTACCATACTTTTTTTAAACATTTGTCCAGAATCTTTTATTCTGCCCAACACATGTGGTTCATGAGCCCTGAGTATATGAACCCAGTGTTTTTTCTTATCTGTGGATATTATTAATCCACATGAAAAATTCCACTTATTCCATTGACTTCTGGAGACTCAGATGCAGAATATCAACATTATCCTAAGCAAATGCCTTCCTATGTGACAGTAGCCTCTTGAACATAAGAAAAGGAGACATTCTCTCTCAGAGGGTTTGCCTTTTGTAATTTACAATGCAAATCTTCATTTCTGTCCTAAAAAAGTTCCCTTTAAAACCTTACACTGACTGGCTTTGCAAAACAGAGCAATTCATGCCTGACTGCATGATAAAGGCATTTAAAAGCATTGCTGAAGAACAGGGCAAGCAGACCCCAGACATCGAGCTCTCTGGGATTTAGAAATTTCAACTGTCTAACAGAAAGTGTGGCAGATCTTCCTATTGGAAGAATACGGTAGATATCCTTCCCCTAGGAATGCTGCTTGCAGTTTTCTCAACTTTTGGTTATTTTTTAAAGTATGCTGATAAGGAAGTCCTTACGGGGATCATGGACATATAAGCACTGTGTTCTGCTAATGGAACTTCAAGGATGCTTTCCATCTTGCCTAAGAGGCCAAATACATCAATTTTATAATATACTCAACCTGTAAAAGCATTTGTCCTTAAAACTCCAGTCTCCTCACAAAGATGGGTCTCCTATTAATGGAATCAATTAGTAGAGTTCAACATACCAGCGAATGAGAGCAAACAAAGCCAAACCAAATCCTTTCTTGCTTTAGATTTATTTTTTTTATGAAACCTATTGGCTTTTGCCTTTCAGACCCATCCCCCTTTACTTGCTGATTGTTTCATTGCCATTATGTCCAAATTAATGATGTGTTTGGCAGTCAGACAACTGATCCAATTGGCTGCAATGTCACATCTGAACATGCTCATCAGTTCTGCAGCCTACTCATTTTTTATGACTGACATGAACACAGCCATTGAACAGTGTGCTTGCTCCCACTCTCCCCACACACTCAGCACGCAAACAGCAACATTTACATTAATTTGGTGAATATGCAGCCATGCTTATTGGGTGTGGGGAGTTTCTTTGTAGAGGAGTGGAGAGTAGACGACTCCAGCAACCTTTCTGGAGGAAAAAAAAAAAAGTGACTCTGCACCTCACTCTGGGAGACTAGCCTGGGGTTGTCCAATCCCTTCTAGAATAAGGCTGGGTGTATTTTTTAGAGGGGAAGCTCTCTTAAGTGGACAAACTAGCATAATTTTATTTCTAACTACTTGGCTGAAGCAAGAAGGCAGAAAAAACAAAGGTATGTCTCTCTGGCACAGGCTCAACAAAAGGATTTACATGTCTTGCAGTGCTAAAATGGACATTCATCTCTTCCATCATCCAGGTTATTAACAACACTATCAGAGAGTACAACAACCAGGACAGACTTCTGTGAAAGTCCATATGATTTAGCCTTCCATTTTGATAGTGAAGCATCACTAACTATTGTCTCAGTACACTTTTCAAACTCATTTTCTATATGTCCATTAATTTCTTTGTCATTAATTTCTTTGTCATTAATTTTTTTCCTTTGCTTGTTTGTGTAAATATCATGTAAGACAGTGTCAGTTTTACTAAGATCTGGAAAAGATAACATTTGTTGTTTCTTCTCAGTGAGCTAGGTCTGTTACCCACTTTGAGAAATAAATTATATTTGTTTCATGTTGTTCTTGACAAATCAATAGGGACCATTTCTCATCTCATTATTTCTCAGGTGCTTAGAAATAATTCATTTGATTGCTCATTTCTTTTAGAAATTGAAGTTATTCAGGTGGTCTGTAATTTCTAAATACCATTTCTTTCAAAGATAGAAACTATAGCTGTCCAGAGACAATTTCCTGGCAATTCATTCTCCCTTCCAAAGTTCTCTGAACAGCCATATGATTCATCTGTCAGTTCTTTAAGTATCTTCAGAAGAAATTAATCGGGTTTAGCTGATTGAACATCTCTCATTTATGTTCCTTCTCTTTAAGAGGCTGAGATCCTGCTTGCTCTTTTGCAACTGGAATTAATTGACTACTTGCCACTTCAAAACTGACCTCTTTAATGAAGGCCAATATAGAAAAACTTAATTCAGTGTATTTTCCTAGAAGAAATCTCTCGTACTGATGTCATAAGCATTACAGCTAAAACCATTTTCCCCTAGATGAAGTGGAAAAAATCTTGGAAAATAATAAAGAAACATTTTTCCTTTTTAATTCTTTATCCTTCATTCTGAGCTGATTTTTTCCTTAAATTTTCAGTATGGCTACACATTTGTAGCTGTATTTTCAAGTCTATTGAATTCTAATTAGTCTCACTATGTCACTCTGGCTTGTAGGTAAAATAATTTCTTTTCCCTAGCCAAGAAAAAGTTAACAATTAGAGCACTCACAGTGGAATTCTTATCTATATATCAATGGAATGATGGCTGATAAATAATTTTAAGCACAGAACAGTGCAATCCTCTGAACCAGTAATTTCAAATGTGTTCAATAACAGTACAAGATGTAGCAGATTAAAGGCAATGAGTATCCTTCTCTGAAGCTGCTATTAGTTCCTTTTAAATGTATAATTTATAGGCTCCTCCAATATACCAATTCCTTCTACATTGTTAGCAACAGCATCTGATCAAATATTCTTTGCTTCAGGACTGTAGCTGTACTAACCATGTCATGGCAAGACTGAACAGTTCTCTGACAACTGCTTCACAAAGCAAGGAAGAGGCTGAGAACAGTGAATGAGACCACCCATGTTTCACACTCAAGTCTGAGAGCTCTGCAGCAACAAAGCTCACTTTCTTACTTTAAACCCTTCATTGCCACTCAGTTTTGCTATGCAAATCAGGGCTTATAGAGGACAAGCAGAAACTAATATGAGAATTAAATGCATTAGTTTTAAGACAATTTTTATATGTCTGCTCATTTAGAATGCATGTCAAATTACAATTGACCATGTGAACCAAAGGTAGTCTGAGTTATGTGTCTGAAAAGTTTTCTAATTGCCAAAAAAGTCTTCAAACTTCTGAATCACATAAAAGTTGTATGTTTTAAAGGCCTCTGGGAGAAATATTTTAGCCTTCTTTTAAAAATATACTTAGTTAACTCCAGGGTTTGTAAATATCTATATTTAATTTTTTTATAACTTATTGTGCTTTTCAAAATAAATGTATTTTGTAAACTTAGGGAACTTTCTTGAAGTATTCCTGGATAAGCAACTCTGGGAACAGAACTGTGAAAGATCTGGCAGCTGTTGAACAGTGTTACGT
This sequence comes from Vidua macroura, assembly GCF_024509145.1. NCBI lineage: Eukaryota > Metazoa > Chordata > Aves > Passeriformes > Viduidae > Vidua > Vidua macroura. Next base: position 25,361,902 of record NC_071572.1, read on the forward strand.
GAAAAGCACAACGTCAGAAATGCCAGTGTGGAAGGAAGTAGGAAGAAGAGCAAGATGAAAGTAGAGAGTCCTTCGAAAACCGAAAGACAAATAGGAAAAGCAAGATGAGACGAGAGGTATTGCAGCGCCGCTTTTGTGTTTCACAAAATAAGAACATTTCACTGTAGCAATGGTTTACACTAACCCACCCAGCGTACCACCGTGACAAATTAGGAACGTGCCAGCTATGGTGGCAGCAACCTCCACCAGTGGGATGGTGATGAAGAGTAAGGGGGTCTTTCAAACACTCTGGTAAAATAAATAAAACACCTTCATCTATACCCATAGGAAGCATATAATGAGGCAATATAAGCACAGAGGATAAAATTAGAAGTGATAAAGTGCAAAATTAATTAATACCAATAAGGACATGCATTTGAAATCAGAGGAAGCAAAAAGAAAGTATAGGTTCACCATTTAATGGGGGAGGACAGCAAATAACAGGCATAGGGAAAGCCAAATCTTCCCATTTTGCTTCAATCTTCATGAAAAAGATTCACTGAGAGCAAATGTTACTGCAATTCATTTAAAAGAGAAGGGTATGAAGGCCAGAACAGAGAAGGGGTAGGTTCAGTACCATTTTGTTATTTCAAATACATTTAAGTTCATTCATCACTGAGAACCTAAAGATTCACCCAAAGCAATCCCTGAGGCATTGGAATTATCTTTGACAACTTCAGGAGGGGGAGGAAAGAATTCAAAATACCGCAGAGAAGTCAGCATAGTATCTATCATCAAAAAGGAGGAATAGGAGACCATAGCCTCATTCAGTGTCCAGAAGCAACATTAGACAAAGAATCAAATAATCAGTGTATAAACATCTTTAGGATATGAAAGTGATTAAAACTGCTGACAAAGGTTTGCCAGGAGTAAATCACATCAATTCAATCTACTCACCCCTTTCAGAAGGACAGTAATATCTGTGATATACCTATACTTTGATATATTTTTTTGAGTTTCTTTTGTATTATCTTGCCATAAACACATTGCAGAAATCTAGGCTAAATAAAATCCCCATAAAACCGCTGAAAGTGCATTTAAACCAAAAAGTCCCAAATACATTATCAGTGTAGGTATAATTCAAGCAAGATTCTGCACTGAACTGTCCTAGATCCAGTTTGAGTCAATGTGTTCATGAATTTCTCTGGTGATAAAATAGAGAATACACTTAAGGTGTTTGTGATGACATAATGTTAAGCCCATAAGGGAAGACAGTATCAGAAAACTAATTGATCTTGAAACATTGGATGTCAAACTTGAAATGCAATAAATACAAATGCAGAGCACTACACCAAAAAGAAAAATACAACAGATACACAATTACAAAATGAAAACCTGAAGAGGCAGCAATCCATCAGAAAGGGACCTGCTGTTGCAGCAGTTTGCTAAGTGAATATGAGTAGAAATTGTGATGCTCCTGGAGAAAAAAAATTAAGACAAAATCTAATTCTGGAGGAAACTCAGAGGAATGACATGATAGGAAACAACAAGCTGATTCTGATCCACTTCCAGTCAGTCAGGCTTCCACTGCACCTCAATGCCCCATCTGCTCAACATACTTCACACCAAAAACAATTGAAGATGAAGCAGCAGACAAAGACACAGGAATGAAAGACCAGGTTAAGGAAGAAACACAACAGTCCTTCACCATGCAAATGCAGAGAGAGTTCTGTGATGGGTAAACAGAGGAGGCTGGAGGCAGCTAAATGGCCCTTGGCTACTCCCAGGGCTGTGACAGTATCCTAGAAAGCCAGGCTGCCAACTGCTGTTGCTGCCACCAAGAAAAGGGTTTTGATGAATAGACATATAGATGTTTTGGGGAGGAAGAGGAGATCCCAGAAGCAAGAGTCACAGTCTAGGACTGGAATAGGAGCATCAATGTCAGTTTTTTACATCTTGCAAGCACAGTCTGAATTTAGCCTTCTTCCTTGAAAGCTGTCAACTTTCAGTACCGCCTACACTGTTGAGAGGCCTTGAGCTGTGCTGTAGAAGGCATGTACAGAGAACATGGGAATCAGTTTGTGATGTCCACCAAAGGAAGAACAACAAGAATTTGATAACTTTACAGCAGAGATATTAGAAGAAAAGTCTTGAAGAGAAGCTCTAGAACATTACAAACATTACATTGCTCAGAACATTACAAAACTTTATTTGATACAAGGATAAAGAGCTATTAGGGTAAAAAACATATTAGCAAGCAGGTGTGTTTGTTGTCTCCCTGTGAAGGAAAAAAAAAAAGTGACCCTCTGAGGGGCATTTCCACCATCACACTTCTGATTAATTGCATTTCACTACGTCTGTGTTTTACCAGGAAAAAATGTGGAAGTGGCACATAAAACTCTGTGCTAATGGCAACTTTCAGAGCCCCTCTTATAGCCCTGGGACAAATGACTGGTAAGATAAGCTCCAGCATAATTTTTAGCTACAATTATATGGTGTGTGACATCAGCCCATAGAAATTGTTCCTGGCTTCGCTCTCTGGCATCAGTGAGCAAGTGCTAAGTCATACATCTGTTTGGGAATGCAATCACATTATTATCTCCTGACAGAGAACATAATCAACTAATTTCAGCCCTGGTATAAATGGATAACCATTTATTATAAATGGATAACCATTCCCAGTTACCCTTTGAAGAAGCCTCCTTGTCTCTATTACTGCTGTATAGGTAAATTAAACTCCTTAATTTATGTGCTCCAAATTAGTTAAAATAATTTAAAGTAGATGGAGTTAACCGCTTGGAAGTTATTTCTCAATAACTAAGCTAATCATTCCTAGGGCTCTTTATAATCAATGCTGGATTGTTTCTCAGTGAATATGCACATCACCTTGCTATTACTTCAGTGGAGCAATGCTGAGTTAAACCAGCTGAGGATTTGGCCCACAATATCTCAAGGGTACTTACTTTTAATTTAGTAATAATTACACACTCTGCTAATATACTAGAAGGTCTTTAGTCTTCGAGTTAATGAAATAATACCCAAATGAACCCCAGAATCTATTTCTTCAGCAAAGAGGAAAATTATTATTTCATAAACAGGAAGTAACCTCAATTTCTTATAATAAACTTCATTTTGCATAAAAAAAAAAAGAAAGAAAAAAAAAAGACAGGAGAAGAACAAATTAGAAGATAAATTTTAATATGATTTTCTGTGGTTCTTATTTCTCTATTTTTTTATAACCCAAATCAAAAGTGTAAACCATGGATGCACACACGTGTGCACACAAACATATTAAATTAATTATATCACCACCTACTAAAGGTCTCAGAGAATTATGACAAATGTTACAGAGAGATGAGAAGCCATATGTTCTGCCATACCCAGGAAGGATTATATCTCAGACTAGATTAATAACAACCTGTGAATGTTTGTCTTCCATCCTCACAGTGAACTAGTAAGGAGATTTAACATGTGGTCTCAGAATAAAAACCTAAAGAGGTGATGGCAGGTCCTCTAAATTTCTCAAAGAAAATGTATTGCATCTCCTATGCGCCATTTTTTTCTTCATCTGTTTTTTAACCCTCTCACACTGAGCTAATTTCACTATCACAAAATTATATTATCTTACAGTTTCACAGAGAGAGGATCAGATCCTGCCAAAACCAAAGGATACTACTGGAGTCTTTTTCCTTACACACTCTATCTGAAAGGAGAGTTACAGTGGATAGATTTTTAACATTTCAGTCAAATAAAACAATTGTTTCATACAGTAAGTTGTATCTCCCACAGCAGGGAGCTGGAACTAGATGAGCTCCAAGGTCCCATTCCAACCCAAGCTGTTCTATGATTCCATGATCCCTATGACAATTATTTATATTTCATATCTGTTCACACCTGAGCAGTTTACTATAGGTTTTTGTAGTACAGCTGTAGAAGCAGAATTGTGGTCAAAGCTTTACCTTAATGGTCCTTCCCTGTTCTACGTGAAAATGTTTACCACTCTTCCAAAGCATAATTTTGTGAAGAATGTAATAAAATTTGAAATTTGAAAATACAACAAACCATATTTCTATAGTTAGACCACCAAACTAGAGTAACATTGTATTGCAAATTACAATTGCACTCTGACAAGGCATGTAATCATTGAATAGGTCCCATCTTTAAAGTCCCTTCCAACCTAAGCCTTTCTCTGATTTTAAGTTGGAAATATCCTGGAGGCATTTTTTAAGCAACAGAGAATTCCTAGAATTCTCCTAGAATTTTACAATTTTACATATTGTAAAATGGTTTGATAATGATTAGCAGGTAAGCTCTGAGGAAAGTTTTGGGCTCAAAAGAAGTTTAAAATAAAGCCCTGCTAAAGCTGCAAACATACAACACATAGTGTTTCAAAAATCAGCTGATAGCCTGAAAATACTCTGTATTAATTTTTTTAAAAAAGTAATCTGTGTCCCTCTTTAATCTTTTTTATGCTCTGACTAATGTCCAAATAACAACAGGATTGTGTCCTAATAAATGCTGTATTTAGTCCTGTTAAACACTGCAGTAACACAGGCAATATTAAGACTGTGAAAAAGGTTTTGCTGAAGTTTGAGCTGAATTAGTAAAATAAATATTGAGGAAACCATAAAACATCTTCCTTTTGATCATCTCTTTATCAAATCTACCATCATATTTTCAGATCCAGAGCTGATATCATAAAACATTCCCACTTTGGCTTGCATTGAAGGTTTTGCAGCCTTGCATAACCTGCTGATGGGATGTATTGGGAAAGGAAGGGAGTCACTGCCAAATCTGGTTTCTTGACAAACACATACTGTCCTAGAAGCATCAGTTATGCATTCCATGGAGACTTACTTCTCCGGGGTGCAATAAGGTCCTTTATCCTCAAAGCATATGGTGGTATTACAATTCTGTGAACTCTTCTTAACTGATAGCACATTTTAAAGGTACAGAGTTACACTGGGTCATTTTATTGCTGTGTGCTGCTTTTCTTCTGGGACAGTGACCTTTGTGTTCTTTCCTACCCGGTGACTGCATGAACACTGCACCATTTTTCTTTCCCCCCTTCCCTCCATTCCACTTTGCTCTGGATACCATGGGCACTTATCTGAAGGGTCACTGAGGAGAGACAGAAATCTCTCAGGTTGTGGCAGCATCTGCCATGAGGCTTTGAATTTTACAGAAGAACCTGTCTCTAAAAGTTACTTGAGCTCTTTACAGACAGACAGTCCAGGATGGTTTGTCTTGACTTCTCTTGACTTGCTCCAGGTGATGCTGATTCTCCCCTTCCATAATGCAATTTGGACTCTGATTTGGAAACTACAAAACTGAATTTTAAATATTATCACTAACTTATCCTGTGAATTGGTTCTTCCCCTGTCAAAAATCAAAATTTTCTGGAAATCACAGGGACACCTGAATTTCTGTGGAAAAGCAGATAAAACTTTATAATAGAAAATATTAAATACGAGGCTTGCCAGAATTCCCTTCTTACCTTATAAATCAAACTTCCCAATCTAGTTAAAGCCAAATTCTTTCCTTGTGCTGTACTTCTGAGGTAGCTTACAGAACATTATAGTAGTTACAGAATGAAATTGGTGTGAATGACAAGGGAGTTGGCCATTCAAGTGAGTATTTCAAACCTTACACTCTCAATATGGAAGAAGCTAGAAAATGTTGTGAAACTACTGTTGTCATTGTTGCAGAACACAGAAGTCAGTTTTTAAGGAAACTAAGTTTCCTATAGAAACTGTGCAGAGGATGCAGAGGATGCAAGTATTTCACCTTATTTTAAAAGCTCTCTATAATTTTAGAGTATGTGACATTTACAATTCTCCTATTTCAAGCAAGTGAACTTCCACTTTTAGTTTCATTGAGCAACAGTGAAGTGGAAATTGTAGTTAGTTACAATTAATTTCTAATAGCCTTGTGTTGTCTTCAAGGCATATTTGAAATAATATATATGAGGTTGGAGCAGCTGTTAAACTTGCATTTATGTATTACCAATTTGAAGGAAATAATTAATTTTAACATTGCTACAGTCTCTGTATCAGTATCTTAAATAAATAGCTGTGATTAATAGACCATGATAAGAATTTTGATGAATTGATATAATGTTTCTTCATTAAAAAAGGAAGGATTTATTGCACATTACATTTTTTTTAATTGTATAGATTTCAATCTTGTTTGAAAATGCAATCTTCATCCACTCAGTGACACAAGAAGTTAGTTTCCTCTACTCAAACACTGAGAAACCATGCCTCCATTCCCTTTCCTCATGTCATTATTTCATTTAATTTCATATGGTTTTAATGAATTATTTTTTTCAACAGTTTTTGAGTGCTTCAGATAGCAATATTTCATTCTGGAATAAAAGCTAATGATCCATAAATACTTAATGCCATATTTTTATGGCCAGTAAATTAGTCTTAAATGAGTTCAGTAGGTTCTCTGACGCATGTCATTAATTGCCAATGGTGTTTTAACTAGATAATTGTTGTAAAACGTTGTTTATCATCACCATTGGTGGGTGACTCTTCCTCCTCATCTGTCCCACCTGGTACTGCTGAACTTTCTCTGTCTACCATTGTGTACAGCAAAGATCAGGGGACTGTGAAGCATAATTTAAATATCAAATTCAAACACATCTAGTGGACAATGAACCTACGTAAGATCATCAGATTTAGTAAGATCAGATTACTTTTTGTTTTTTGAACAGAAACACATGTGCATTGTATCATCATGCTCCTTACACATGGCATAAATGAGTTATAGACCAATCCTGACTAAGTAGTAAAAATGCCTAAGCTTAGATCCAAGCCGATTCAGGCATTAAATTACCTAAAGATTATGCTATGCAATGACTTGGTGACATGAGTAGCAAGCGAAGCTTGGACAGTCATTAGTGGTTTCTCCTTAGGATAAAGAGGTAATATTACCTTAATGACATGCAGTAATTAGAGGGAAAGTTCACCAAGTGCTAAACAAAGTGAACTTTTCAATACACAAGAGCAAGATGCCAGTAAAAGTGAATTGATTTGAGAAGTAAAAGCATTGAATCTCCTCTTTGCACTTGAATCCTTGACCAGTATTATGCCTTCACAGGCTGTCACCACCATGTTAATTATCAAGCAAACAGATATCTTTGGTAAGGTCAGATCTAGCCACAAAGAAGAGCAATACAAAGTCTTGTTTAAGTAAACACAAGAGGCCCTAAGTATCCAGAGGCAAGGCCTTTGCTTGCTATTCCAAGTCACTGGGTTGTCCTCATTCCTAAAAACAGACATGAACTTTTGTCCTTGCTCTCACAAGTGGGTTTTCTTAGGGTATTGCTACAAATATTGCACTTTGGTGTCTTTGGGTCCTCTTTTCACATTTTCTCTGTGATTCTTTGGCCTCCCCACTATTTTTCTCTGACACACAGCTCCCTCACAGGAGTCCTGTCCCATTACACTTCCGTTCCAATTTTAGTACGCTGCCTGGCCAGCTGCATATTGTGACTCTGAGCTGGCTAGAGTATGGACTGCTCATTTGACCCAGTTTGCTTGCTCTCCAATCCATGCAACTTTCATATAGGCTTAACCTAAAAGCGAGGTAGTTGACTTCAGTTTTAGAACAGAATTTTTAGGTTAGTGTATGCTCAGTCTTAGGAGAGCAATTTGGGCAGAATCAGCCCCTGAGATCAGCCCCTGGGTCATATCTGCTGTCCTTTCCCCTCCTCTTTTGTCTGAAGTTACATAGAGGCCCATGGTCAGTATGGGCAGAGACTGGGGTTTCACTGTGTAACTAGAGGCTAGTGGAAGTGTATCACATGCCAGCTCTAAATCCTCCCAGGAATGACTAGAAGTTTCTTAAGGGAGGGTGCTTAACACTGCCAACAGTTCTGTCTAATCCCTGATATAGCAGGGAGGTCAAAAGGGTTTGGAGAGTTTTGTTTGCCTTGCCCCTATGTGTAAGTAGCATGTGTAAGCTGTGTATGCACCACACAGAATGGACAAATGCAAGTTATAGTGACTTGTTTGATGTGCAATGGTATGATGAAGCTGGAGTGCTGTATTCTGCCATGAAAATCAGGTACAAGGACATATGTTGTGCTCATGCTATATATCACAATACTTTACCCATCTCATTGGCTGCTACATTCCCCCATTTCTTTATGCCCTTTAACTAGTAACATGTTGTAACCGTTTACCAGCCTCACATGACTGAAAAATCCTGCCAGGCACTGCCTCTTCTAAGGAGTTAGTAAAGCTTGTCAGGTGGCTCACTGGGGGAAGTGAAGACAAGCTTTTCTCCCCCAGAATGTCAGCCTCCTCAAGGCAGGCAGGATGCGCCATCCCCAGCAAAACAGCGCTGATGACAGTCAGGCTCGCTGTGCTGGGATCACCTAGAAACACCTTGCCCTCCGACCACCATGACCACATCTCCCAGCAATGCTCTTTCAGCATCATCCCTTGCCTGCCACCACATTTAGAAAGCTTCTGCTCTATTCCCATGTTCTTCACCACCACTGTAAGAACAGGTAGGTACAAGTTTCAAGGTGCTGTGATCAGAAACTGCTGTCTTTACCAGCTCACTCAGTGCTTGTCTTATTTTCCCCTCAAAAATAGGTCTGAAAAACAGAGGAAGAATCACTCTCATTCTTTAAAATGTGGAGCCAGAAGATGCTTTCATTGCCATTACAAGGTGAAAAACAGTGGTGGTTAGAGAATGCACTTCAAAATGTGGTAAAAGCCAATTCGGAAAAAGGACACACCATGGGAATACAAGTATCTCTGGAGTGAATGTAGAAAGTGGGAGGAATTCTCTCTAGTTTCCCAGTTGAAGCAGCTCCTTTGTACAAGTAATATTAAAAGATTAACTGAGAAGGCGTGTAGGAGTGAACAAGGAACATTACAGGAGACAGAAAACTTGATTGCCAGTCTCTGATCTTGCATGGTCTTACACAGTCTTGTATTTTTCCTACACCCAGCATTGGATAAGAGGCACAAGTAAACCTTGGGACCTTGGGATTTAGTCTGTTCAAGAGCAAGCTGCACCCACGGGCTCAGAAAGCCATGCTCAGGCCTGTTCCTTAGTTCTGCCAAGGAGGCATTCCACACAGAAAAGCACTCTCAGCAAACTGGATAGGAGAGGCAGGGAAGCAAAGCAGCCATACCTCACTGAGGTAAAATGGATTTGGGTAGAAAAGGGAATTAGCTTGTGTCCCACATCATAGGTCAACCTTCAAGCCATCCAGTTGTTGAACAAAAACAGAAATGCACCACCTCCTTCTTTAGAAATTTTAAGGTTTTGGGGGCCAACATCAGCCCTGAAATTGCCTGCCAGACCAAAACATCTGCTGCAGATGAGAGAAAATGCACATATTTAAGGAGCCAGCAGGGCTTATGCATAAGAGACATGATAAACTGCTTTTGAAAATGCATAATTAAACTGAAACTTCTGGAAATGAAAATTCTCTGAAACTCTTCGCCTGAAAAAGCAAGTGAAGCTCCATTTTTAAGGAGCTGAATTGGCAACAATTTCATTTAATTTTATAGTAAATGTTACAGGACTGTCAAGTAATGTTTCTGCCTGTACTGGGAGCGCCACTGTACATAAAGATCACTTACCTGAGTTGCATTATGACATGTTTTGAAGAATTTCAAGGGTTCTTCAGCTTACTAAAGTGAACTCATTGCAAAAATTGAGTTAAACTCCTTTGGGGTGAGCTCCTTTGGATATCTGGGGTGTTATTTGTAAAATCTATTATTTCACTGTGCATAAACCTCTAGAAACAAGTCAGCCATTATTTCAGCCCAGGGCTCCAGTTTCTACTCTTGCTTTTGCTTCTCTCACAAGAGCTTACCATAATCCTCTTACTAACTATGTGTTCTGTTTACAATACTTCGGGCAATATCAACCCTAAGCCACTTTTTTTTCAGTTGTTTAATGAAGATTAGATTAATTTCATTAGCATTCAAAGAGTGCTCTTTTCTGGTGTTCAGTCATAGTTCTGCTGGGATTTTTTAAAAAGCCTAAGGGAGGTGATCATCCAAATACCAGTGAATTTCCATGAGAACAGGTTAAATAGCAGAGGGCACTGAAGAATCCTAGCTTTAATCATATTGCATTACTCAGGTTAGCTCCTGAAATACATTTTGCACATCTGCACACTCGCTTGATGCTGAGTCATACTACCAAAAAAACAAAAAAATTTTGAAAATTAAAAAGAGACATGAGTCTGATTTAGAAAAGGGGAAAAAATGTCAAGCCTCATATGGTGTCATGTATGGGCTGAAGGTGACATGTTATGTCAGCAAAAAGGGATTTGGGCAGGGCAGTACCTGCCTTGTTAGTGCTGCTCTAAGATCTCAAAAGCAGAGTTTTTCACCTTTGATCTCATCCCTTTTCTTCTCTTTATCCCACTCTAAACCTTCGTACTGAAACAGATCCTTAGTATTCAGCCAGTGGGAATGTTCACCTCTCCAAGGATTTCTCAGCTATGATTATGTTTTGTTTGCATCCACTAACTGTTTAAAACTAGCAGAAATCTCTTTACATGGAGGGCTATAATAATTTCTGTCCCCTACAGATCTTGCAGAAACCTCAGCATCAAAGCCAGTCTCAGAAAATACATTAAATAGCGTGTTTGGCAAAAAAGTGCACCCGACACAGATCTTAGGCTAAATACTTGGCAAGATGTTTCCCAGCCCTGTGATTCCACAATTTTTTGGGAACGACTAGCTCTCATGTAAAGGACGTGAATGAATACAAACTTCTCAGAAACACTGACTTTAAGCGATTCTTAGCCCCACTGGCTATTGCTCCTCTTTTGACAGGTGATTATTAACACTGCTCTTGACCTCCTCTCTTCCCTGTGGAGACTCAGTTCAGGAAGTCACTGATGTTTCCCCATGCTGAGAAGGTGGGAGGAGCTGCACTTTCCCAAAGCACTGTTGGCAGGGAGGACAGAGAAAGACCTAGAGTGCTCTGACTTCCTTTAATCATTGAATACAAATGACCTAAAAATGACCCTCTGGGTAATCCAGCTCCAAAATAAAAAGAAAATAAAAAATGAGGCAAGCAGAGAGAAGGAAAAATTATGAAGACATTGCTTTGATAAATTCTGCCCCTTTACAAAGGCTGGAGGGCAGAATTTGAAGATACAAGTGGTGATGGTAAAGGTGGCAGCTTTCCAATATCAATGTTGTCAGTTTATCCTGAAAAGTTAACCTTTTTAAACCAGCACTGAATCTTTTCTTTTTCTGTATGACAGCATTTTGCCTTTTTGTGGAAACAGTTCTCTAATAGGCTTTCTTGCGGCCATTTATTACACATCGGGCACTGGGTTTGGTTTCTAATAGTTCCTTTTCATCTGGCTGCCTACTGCTGACTGTGGAAAGTGTAGGTTTGGCTCCACTGATGGCTCTCTGTAATGGCTGTGATTACACCCTCTGCATCTTCTTCACAGTGCCAGCCTTTCAATTGAAAGCACATTATGCCTGGATAAAACTCAAAGAGCAGCTTAATATCAGGGTTCTCTGGAGCTATAATAACTGGTTCAAGATTGAACAGATAAAACCACATCAATATTTCTGTATGGTCCATGACGTAAAACACAACAAGCCTGCATATGTCTGTCCATGAGTTAAAGCTGTATTTCACTATCACTCTGGGGGAAGAGAGGTGAAAATAAACCAATGTCATCAGAAGGTCCAGAGAACAGTATGTAAACAGCATCCTATCACCTGCTGCATGCATCAGCAGCATAGTCTCTTCATGTCAGACCCAGCAGATCATTTTGCAAGTCACCATTCTTATGCAGGTATCCCTTTAAACTTGAGAAAATGTGTTTCTGCAAAATATTTCACTATCACTCAGCTCAGTTATTTCCAGGGAATCTACTAAAATGTTGCTGTACTTTCAAAGGTGGGGGGTGGAGCGGGGAAGAGGCGGGGTATGAAACAGAACTGTTTGTGCATTTTTAAACTTTAAAAATTTACTATTCAGTTTTGTGATCCTGGAAACTTAAGGAAGCAGGTCCAGAATCCAAAATAGAAAAGAAAATAAAAAGGGAGTCCTTCATTCACGACTGGTTCTTTAGAGTTTATATTTTGATGTTTTTCTGTGCACAGGTAAAGATTTAAAACAGAATTTTTTAACAGAAGTTCAGTTCTGCTGCATTTAGCTGATTCTCAAAACGGGGAAGCAGCTTTAAAAAAACCAACAAATTTCTCAAGGATTTGACATGAAGGGAGAAAGAACAGGGGCAGAACTGTTATCAATAATTTTATTCAAACTTTGCTTCAGCAGCAATGCACTTACCCAGCAAATACACTTACAGCAAATAGACTTACCCCAAAACTCAATTAGTTTAGACAGGCTGTAGTGGTGTTTGTGTGAAAAGCTAAGAAAATGTGGCTTTTAGTGTTCACAAAGCGTTGAACTATGGGCCGTTTTGGTCACAGCAGTCTTTTGGACTATGCTGTCCACAGGACCAGACTGATACAGGTGTGCCCTTTCAGCAAGCAGTCTGGCTGAGCAGGAGTGGGCCTCTGTGGAGTAATTAGTCTTGAGGACCTGATGTTCTCTAGGTGCACTTTTCAGAGTGGGATTTTTGAGCGAGGTCACTTCAGACTATCTGTCCTGTGCCTATTTGTGATTAGAGACCTCTAGGTGTACATCTGGCACAGATGTTTCAGTTTAGTTTCATTTGAAAGGAAACCAGTTCATTTACTCTGAGACTGCTTCATGATGCAAAACAAAGTGGAAGTGGAGGCAACTGGGAGATTTACTTCAGTAACACACTACTGCTCTAAATTCAAGTGGGAATATAGTGCACCCTCAACCTCCAAGAAGAATTTACTCTCTGAATGGCTCAATGTTGTGAAGTGCTGAAGTGGTTTGTAGGACTGGACTTCATTTAAATATCCAGTTTATAGGTTCATTAAAATATCTCTGTTCTTCAAAACACTAAGTGTGTCTTACAGTGTGGACCAAATCCTGACGTTTATGCACTAAAGCTGTATGTGCCATATAGGTACCTTTCAAGACACTGTCTATTTTATATGACAAAGTTTCCACTTGTCCCCAAGCCATTAATCTTCCCATTTCAATACCAAATTTAACTTCACTTATATCTTTACAACGCCCTATCTGCACTGAAATAACTGCTGGTGTGTGGAACCACAGAGGGGCACCATGACTGTTCAGTAGAGCCGAAGTTATCCACTTGTTTTTCCATCTCCCACCAGCAAGGACCTGGATCTGACAACAGCCAGAGAAACCACGCAAGTTCTGTTCCTCCAAGGCTGCTCTGTTCCCTGGAGTTTGCTATCTTACTGAGGCAGGCACTTAGTGAAACTGCCATCAGAGAGATCATGAGTGACAGACAAATTTCCAAGGATCCCTAAAAATCTCATGTCACTTTTAAGCAAAACTGGCTTAGAATTTTTTTTTTTACTTTTTTTAAGGGGCTCTGGCAATCTTACTGGAGCTGACATGAATTACCCAGCTGAAGCCTGAGATTTAGAGTGTAAGTGAACACACTGGTGTTATGTGTTCACGAAAAACACACTGGTGTTATGTGTCTAGTTCCCAGAACTCTGATGCCTCCCTTTGCGTCCACCATCAGCAATGCAATCATTCAAATAAGCTGAAATCAATCATATAATGAGCCCCACCATATGATACTTATCTTTGAGGGGAATGAATAAATCATTGTGCCTTTGACAGGGTATTTATGCCATGAATTGACCTAGGAAGTGGAATGGCAACACTTTGATAGTCATGGCTGTGATAGCAACAATTTAGGAAAGAATACATCTTTGTACTTTGACCAGTTCGAGTCCTGGCACCTGTTGAAACTAAAACTGTGGAGGGGAAAAATCTTGCTGCTAATTGAGATGTTGGAAACAAAATGGTGAGCTGCCAGAAGAAAATGTAGAGAAGGCTTGATGCATAACCCCCCTGCTAGGAGGAAACCTACCTGGGAGCAACAGGAAACTGATAAGCTTCTTTCTCTTCCGTGACAGAGCAAAGCTTGCAGGTCTGAACTGAGGGCAATCGCTGGGATTCACCTTTCAACCAAGCCACACTTTGCAGCAAGGAGTGCTCTCAAACTGATCACATTCCTCCTTTGGATGTCTCACCATTTCTCACTGCTCTCTGTCCATACTCGGCAGGCTTCTCATTTATAATTAATATTTTCATAAATAATGCAGCCAGAAAACATAGATTTGCCATAGAATGGCCAAGTCTGTCTTTTCTGGCCAGTATCAAGTGGCCAGAAACAATAACAAACATGATTGTTATGAAGGGTTAGAATCAAGTTTTCTTTGCTGAGAATAAACTAAAACTGAACGTGAAGGTGATTCCCTTTACCTTGGATTTGGTATTTTTGTATCTACCACCTGCAAGCTTTGTGTCCTGAGCAATATGACACTGAAGACATCAAATGCTGAGTGAAATCACCCTGTCAATCTTTATTCTTGATGTAGTGATTTTTAGTTCTCGACCCATTATTTTTTAAGACAATACTGTAGGTATGAACAAACCATTATATTAGATTTTCAGGGGTTCTGGAAACTTTAGTCAGTATTTGTGAGGCACAGTCACTAGTTTTAAGAAAATCTATTACAAACAAGTTTATATCATAACTACTAGAGTATATATAAAATGCAACATATTATGTATTCTTCCTATAAATAGAATTAAAATATTGTGCATTATCAAATTATAAAGCTGAGGCATAGAATTAAATATTAACATAGGGCATCTATGTTCTAGAACTGGATTCAAAGATGCCTTCAGAACCATCAAATGAAATTCCCTCTTCTCACAGTTGATTGCATTGCAGATGTTATTACATGAACTGATCACTGTCTCTATCTGCAAAGTGGCTGGGATTTTTTGCCCAGACAGCCTTTTGGAAGATTGTTCCCAAGTCCTGTGAGTCTGATATTTTCAACTGTTTTCTAATTTCTAGCCTAAATGTATTCCTAGCTAGTTTACTGCCTTTTATTCTTATGTCAATATTGTTCTTTAGTTAAACACTTTCCCTCTTCTCTGATGTTTATTCTCTTGACATATCTATAGAGCATAATAAATTCCCTCTCTCAACCTTTGTTTTCTTTGGCTAAATAAACAAAGCTCTTTTTTTCCTCTTGCAAAATAGGCTGTCCTTTCCTGATTACTGTAGAAAACCTGTGTATCTGCTAAGACTTGAACTCAGGTCATTTAACATAGGTTCTTTATTACAGAAATATCTTGTTCAATTACATTCATCATTTCCATCTCTACTCGAAACCTATAACCTTACAGGTAGAATAATATTTGTCTTTTTTTTTTTTCTTGGTTGCATCATAAAGATGACTTAAAGGCTTTCCATATACCCTCCCTTCTATACAAGGCTCCCTTGTAACTTAATAGACATCATTTCTGCTTCTAACAGGTCTGGCTCCTTGCTATATAGCTAAGAAAATCTGGTTATCTGTATGCATTGTGCACATGGTCTTGCAGTGTTCCAGTTAGATTTCATCCTGTCCCTGGGAATTAATCTGATTTATGCTGTAACCTACTAAGTAAGCTTTCTCCTGGCCATTGGTCTTCTGTCAACAAATATGGTAACTTGTTCCCACTTCTTGTGATTATCCATCAAAGAAAATACTGAACATGTTATTGTTAGCCCTATCCTGAAGAATTCTGCCCATAATTTCTCTTCAGCCTCATACTTCTAAGTGGGTGAGAGCCAACACATTCTACTGAGTAGAAAATCTACTATGCTAGGCACTGACTCCCTCTGAATTTTGTTGCCTTTTCCATTATTTACAAGTCTTTCTTGAAGATTTTCCCGAAAGCTGTAATGACAGCTGAAGCTATTCTTCAAAGAGTATCTGCATCGTCTTCTCTTGAGCCATCCCTCAAGCAATCTTTACCATGTCCACTGCTCTTACTTCTGTAACTGCCTTCAGACAACATCCCCTCAGTTCTCATTACTCCTTGATTTGATGCCAGTGCCAGTGTACTGCCTTGAATCAATATTTTTGATGTTCAGAACCCTACCTAAGCAGCTGATAAATGCATAGAGAGGCACTGTAGCTAATCTGCTGGTAGCAGTTCACACCTTCAGTCATGTGACTTTCCTCTTGGTCAAACTGGATGCTCATCCTGTGTTGACAAATGGATCAGTGGGACCCTTTGAGATCCTGGACTGAACTGGCCATCCGGGTGAATGGATTCCATTTGTATTCCTTTGCAGACCTCTCAGATTCTTACCAGTGTTGTGAACTTCTGATTTTCAAACAGTGCTGACTTTAGCTCCTTTTTAACATGATTCCTGACCTAGGATAATAAACCTTTAGGAAATGTAGGACATGACTTCAGATTTGTTTTAATCTTTCTTTTTTTTTCTTTTCTTTTCTGGTCCAACTGGGCAGACTGCATCTTGGTGTTTCAAAGATGCTCGGGCTTCCACAGATGTGCAGAAAATATGGAATTATCATTCCTGTGAATTACTTTATTCTTTTTCATCCTTTCTTTTGCATGCTTCTTAATGACGTCCTCTCATTGCACAAATGGAAACCCTCTATGTCCACTCGAAGATGTGAAGATGATAATATAGCACTCTGTTATGGAAATAATTTTGAACATTGTAGGAGTGGACCCTTGCACAATGGATAAACCATCTAATAATACCCTCAGTCATCAAAGAAGTCATCCTCTGTCTTATTTTCAGTGACTACATCTGCACGTCAGTAATCTCAGAGGATACACATGGAGAGTCTATATCAAACATGTTGTCTTCTTGGCAAATTCTTTATGCAGATATTTCTTATCTTGGGCTGCTGAACAAGGACAGCATTGCCAGCTCTCCTGGCTTCCTTAGAAGAAGGTACATTGTGATCAAATGTACCATCAATTTGATGGAGCCTGCTGCTTTAATATCCTGCTGTGATGGCCAAACTATAGAAATTACAGTTTATAACTGGTTGGGAAATTATGAATTACAGGAGATCTTGTGTTCCCTGGGTTGCATACAAGCACTCTTCTGTTGTTCATTAGAATTAATACTGTTTCCTTGTACATCAGCAACATAAAATCTGAGATCATGAGAACATTTTTCTGGTGCAGTATTTCTGGGAGTGTATTGCAGCTGACTCCACAATTTACCTGGATTCAAACAGGTGTTTGACAAAAGAGAGTATCTAAAAATTTGCAGCCTTCTTGCAGTGTTCTGTCCTCAGAATCTAATTCAACATCTTTTTCTTCCACTACTGCTCTCAATTTATTGTTAAAAAAACTCAAAAGCAAGCAAACAAGCAGACCTGGTGTTTCAAACACTATTCCTACTGAGCATGTCTTACTTTTTATCTTCTGTCCTCTTGTGATGATAAAACATCTATAAATTATTTTTCTGTTTCATCTTTCATATCCATTTCTGATGCAGAAATGATCCCTGATTCTTAGCTTCTACAAGGATTTAAATCTGTAATTTCCAGTGGTTTAGGTCCTTCCATTCTCATAAGCATGCTTTCTCCTTTGCTGAGAAAGGTCTAAATGGATGAGGCAACATAATGATCACTCAGACCACAACCCCAGAATGGTGATGGCCATACCTAGACGCCCTTCCTCTCCTCCCTCTTAATGCTGTACCCACTCATGCTTTGCATGGCAGTGTCAGCCTTATGCACATTATTGTTACTCAGCCATACCTAGTCTGTAGTATCTCTTCATGTGTTCATGGGTAACCACCTGTGCTTTGAACTTCCAGCACCAGTTAAGCTAAGCACCTCTGCTTTCTCTAGCCTCTATCTTGCTCCTTTTTTAACTACCTGAGCCACTTCAGGCTATGTTACATGGCAGGCTTCATTATTACACTACAGTAAAGATGTAAAATGATGATAACCAGAGCTTCTGCATGACTTCTGTGTGTCATTATCAATGGAAAGGCACTGGAGGACAACCATGCTTCCCATGGACTTAGAACTCCACTTCTGGATTCAAAGGACAGCTGTTTACTGATGCTGCCTTTTCTGGAGCTGCAGCATGGTCTTTGACTTGGATAGAGCCTCAACTATATTCTAACTGCCCCAGGCTTACTGGCCAGAGTAAAGAAAATGGAGACTTGGCGTGTTGGACGACTCTCTTGTGCTGTCAGCAAGCTTAGCAACCACTTTTTGGCCCTTTTGATCCTAACATAAAAAAGGGACTATGAGGCAGTGGTGAGAAGGATTAAAGCACTAGCCTTCTCACTGGGGTCACTTGCTCCCATGCAGAGAAGGTGTCAAATGCTCACAGGTCAGAATACAGCATTTTATACCCAGGAGACTTCAGAAAACAATTAAAATTCAAGCCCTACAGTCTCTAATCAGTCCTTGTTTGACTCCAGTTCTATGCCAGAGTAATTTCACTAAAATCAGGTGAATTACTTCAGTATTATGCTGCATGAGCAAGTCCATCACTTTAAATGGAATTATGCTGGCATAGAAGTGGTGTAACGTGGGTGACATGAATCAGGCCTCGTGTTTGCAGCAGCCTTGAATACACCAGTATTGAGAGGACCTTTGGAGCTCGGCCCAAAGCACTCACAAAGGGAGCTCCTGCTGTTATTCCAACCCATAGGCAGTTCGCTGAACAAAGACCAATTATCTGAGCTTTGTGTGAAGGGGGTAGGGGACATGCACCAATATTCATAAATTAGGCAAGGCTGGTGTTTACTAAAGTGGAGCGCCTTCACTCCAATTAAAATCTGTCTCCATTCCTTCTGTGAATTCTTAATTTCCTTTCTGTGTGATATTTGTCGGTTTTCACTAGTATATTATGACATACTTTAAAGATGAAACGAAATACCATTGCTCATTTACAGATAGGGAAACCAAGGCATAAAAAAGTAAAATTACTTACCCAAGAGAATAGCTCCAAGGTCATTTGCTACCTAAGGTAAGGTTTTGCCCACATGCTGCCTCCTATTAACAATTCTGCTCACTTCTTCAAGTGGTATACAATAAAAAGAATGGAAATCAGAATTTTTCAAAGGCTTTCTGCACCACACCTTAAAAAGAGCTGTTGCATTTTTCTATTTTCATTAAAAAAACCGAAAAGAGTAAATAGCCATGATGTTACCAAGGTTTTAATAAAGCTTTAAACCTATATATTTGACTTTAAAGGATTCACAAAGAATATTATAAAGCATTTAAAATAATTTCTTTTATATGAAAAGGCCAATTAAAAAGGAGAAAACTTCAGAAGAAATTTTGATAATATCATTACATACAGTATAATAACAAGATCATTATAAGTTGTAAATATCATGTCATTATCCATTGTGAGTATCTGATTACATTCACTTACATTAACTTTGTAATTAGATGTAATTTCACACTTATCAAGTAAAATCATTTTTAACACTCATGGTAGTACAGCTCCATCTTTCTGTGTCTCTCTGACCTGATCACTGAAGATGGGAGGATGGAGAAGTTCTGAGTGAATGGTCCTTCGTCAGGATTGCAACAGGAGCATGTTACCACATGTGAGGGAAAAACAAAAAAGATCCTTTTTTACCAGAAAGATAAGGATCTTGAGGATTAACTCAGAGAAAGGAGAGGTAAATGATCCTGTGAAACAAGCAAAAACCCATAAATTATAGTAGAGCAAACATGTCATTTTAACACAAGGCTAACCCTACATTACATCATCTAGTGACATGACAGATTTTATTTATGAACATATTATTTAGAGAATGTAAAACTCTGTATAAAGGGATAGTATCAGCTATACTCCCAAATTCTCTTGATTCTTTGTCTTTTCTGACAAACTTTCATGACTGCTTTTCTACTAACCTGAAGGTACCTCATCACCATATCAAAAGCATCACAGCTAGAGCAGTGCCACTGCAGGTGGAGAGATTGCAAATAGCTGTACTGGATCAGCCTGAGGGACTCTGGAGCAGGACCCTGCTTCCAACAGTGACTGTCTTCCCGAAGCTCTTACCCTTCTCCCTTCTCAGAGACCAAACAAGTCCCCAAGACCATCCCATCACTTCCTTCTGGTCTCAGCCAAGCTGGCCTTTCACACCATCAGCAGAAGGAAGTTTGGGAAGGACCAATTTCTGTTCCCTTTTCTTACTGGGCCTGCAGAGTGGGTAACATCCATTTCTATCTCAGATATGCTCAGGGAGCAGTGGGAACTGTCAAGCCTTCTTCTAGTTTCTCAGTTGCACACTTCTGAGCCTGTGATCTGCACCTCGCATTTTCTCATCTGTCAATCCCACTGTTTTCTCCTTGTTTTCCTCTTCCTGCAGCCCTTTCTTTCTAAGGCCAGGGGAACTCTGTACACAGAGTTCACATCCTCGTGCCTCTCAGAAATCACAGGCTCAGAGGTAGCTTAAGGCAGAGGAGGTATTCTCAAATGTAATTCCCCAGGACAAATTATCCTTTCAGGATCTTATCTAATCCTTGAAGCCAAGGACCTTTTGCATAACTATATTTTCTGTGCATTCCACTTTTGCTCTACTAGTTAATTCTACAATGAATTTCTTCCTTGCTTACTTTGAACTTATTCCCAGACCTTCTATTTGTTTCCTCCTAGCTTGTGTATAAAAAGAAATAGAGAATAGTAATTTTCCATTTAGCTTCTTTATTTTACTCAGTATCTATAAACCTCTTGAATCATCTCTTTCTCAAGCAAAAGAGCTCTAGTCTATTTAACCTCTCCTTGTACAAAGTTATGTTCCTATCATCCTTGTCCACCTTCTCTCTCTTTCCTATTCCTACAAGATCCTTTGGGAAAGCAGTTTTTCACTACTCACACATTGCACCAAGGCAGTTCTGCCTCTTGATTTAGCTTCCCTATTCACTTGTCTAACCTCCTGAGATCTGCCTGTCAAGGAAAGGTCTGGAGTGTGAAGTCCTTAGTCCTGGTATCTCCTGGGAGACAGTTACACAGTTCAGTCTTGGCCATGATAGGCATGGCTGGCCAAGTGTAAACACTTTGGAAATATCAGTTTCAGTGAAAATCCAGTCTCCTTCTCCCTCCCAGGTGAAACTACAAGAGTCTGAGGCAACCCAGATGTGTCTCGTCTCTGCACACAGCACTTTCCCCCTTTACCTGAGCAATTCAAGAAAACAGATATCAAACACAGACACAGACTAAACCCTTCATAACAATGAGATGATTTCTAGAAAAAGTTGTAGGAAAAATCCTGGCAAAAAGATTTACCTTTGAAGCTAGCACCTTGCAACAATATTAAACAGTGGAAAAGTAAGTGGCAAATTTATTTTAAACTTCAAATAATAAACTCCCTTCAGTTAAAAAATTTCTTCACACTAGTGACACACCTGGGAATTTGACACATGTTACACATCTTTCAAAGTCAGAAGGGGAGGTGATTCAGGCAGTATGGATGGAGACCTGGAGAGAGCCTGACATCGTCAGATCTTAATTGTCACCTAATGGTGCCTTTCCCTCTACTTTTGTGTCCCTCTCTCCATTATTCTCATGAATTTGTAACCAGTAGCACTTCCTTGGTATAGCAGTTTTCAAATCTCACTCCAGCAAAAGAATGCTGGGGATGATGCAGGCTGAATCTTCTTATATCACAGAAAACAAATTCACTTTATAGAGCTCCAGTCCAAAGCAATTACATAGATCTTTAAACTTATACATCTGAATTGTCTCAACAAAGTAGGTAAAACAATAAAAAACATAAAGTAAAGCACCTACTTAAGTGGTTTGGTAGTGCAAGCATACGGTCTATGTAGGCTGATGATAGCAGCTAATGTGTCTATTTGCAAGAAATTTGCCAACACACTGGTCTAGAAGCCTTTTCATTCTTTTCTCAAATGAAATTGAAATGCACTGATTGTTCAAATGAATCACTTCCCTCTCCTTGTTTTGAATTACACATTCTTTTTTTTTTACCTCACGTCTTCCTTGCTCTTGAAGGCAAAGCTAACGTCATAGCAGACAGAACTAGCCCAAGATTTCCCTAAGTGATATTTCTGAAGCAGAGCAGGTGCAGATGAAGAAAAAGGATCAGTCAATTTTTAAGAAGTCAGATGGCATTGTGCAGCAAACAGAAGGCAAAGGACTGATTTCAAAGCACAAAATCAGGTCCTTTTATTTATGTAGAATGCACCAATTCAAGGAATTTGAAATGGCTGGTTACAGAAATGTATACATTTGATCATAGTTTAATCCTCCATGGGCTGCAATACCTAAATCAGGAGAGCTGTGAACATGGCATACAGGTTGATTCATTTCAGTAGAGTCACCTGGAGTTTCTTACATGAGATATATGGCATATGTGATTCATATTATCCAGCAAGAAATCTTATAATGAAATTTATTCTTAGGATTGTCTCTAGCTAGGAGGGGTTGGGGGCAGGGGGAGGAGAGAGATACAAGTAATTTTATCATAAGCATATTTTGCCCTGAGTTGAGTTTTCCATCTCCCTGTAAATTTAGCAAATTACACAGAAATGAGATACTCAGGTCTTCATGCTTCTTTTGTAGTATCTGTCCTGAAAGACAAGAAGGCTTACTAAAATTAGAATATCAGTAACAGTAAAACATAAAGCTTGTAACTTCTTCAAGACCTTATAGAGTGGTTTCACAGAAATCTCATGTTTTAATTACTGTGTGATCAGTGACATCACACAAAGATCCAAAATGGCTCAAAATTTTCACACAATCCTTTACTCTTCAGTACTAATCAGACAACACTGATTAAATAACAATTAAAAATTTGAAGGTTTTTTTCATAAAATTACCTGCTATTTAAAAGAATGCCTTTTTAGTTCTTCATCGATCAGCAAAATGCTATGGTTGTATGGAAAACCAGCTTAGCTGCATCTATGTGTGTGTGTGTGTGAATATATGGGGATAAACTTCTAATTAACTCCTCAAGCCATAATTACTCTCAGAAAATATAGTGATAAGCAGACCATGATAGCTACATGTCCTAAAACACTTCTGCAACTGGAAAAGTTGTAAATTGAACCTAACAACCACAAGATTCATTTCTACAAGTTATATCAAAGTAGAACTATAAAATTATGACTAGATATTAGTGAGGAGATCCTATCTCAGTGATGTCAGTGGCAAAGCTAATGCCATCTTCCATGGAGTCAGGGCTTCATACAGGATTTAATAACTTGGTCTTTCTAATTATTTATTCTTTTTTTACTTTAAAGCAAAGAGAAACAGAAGGTAATTGCAAAGCCTTCTGGTCTTTCTCTCCTGGTGCTAATTTGAAATATTAAGATAATTATGCTCCAAGAAAGTATGTGGTTTCTGCTGACTAATTCCTGTGGTTAAAACAGAGCTACAGTGTTTAACAGAGGTGTAAGCAGCATAAGAGAGCCCTATCACATCAAAACCTATCTCTGGAACTATTTGTCACAGCATGCACTGAACTATGCAATCATCCCAGCCTCCCACATTCCTCGGGCAGCTCCTGAGGGCAGAACTTGCTTTCATCAGCTACCAGAGAGGCTTTCTCAAACAGGTGCTCCACTGTTCCCATCTCCAGCAGCTCCCCTGACTGGTGGATATTTCATCCATGTGTTACCTCCAAAAGAAATGTCCCCAGGACAGTGGCATTTTTTCAGAATGACACCATGGGAGGTTGTGCCTGACCCTCTGGGAGATAAGGTGAAGGGCTGTTACCAATGGAATTACTGTGAACCCTCTACCACACGTATCTGCAGATTTTATCCACATATTTATTGTCCAATCTGTACTCAACACTGCAGTCCTGAGCAGAGCAGATGAAAAGTGCTATCCCTAAGATAATGTCAGAGAACTCTGAGGAGCAGAGAGGGGAAACTGTTTGTTGCATCAAATAACCATAGTGATAACCATTTCACTGTTCAGCTGGCCACATACAACACATATATTTTTAAAAGACAATCTTGTGGCAAGATCTTGATGACAAAAGGTTACCAAAATATACCACCAATCCAAATGTATTTTTCTCCTCATTCGGTGGGTTCCACCTACACTGAAATAAATTATTTTCATTTTCCTTTTTCTTTTCATTTTGGTAAACTGAGGATAGCTCATTTTTAGTTTTCACTGTCTGTGAATTGCTTCTCTTCACCACTTGGTAAGCCCCAAGCACACAGGCACACTTAGTGATTTTACTGCCACTTTTCTTCTGTACCTCTTCAAGGCCTCCTGTAATGTTCCCAGTTCCAGTCTAAGGATGAGCTCCTCAAAGACAAAAAACATGGCATTTAAGCAGGTTCCAATCCATCAGTCTCATGAGCTGTTTGGCATCCATGATGTCTGGCAAAATCAGAGATTATTGCATCCACAGGTAAAACATACAAAAGGAAGCATTCAGCAGAGAATTCACTTAACTTCCAAAAAAAAGCTGCCAGATAGTCTTCAGTAAACTGTCCCAATGTCTCATCAAAGATTTGAATACTGGCAAGCTTAAATACATGAAGCATAGTGTGTGCATTCACATACACACTCATGCATCTCTTCATACAGAGACATGAGAACACTTCCACACAGAAATGTTACTTTTCATTTCATTCTGATTTTTTAATAGACCAGTTCACTTGGTCTATTCAATAACAGACTTTTTGACTGTGTTTCCTTTCAGAAGCAGAAATTAAATGTTAACAGAGAAGAGTCATGGCATGAAAACAAAATTAATTCAGTGTTCCCTAAGTCCAAGGCTGTTCTTTCATGCAGAAATAAAGACATCCTGGTTGTTAAGGGTTAATCAAAATCTGGATGGGAAAGAGAAGAAACTATTTAGTGGGGTTTTCCTCTGCCAACCCATTTCTATTCCCATTGCTCAGCACCAACAGCTGACTCAGCACCAACAGCTTTTACAGTGGTATCCCATGCCTTCTGATGCTCCTTGTATTCTAGCTCTTGGAGTCATAAGATTACCTGAGAATCTCATTTAACGTTACAATATAAGTAGAAACGTAAGAGAAAACATAACATTCTAAAAAGACTATTTTAGTTTGGTAAAGCCACTCTCCTTAAGATTGCTTCAGAGACTTACAGAGATAAAAGACTAATTTTAGCTGCAATAAATTTGGATCAGCAGCACATTTTGGAAACTGTCAGCAAGATATTGCCATAAGTTTGGCACTTCTAGGAGTAATATACCAGACTTTGCCTTACTGGGATGGGATAAAGATGTGCAGATATGGGAAACAGCTGTTCTGTTTGCAATAGGAAAACTTTATCATTTGGGGTTTTTTTCATATGTCTGATGTACAGAACAGACAAAATGGGGGTAAAGGAAAGAAAAGAAAAAAATGCTTTCTATACAATTATCTCCCACAATAAACAACAAATTGTTATTTATTTCTATAGCATTTCTATCAGATGCCAATCACCAAGTATTTAAAATCAGTATCTTATTTTAAAACTCATTATAGTAGCAAACCGTAATTCTTGCAGACATATCTTTCTGTTTAAAAGTAAATAATAATGGCATTTCTGCTTCAACAGTACAATATTTTTAGTGTTTTAGAGACATGTCAACAAGCAAAAGCTGCACTTAAATATTTCAGCTCAATGCCATAACTGGTGCTAGATACATTTGTCACTGCTTCAGAAAAATGCATGTGTATAGAGTGTTCATAAATACATATGTTAGTACTTGCTGTGTGCTACCTAAAAGACACATAATAATTTTTGCTATGGAAAGGGTGAAAAAACCCAAACCAATTACTTTAAATTTTATGTTTTAACTGAAGAGACTAAAAATGAAGACCCAAGCAAAAGCCACAAGGTTTGCAGGAGAAAAAGAAAGATTAACAGCAGGACATAACCTTCAAGTGGAAATTCAGATCTGCAAGTTTTTATGCAATGCCCGTTTCCCTTAACTAGATCTCCTGGGGTCTGTTTTCCATAGTAAATCCCAGGGACTGCCTGGATACCGTGCTGGTAGACACTTTGTAGAGAACCACAGCTCCATAGGCAGATAGGCCTTTTTGCCCACTACACCAGATTCTCAACTCTGCTGAAAACCATAAAACTGATTATAGAGCAGACACAACTCCACCTTATGATGTACATCAAAACCTTTTTACATTGCTTTGTCAGCATAACATACTCATGAAATGGATGTCATTTCCTCTCATTTGATGATTGCATTACTATGCAAGTGGAAGGCAAATGCCACAAGTAAATGAGCATTTGTCTATTAAAAGAGGAAAGGATCTGGATTTATCCATAAAATAGGGCCATTCTGGTCTGAATTAAAGGTGGGAAGCTGACCAAACTCCATTAGGTGACATTTCAGTGACAGTTCTTGTACAGAAAGCAGTCTGCTGTCTAAACAATATTTACAAGGTCATACTGCAAATGGTGTTGTAGATGACAACGAGGTATGAGTCAACAAGGAGAAGAAAAAAGTGTGGGGAAAACAAGTGGAAAATAGCTGTAAGGTAGGACGGATAATGAAAGCAAAATGAGCTTCCAGCAGATCACCAAAACTACCCAGTGCCATCTTTGGAAAACTGAGTAGGAGTGCATAGAGCAGCGTATTACTGAAGCTAGCATCAGTTTGCCTCTGCTGGAATGGCCCGATTTGTAATCACGATTCAAGGAGTGGTTCCCAGAAAAAGGATGAGAACCACTTAAAAGGTGAAAAACACATCTTAAAAGTGAGAATCTCCATCTAAAGGGGGCTTTAATGTGCCTTCCTGAACAAGGTGCAACTCATATGGACTTCAAAAGTAGCAGTGACCAAGCTGCAGGTTTTGTGTGTGAAAATGAAGGGAAAAGGTCTCCTCTGGCAAATTGTCCTTCAGTTATCTGCAGTATTTAAGGGAAAAAAAGTACAAAACTGATGAGTACCAGCACAGGTATTCAGAGAGAGAAAAGGAAAATGCATTTGTTCTTATCCTCCCTAGTACCTTTTTTTAGTTAACAGCACAATTGGATGGCTCCTGTGGGAGCTGCTGAGCCAGGCCATGGGATTTCTGTGGCCAGGCCATGGACACGTGCACACGTGAGGAGAGAATGAGCTTTCTAGCTGAAGACACTGCTGGGTGAGACAGCAGTGGGAGGGGGGGCATATTACAGTCACTTTAGTCTCTTGGCTGGTTGCCAGCAGTACAGAAGTTGAGAAATCATTTGTCACAAGGATAAAAGCCAAATACATTGCTCTGGGTGAGATGTAACCTGACAAACAGTCTCCTGTGACTGATGCATTTGAACTACTAATACACTCTATATAATGACTTTTTTTTCTGACAGCTAGCAGTCATATTTTTTGCTTAGTTTTTCTGCTTGTTCATGCTGAGCTTTCTGAGTTCCTATATATCAGATTTCATGGCAAGGAACACAGGGCAGGAGGATAGTTTTCTGTCATGCTAGTTTCATGCTACAAGTTCAGGAGGAAACAAGCTACAAAATAATTAAAAAACATTTTTTTTTAAATTACTATTTTCTAATAGCTCTCTCTTTTTTTTTTCTTTTTTTTTTTTTTCAAAAAGCCACAAAGTCAGCTGGTCAGCGGGAACTTCATTTATAACTGTCAATTTAACAGTTCATTTATTTCACTGAAGCAGTGAGACACAACAGGGGTGTGGTAACCATGAGATAATCACACCTCTGGGGTCTTATGAGGCAAGGAGAAACAGCCAATTCCTTCTAATCCCACAGTGGTGCGATTAGTGCTCCTGATAGCTACAGCCAAGGAGGTTATGAGATAAATTGAGCATTTCATGTTCCCGGAAAAGAATTAAATGTTTAACCAGCCTCATTCAAGTTCTGCAATTCATCTTGATTATAGATATGTATGCTCATGAACACTGACCCACATACATTTGTCTGCTTTGAAATGTTTGACAGACAACAGGAATAGCCATTTGGTTTGAGAACTATACTATACATAGGAGCTGTAGCCTATTAGCTGCCTGTCTTGTCTACAAGCCCTACAGGCAGGGATCCATCATCATGCTATCCAAAAGCTCCTCTGGGTATGCAATCCTTACCTGCAGAACTATAAAAAATAAAAGGAACTCAGTTGCAAAGAAACTGCCTTTTTTCCTAGTCATTATTGGGATGGCAGCCCTGCTAATCAGTTTCAATACTCCTCTAATATCTCTGTCTGCTATGGGAGGTCCATTCATCTCTTATGATGGTTCCACTAGAAAACATATAATGGGTATTTGGCAGACAGAAAATGACATCATGGAGGGCTGGGGAATGAGAGGCTGGAGAGCAGTGCCATGGAAAGGAACCTGGAGGTCCTGGTCAGTGGCAAGTTGAACATGAGCCAGCAGAGCCCTGGCAGCCAGGAGGGCCAACCCTGTCCTGGGGGGCATCAGGGACAGCATCACCAGCCAGGCAAGGGAGGGGATTGTCCTGCTCTGCTCTGAGCTGGGGAAGCCTCACATCAAGTGCTGGGGGCAATTTTGGGTGCCACAATAAAAGAAAGACACTGAACTGTTAGAGAGTGTCCAAAGGAGGGCACAAAGATGGTGAAGGGCATTGAGGGGAAGGCGTGTGAGGAGCAGCTGAGGTCACTTGGTCTGTTCAGTGCAGAGAAGAGGAGACTGAGGGGACACCTCATTGCAGTTACAGATTCCTCATGAGGTGAAGAGGAGGGGCAGACACTCATCTCTTCTCTGTGGTGACCATTGGCATGAAATTGTGTCAGGGGAGGTTTAGGTTGGATATTAGAAAAAGATTCTTCACCCAAAGGGCGATTGGGCACTGGAACAGGCTCCCCAGGGAAGTGGTCACAACACCAAGCCTGAGAGAGTTCAAGAAGTGTTAGGACAATGCTCTCAGGCATGGGGTGTGGTTCTTGGGGATGGCCCTGTGCCGGGCCGGGAGTTGGACTCAACGATCCTTTTGGGTTCTTTCCAGCTCAGCATATTCTGTGATTCTGTGACAGAAATTACAGAATTAATGATCTCATCTATTAGGTCATATTGCTCATTTTACATTCTTCAGTGTTGTGGTCTGCATTCTAAAATGTTCACAGAAGCACATCAATCTATTTTAAAGAACACTTTTTATGATTGTTCTGAAGACCTAATTCCTTTATTGTAGGCACTGGCATATGCAAGAATGTGTCAATTTATGACTGATTCCTCTCACTGCTTCTTTCTCCTGAAATCTAGACTGAATAAATGATGGCACACCTCTTGCCACTTCTCCAAGAGTATTCATTGCCCTAGGGAGTTGTTGTGGGTTTACCTTGGTTGAATGCCAAGTTCCCAGCAAGCTGCTACATTAGTCCCCTTAATCAGCAGGACAAGGGAGAAAATAAAATAGAGGGGAAATAAAACACACACCAACAAAAAAAAAAAAAAAAAATCCCAAATAAACCAAACCAAAAACAAACAAAAATACAAACATGTCGGTTGAGATAAAGGCAATTCAGAAACAAAAAGCATTTTGGAGATGACTGGACTATCTCTGACATCGGGACAGTTCCTGGTGTCTTCTCACAGTAGTCAGTCATCTCTGTGCCCCCCCACTCCAACACAGAAACCT
Organism: Vidua macroura; assembly: GCF_024509145.1. Taxonomy (NCBI): domain Eukaryota; kingdom Metazoa; phylum Chordata; class Aves; order Passeriformes; family Viduidae; genus Vidua; species Vidua macroura. The sequence continues at coordinate 25,391,356 of NC_071572.1, forward strand.
AATAAAGAGTCTAATAAAGACTTGAGTGCTAGTATCAGCCATGGTACAGGTGTCTGGTACTAGCCCATGCTAGAGCTGACAGTCAAATAGTTCAACTTGCCTTCCTGGGCAGCTAGGATGTGGCAACATCCAACAGGCAGCTCTATCAAAACTTTGAGGATCTTCAAGGTTTGCTATTTCTGTGCAGTGACATAGGTGCTTGCAGGCAGACAGTGTGCATTTCTGACTCAGGCTGTTGTGCTGCAGACGTCCTAAGGATAGGGAAATAGATATGTATTGGGTTTGCATAGCAAGGTAGAGGGTGGGCTACAGGGGTGGCTTCTGTAAGGAGCTGCTTGAAACTTCCTCATGTCCAAAAGAGCCAATTTCAGCTATCTCTAAGTCAGGCCTGGCACTGGCTAAGGCCAAGCCCATCAGCAACAGTGGAAGCATATCTGAAACAAATTTAAGACAAAAAGTTGTTGTGCAGCTGCAGCTGGAGAGAGAAGCAAGGATATGTGAGAGCAACAATTCTGTACACAACAAGGTCAGTGGAGAAGGAAGGGGAAGGAGGTGTTCCAGGCACTGGAGCAGAGATTCCCCTTCAGTCTGTAGTGAAGACCATGGTGAGGCAGGCTGCGTGCCTGCAAGCTCACAGAGGTTCATATTGGAGCAGAGATCCACTGGCAGTCTGTGAAGGACTCCACACCAGAGCAGGTAGATGCACAAAGAAGGCTGTAACCCTATGAGAAGCCCTTGCTGGAGCAGGCTCCTGGCAGGACGTGTGGACCCGTGGAGAGAAGAGCCCGTACTGAGCAGGTTTGATGGCAGGACCTATGACCCCATGGAGCACCTAGACTGGAACAGTCTGTTCCTAAGGACTGTGCCCCATGGGAAGGACCACACTGGAACAATTTGAAGAACTGCAGTCCATGGGAAGGAGTCACATTGGAGAAGGTTGTGGAGGGACCCCACAATGGAGTAGGGGAAAGATGAAGAGGAAGGAGTAGCAGAGACAAGGTGTGATGAACTAACCACAGCCCCAATTCCCCATCCTCCTGCACTGCTGGAGCTAGAAGGTAGAGAATTGTGAGCAAAGTTAAGCCCAGGAAACAGGCAGAGGTGGGAGGAAAGTGTTTTTAAGATTTTGGTTTATTTCTCATTATCCTACTCTGATTTGATTTGTAATAAATTCAATTAACTTCCCCAAGTCGAGTCTGTTTTGCCAATGACAGTAACTGGTGGGTGACTCTCCCTCTCGATCCATGAGCCTTTTGTTATATTTTCTTTCCTATCCAGGTTAGGAGGGGAGTGATAGAGAGTCTTGGGTGGTACCTGGCATCCAGCCAGAGTCAACCCGCCACAAGATATTAAAATTCCTTCAGCAATTTCAGTTGTCAAAGTCTGATATAACATCCTTAAAATCTTTTTAGCAAGTGCACTTGAACAGGAAAGGGGAAGTGTGATCTGTGTACCCTTAGTAATCTTTGAACATTTTGACTAGTTTTTCCTGGTCTTCCTTTTTTATTAATAGACCTACTTGTATAAGAGAGAAGAATGAATAATGGCTTACTTCACAGAATTTTCTTTAACACATACAAAATGCCACATAGGTTTCTCCCAGGGTACTGAACCTAACTCCAGCTACACTCTTGTTTTACAGAACAGCATAAAATCAGAGTTCTACATCAAAAGAAGGCTACAGTCAACTGAGGCATTTCCTAGTTAACCCTCTTTTAGATGCAAGAGGTCTGTTTTCTCTGCTGATGATAGTACAAACTGTGCAATCTCAAAAATAAAAATAACACAACAAAAAAAAAATAAAAAAAAAACCACACACAACCAAATTATCTATTTTAGAATTTATTTTAGTGTCATTATTCACCAAGCAGGAAGTTAGCTATTGTTAAAATTATCCAAAATTATGGTTGTTAGTTTAAGTGACTGCTAAAAGCCCTCAGTAACTGCTTTCAATGGTCTTGGAGTCAGCTTTTCATGGCTGTGAACAAATGGGATGCAGATATATTATTTTCACCATCTCATCATAACTGCAGTCCAGTCCTTGGCCTTCTTGCAAAGGAGATGGTAAGCTAACAGGATGAAATTTCTTAAACCTCAGCGAGAAATACCAAGCACGCCATCCTCGCTGGATCTGCGGTCCTAACTCTGGTTTTCCCCCCACTCAGCTCAACAGTGCTGCCACCTCTTCACAGAGCAGAGCCGCTGCAGAAATGTGAAACAAACAGCAGTCTATGTAAGTCACCTGGAGTGCTATAATGAAAATGTATGTGAAACATGTGGGTCCCCCTTCAAACAGTATTTTGGTGATTATTTGGATACTTCTGGGCTAATCTTAATAGTCAGGCTGAGCCTGACTGGAAGAACATTTGCCTGCTCTAACAATGATGGAAACCCCAGCTGCAGTATTTCTGCAAGAGGGAATGCTTTTGAGCAATGCTGGCGTATTTCTATTGAAGGCAGGTTTGGAAGACCAACACTTTGATACCTGGGGCACTCAGCAAAAAATTAAAAGACTTTTTAAAAAATTATTCTTCTTTTAAAATGCAAGAGAATTATAACCCTTTTGTCCTAATGATAGGGAAAGGGTTTTAAATTCCTGAGTGTTCCCTCCCCCTAGCCCCAAAATTTTTGTAGCTGCGGCACTGAATGCAGTCCCATTATTTTTAATGATATATCAGGACTGCGTAGAAGAATAGCATACCATATATCAAAAGCTACACCCTTGGAAATCACAGAGCTCTTCAAGAAGCCACCAACGGGTTAAATGGTGACCTGACCAATTTGCTATGGTTCATTTGGTCTATGCTAATTGTTTTAAATGCTCACTTTGTGGCATATTCTTTACTGTGCTGATGGGAAGTGAGGCATATTTCTTTAGAGTAGGGATTCAAGTATTCATTTATATTGGAGAGACTTTTTCAGAAAGGTACAGGCACACCTCAGTAGTGCTATGTAAATAGAAATTAGCTTCATCTTTTATCCAGTTTAAAGAAATACATGAAATAAATATTTTTCAAATCCTTTTGCTTTGCTTGATTTTTCAATATCACACTTTTTTTCTCTATTCTTCTGCAATGCTTAAAATCAGATTGTCTCTTTCCCATTACCAGGCTCTTCTGTCTGCTTGTGTGGTGAGTGGTTATTTGGTTTTTTTTATTCCTCTGGACCCTGACCTGGTAGTCATTGTTTTGTCTTTTCATCTTTGGTTTTTTTTTTTTGTTTGTTTTGTTTTGTTTTTTTTGTTTTTTTTTTTATTAGACTAGTCAGCCTTGATATTAGTCTTCCCAAAGCTACTATCCATTACACTGTCAGGAAAGCAAGCTGCCTTACAGTAGGCCAAGTGTCAACAGAAGGTGAGGCAGAAAATCAGCCACAATCTAAAGCTAATTACCCTGCCTAGAAGTTAATTAAATACTTGTTAGGAGCAGCAGGGTAGATCCTAATTAAACTTGTCTAATAACAGTATGCTGACATACTCTGACACTGGGAATTCCTACAGGGTTTAAATAATTGTACAAAGGGCAATAATACCTGTCACATCATGGTGTGCAGGCAAACCCTGAAGATGCACATTTCTCAGTATTTTCTGTATTAATTTGCCACATATTGTGCACTTCACATGTGTTTAATTTACACATGTTTTAATTTTGGTGCCCTGGTTCTTTTTAAATGACTTTGCTGTTGCTGATCTAAGTGTAACCACTGCAAAGGGAGATGGTCATTAGTATTTCATTGTATCATTTAATACACTAAACCTGATAAAATCCTGCTGATTTTGACATCTCCAGGGTTACTTAAATACAGCTGGGGCCCCTTTATTCAGATTTTAAGACAGTAGTGATTTTAGCTGGAAATGAAGAGTAGCGGAGAACACGGCACACCTTGCTAGCCTTCCCACATCTGGGAAGGACCAAACTCTGACCAGCTACAGGCCGGTAATTTTACCAGCTTCAATTTCCACTCACAAGAGTGCCACTGACAGAGACTTTTACCTCCACCGATAAGTGTGTCTTTAAGCAACATCTCTTTAAGCCATCAGATCTTCATTTTCATTCAAAACAAAAGGAAGGGGAAACAGCTAATAGGTGTGACTGCCAGACAAATTTAAGGGAAGAGGAGAGGAGAGGTGAAAGACAGAAGGGGCTGATAACAGAAACGAATCTCTGTCTTCTGATTATTTCCAGACTTTTGACGGGCTGGAAATATTTTTGTTCCCAAACAGAAAAACACAATTTGCCATCATTTAAAATAAATGAGGGTTCCCCACAAACCACAGCAGGGCTTTTGTCTAGTTGTTTTTAAGGGATTGTCTATGCCAGCGGTTTTAATACTGATTTAAAAGCTGCCGTTTGACCAGGTTCTGTTTTTCAACTGATGAGTTGTCACACTGCCTCGCGTGAGGGTTAATCCCCCATTGTGTTGCCAATGCCACCGCAAAGAAGGACTGTGACAGCAATTGCTGATAAAGCTTGTCTCTTCTCGAAAAGCCCGGAGAGGCTGTGTCGCATGCTGATGTTTGTTTACCGCAGCAAAATGCTGAATGCCCATTTTAGGAGAGCGATGTTTCAAAACTTTTTGCCTTTTCTCCCAGTAAATTCAAATTTTCACTGTTCCTTTCCTACCTTTGACTCAAGCATCCCTTTTAATAGGGGGTTAGGGCTCTTGGGTTGTAACCAGCAATGGATACTTGACAGTAGATTTGCTGTTCCCATCATTAGAACCCTACTTGAAATGCCATGTCAGCAAAACTAATGAAATGGAGTGCCATGATGTGAAACTAATCAGACATGATAAAACTTTAGGGAGGGGGGAAATAAGAAACCTGCAAAGAATTAAGCCAATAGTAGTACTCTCATTTTGCACCCTCTCCCTGAACAGCAAGGATTAATGGAAAGATGTAAGAGCTCTGATCTTTTCTGGCAAGACTGTTGTAGAAATAATCAATTAACCTTGGGAGATCAAATTGACAGAGCTTAAGAGTGAAGTTATTTAAAATGCCAGATTATCTAGGCAGATGAATACATTTGTTGCAATACTAAAAGGAAAATGAAAGTCTTTTTCCAAACTTCGTTTTTCCGAACTGATTTAACATTATTTCCCCAGGAGTCAACTCTGCCTTTTTCAGTGTGCACTTTAACACATTAGAACAAAATGAGATTTGATGTACTCTATAAAGAGACTAGTGATTTTTCTCTCTTTTTTTCAAGGAGTGGGAGGGTTATTATAGAAAATAGCTTATAGTAACCTCATGCTTTTAGCTCTTTACTTTTGTTTATTTGACAATTTGATTATTTGGGTTCCTGTCCTCAGTGGTGATTTTGGTTGGTTTGCATTGTGGCTAAATCATCTGCTGCTTCTTCCATGGAGTAAGAATTCCTTCTTGCCTTAAAAATATAAAGAATGTAAAATATTTTATAATATCAGTTATTTTTAAGGAATAAAAGAATCCCATTACATGTTCTTTTAACAATCAATTTAACTTCATTTGGTTTGAAGACATTAATTTTTTTTTTTTTTTTAATGCTTTGGGCTGTGTTATTCAGACTGATAACCTCTCTACGATTTTATTGTATTAAGAAGAGGACAACATAAAGTTATAGCAGTATCAGGTTGTGAATAGACTTAGTGCTGCATGCTGCAGCTGTGTTCCAGCATATAAGAATATGCCCAATGTAAGCATTCAAGCAACAACAATGCTGGTATGCTTGAAGGTAAGCATTCATTCACACAGTCTTAAGTCTTTCCTTCAAAGAGTATTTGTGATCAACTTCATTGATTAAATTGGTACATAATCTATAATTTCAAGAGTAGCACATATTTGCCCTCATGAATTTTAAATCAATTGTTTTGTTAAATTGGAAAAGTTGTCTTCATTTCATTCCTTCATTCATACTTTCATGCATTTAATCTCTGTTACTTTTTCTTTCTTCATTTATTTACTGTGCTGTAGGAGTTTATATCAAATACAGCAATTCAATTTGAGAATATACTAGAACTTAACCTTATTTTTTTTAGCTGAATATATATACTTAACTCCAAACTAGACCAAAAAATACAAATACTTTTAAACCAGTAAAAAACCATTTGCACACAAAAACATCCAGGCTGAATTGTAAAGGTATAATGTGCAAACTAGTTCAGATTGACCAAATTCATCCAGATGCCCTTTGCCAGCAGCCACACCAGTTTCAGAAGCTGCCATCCCCAAAGTTTTGTTTCCACACCAGCACCAGAGGTGACATAGTGAAATCAGGTAAAGTATGTGCATCCTAATCCCAGGCAAACTGAGACAGGTTATTTTAGTCAGCGCTAGCTGACTAGATCTTGAACTAACTACATTCTTTCTGCCTGAGGCAGGGACATCCACTGAGCTCTTCTGAGCTGCAATTCAACTGGCAGACAAGCAGTTGAGAGTGCTGTGATCAATCACTTCAGCTGGCTCCAGAAGAGCATCTCTCCAAGCTCTCCTTCTTCCATTCCTTGACTATGTGGCCTCTCCTAACTCAGTCTTCCTCCAGACCATGATGCTCTCAGACTAAGAAGGGAAGTGAGGAAAGGAAGCTCTTTTGGGGACTGGAACAGAAGACAAAAGGAATGGGGAACAGATAGAAACAAAAACAATGTATGAAGAAGGGGCTAGTTATGAAATAGATGTTTGGGGAAATTATTCTTTGGACTCAGGAGAACTGAGAGAAAAAGTCCTTTGAAAGGTCTTGAGCTTTTACATTTGGACAGAAGGGCTAGAAACTGTCAGAGAAAGGATAGCTTTTATGGACAAGGAGTCATTAAAAAGGATGACTAGACATCGCAGAAGTCCCAAACTATTGGTTAATCCCTCATTAAAGATACTCAAGACTCAGCCAAATGCTTTCTTAATATATTTCACAGTGAATGCAGGTCCTTTCTCAAAGTTCAAGACAGTGCATCAAACATGAATGACACTTTTTGAAGTCTTTCAAATAGCAGGATTCTTTTACAACATAGTCTGGACAGGACAGTTCATGGCAGCATAAAATTAGTGAGTGTCTTAAAATTGTAAACATCTGCCCTGAAGATGAAAATGGGTTAGTAGCAAATGACAGTTCCTCCATAAGATAGAGCTGGAAGATCATTTGAAGATTAGAATTCTCCATACTTGGAAAAACTATCCTGGAAAAGACTTAAGGGTCATGATGGGTAGCAAACTGAACAGAAACTCTCAATCCACTACTAAATTTAAGTACTAGTACATACCTTCAACTCATAAAGAAATTAAAGTAGAAAGTAGGACTGCTGGATTGCTTTTCATGTCCTCTGCTTGGTTGCCATGTCCTCGATTCAAGAAAACTGAGAACAAATTAGAGGGAATTTAAGGAACTACAAGAATATTTTAAAACTTGGAAACATGATTTAGAGTAAGAGAAATTCAACTAGTTTAATCGAAAAAAAGGAGGTTAAGAATTGATTTGATGACAGTTTGAAAGCATAAACACAAGAAGATAAAATATGCTAGTGGAAAACTCTTCCAACTACAATACCAGGGTACAAAGTTAAAGGGTGACAAATAGATTAGGAACAGCATATTTGTCCTCAACAGTAAACATAGCTAGTGCCTCAAACACAAAAAAATGGCTGATTCTCTGGTGCTGGATATTTTTACTTATTTTTACTTACACTTTATGAAATATTATCTATCACACCAAATAAAACTTACTCTATAAAGAATGACCTCCTGTGCTACACCAGCTCTCATAACACCTGATTGCAATAGCTCTTTCTGGGTTTAAAATGTATGATGTTTCTAATCCATGACTGTAGCAAAGGTAAACTTAATAGAACACATTCTAGGAAAAAAAAAAAGCAATGACATGACCTTTTTTTAAAAAAGTCTTATATTGCCATCATTTGCCCCTGATTTTTAAAATTCACTTCTCCACCAGCCACAGCCACTTGTGTATTGAAGCCCCATTGCTTAGCAGTTGGCACTATTACAGGTTTTTTTCTTTTCAAACTCCAGCTTTAAGATAATACAACAGAAACGATGGTTCTTGTGCCTCTTCTGGATAATCTGTATTAAACAATCTCCAGTCACTGCCAATATGGCTGCAGAAGGGAAGAGAACTGCTGCAAATCCACGGGGTGTCAGTAGCACAGAGTGCTCTGGGTGATCTGTCCACTGGTCCTTACTCAGCAAAACAGCTGTTTCACAGCCCACTTTTACATGAATTCTTGGCCTTCACTATTCTTGACAAATAGCCACTAGAGGCAGGTGCCACGGGGTGTCCCAGAAAGGACAGTAATGACTCAGGGCACTCTGCAAATTTTTAAAGCAAGAAGGTACATCTCTAGCATGTACCAGTCTTAGAGAGGGAATTCCAAATAGTATACATAGCAGAGTTTGAAGCCCCACAACCTGAAGGACTGAGTTTCTTCTATGCACATAAGAGGAAAACCAATGTCCAGAAAACATACCCACGATTTGAAAGGGCTGCTTGCTGTTTGCTTCCTTTCTTTTCTGTGCAAAGATGAGACAAGATAGACCATGGAAGCCAAACTGTGTTTTCTGTGCAAGAATCCACTCTCAATGCACCACAGCAGACCTTAAACTGTATGCACAGTTATCTCAGCCTAATGAGTAGTAGCCTTACTAAAACCATCAACATTACATTGCTGCTTCAGTGTATACACTGATTAATTGCAGTCAAATCCTGAGATGCATCCTCAGCTGCCTACCTTTCTTTGACTACTACCATCTACTACAGCCCCAGGGAAGTGCAACCTGCCATCACATTTGCCCAGTGCAAGACTAATGGGTTTTGCCCCAGTAGATTCCTTTGGGATTGTATTAAACAATTTAGTATTTCTAATGATGCAAAGTGGTTATTTTCCCCAAAGTAAATATAGTTTAAGGAGATGGGGAATTATACAGTTGTTCTGTTTTCCCAAGAAAATAACTTTTAGTGTTTTTACCTTTGATTTTCTGTTATGTAACACCAGAGCAGGTGATGTGTAAGAGAGAAAATTCTCATTCTAGAAAAGACAACTAACATAAAAAGCAAAGGAATCAATGGGGAAAAAAACTGCAACAGCATGGTGAAATAGATAGATGCAAACATCTGCCCTCAGACACTGAAGAACAATCTGTACAAGTCCAATCTGTTTAGAAATGACTGCCATTCCAAATTTCAGGTCTAGGGACATCTCCCATAAATCCTCATCTTTAACTCACTTGTGACTGCATTTAAAACCAGTAAAATTACTCAGAAGTACATCAGGATAGGCAGCTGCTACCTGTGGCAGATTTGGTTTTTTTTTTTTTTTTTTAAGACCAGTGTGGGGTCAAACAGTTAGAATAGGAATTTAGGACAGAAAATTTCCTCCTGCTAGGCTCTTATATAATCTGAGTTCTCATGTCAAGAAAGGTAATACTTGTTGCACTTACTTTTATCCATCTACATAAAAATACCTGGGAGAAAAGTATCTTGTAAGTGAAAAATGTTATAATCCTCAGTTTCATTTACAGTTACTAATTTGCTTTACTTTTGTATTATAGGAAGTAAGGAATCAGTCTTCTTGTGGAAGAGAGAACTTTGAAAACTTGCTCACATTAGTTCAGCAGCCGGTTACATTCAGACATTTTGTAAGCAAACATAATGTTTTCTCAAGCAAGAATCTAACAAATAGAGCATACAAGGTAGCATTAATACTTACCTATCAGATTTTTACTACAGGAAATTGGGCTTGGATGATGAGGAAAGAATACAGAAAACTAGAGGATAAGCGAAAGGAATAAAAAAAATGAGGAAAAATTGAGCAGGGGGAGAAAATAGATGGTTAAAATAGGAATTGCAAGGATATAAAATTAAAGTAAGGTAACAGCTACTTATTGAATAAAAGCACAAGAATCCATGTTCTGTAATAAAGAAAGGATGAATTGAAGCAGCAATAGAAAGGATTAGAACAGAGATGCTTTAATATAATGTATCTAGGAAAGAAAGAAAGAACATTATAAAAAACTTTATAAAACAGTGGCAGACAGAAGGGAATTAGGGGAGACAGAAGAGATGAAAACAAAACAAAAAAAACTTGAATGGCATATGTCCATTTACAAGGCAGCTCGGTGAAGGATGGAGGACTGGCCAAGTTTCCTCCATCTATTATTCTGTTTTACTGGAGGTCGAAAAATTATAAAGAGAGAGTTAAAAGGAGGTGAGAAACAAATGGATAGAAGATGGTGCACTTAATAGCCTCAAATTCTCTCTAACTATTAAGCAGATTGGAGCCTGGATTCCTAAAATGAGTAGCCTTATGCATTTTTGCTCTTCAAATATCCATCTCCCTTTCATCTTTACTAGCTTTTGCCAAGTCTAACCAAGAGTGTCTCGGAGATATCTAATTTTTCTTGTTTCAAGGAACGCAGCCACTATGAAGAGGCAAGAAATCCAAATCAATCCCTACCCACCCATGACAGAAGATTGCGGCATATGCACAGATGTTCTCTCTTCAGAAAGCAGTAAATAAACACCGTGAAGTTAATAAGCACAGATGCAGCACAGAAAAACCCACACGATGTGCTGCCTCTTATTCAGCTGGTAGTTGGAGACAGAAGAGGGAACTGCAGAAATTGGTGATCTGTAGAAGGTTTATCAGGGACCTTAAAAAATCTGGGACATTGTGTAGCATTTTAAGAAATGCTAGAGGGAGGTCAATGTACAGTAAAAGTGTGTTTGTGGAGAAGAACTGTATGCAGACAAGGGGAAGGAGATTCCTTGAGGACCTGGGGAGGGGCTAAGGCCACTGTGGAGGGGAACTCACAGGACACAGGAAGGAAAAGCAGACTCCTTACAGCATGGTGCTTTAGGAATATAGGATAGGAATGCATGGGAAGTCAGGTTTTCACCCAGCCACTCCTTCTGAAACTACTTGTTTCCTCAGTATGTATAGTGTCTTCACCTGTGTGCTGATAAAAACTATACAGAATGAAATGTCCTTAGACCATTAAATGCTTACTTAGAACAGTGTTTGAGGAAATTGTTCATGAAGTACAAATTTACAAAGGAAAACAAGCAGAAGCTGTATCAACTCTGAGGTGAAAAGACACTTTTCTAAGCTTAGTTACACTGATATAAATCAGAAATAATACCAGTTTGACATGATGCAAGAAGTTTTATAATCACTGGCAAAAGATAAAACATGCTTTTTCTGTGTAATGATGTCCACATTTTATTATTTTAGCTATGTCAAGAATTCTGGATATTCGTTTATAAAGAATAGCTTCCACTAGCACTGTAAAAAAAACATAACCAGAAGGTCATCAACAAGGGAGCTGAGAGAATAATATATCATGAATAATGTATTAAATTATTTCAGTCTTTATCTATTAATGAATTATTTTCAATCATCTTATAATTTTCTTGAATGTATTTGTAATTCAAAAGTAATCCCCAAGCAATTTCTCCAAAAAATTATTTCTCTAAATTTTTCCTGGTCTTTTTGTAGATAGAAAGTAGCTGAAATTTGAATTAAATTATTTTCACTTTAATCGGACATACAAAGTAGGAGTTTTTGTTTGTGTTCCCTGACAAACATATTTCTAAGAACCAGGTTACCTATACAGCCTTAAAATCTTCACCATGAAATGTCTTCCTCTAGTATTTTCTCCAAACATTACATTTCCACCAGTATCCTAATAAGATGTTCAGTGTGCTAGGGCAGTCACTGAAATTCAGCATCTATAATCTATTGTCTGTTCTCAGCACAATTTTTTCTTCCTAAAAGAACAACTGCTATGGGTTTTCACTTACGTCTTGAAGAATTTAAGTGCTAGAAAGTCATAAAAAGAATGTTGTCTTTCAGAACATATTGAGTGGTAGTGATGTAGTAGCTGATCAGGTATTTTTTTTTCTGTACCAGGTTATAGTTAATTCCTTATACCTTAACAGGAATCTTTGGTGGTCCAAAATAAACAACACAGATTTTCATTCTTCTTTCCAGAACACCAAATAATACCTAGTTCCACTGACAATTTTTAGATATTGTGAGTTGGTTTCATCTTTACTTCTAATATTTTAAGCTATGATAGTGATGACTATATCTGCATTGGAATCCTGCAGTCATAATATAAGTGACTGAAAAAGAAATTATTTTTCATTTTCATAGCATAGCCACAGAAAAAATATATACTGACATGCCAAATAAAAATAACCTATTTGTATAGATACTTAGCTCATACTTATTCCTTCTAGTGTGCAGAAATGTGCAGAGGTCCCTTCTATGTGAAGACTCAGCAGCCTTTTCTGAAATATCTAGGGGTGACAGATTTAGAAAATATTGGCAAAGGCTGTCTTATTTTGAAATTCAATTTTTCATCACTGATTGTGATAAGTGTCTGACAAGTCTGTATTACCTGTCCAAATTCTATGACCTCTAAAGACACACCTGTGTCTTCACCAATAACTTTTTGGCCCTCATTTTGTGGTGTCCAGTTGGCAACTGTTAAGTTTTTAATAATCTCTCAGTGTCCTAGTTTCAACTGGGATAGAGTTCATTTTCTTCCTAGTATCTGTTACAGTGCTGTATTTTGGATTTAGCACAAGAATGATGTTGATAACATGCTGATGTTTTGGTTGTTGCTGAGTAGTTTTCAGTTCCCCGTGCTCTGCACAAGAAGCCAGGAGGAAGCACAGCCCGGACAGCTGACCTGAACTGGCCAAAGGGATATTCCATACCAGAGAATGCCAAGCTCAGTACATAAACTGGACTTAACTGGCTGGGAGCCACTGATCACTGGTTGAAAACAGGCTGGGCATCAGTCAGTGGGTCGTAAGCATTTATATTGTGCATCACTTGTTTGTCTTGAGTTTTAATCCTCTCTTTTTTATCTTCCTTTTCATTACAATTAGTAGTAGTAGTAGTACTAATAGTAGCATATTTTACTTCATTTCAAATTTTAAGCTATTCCTATCTCAACCTATCAGTTTTATGTTTGTTCCAATTCTCTCCTTCCCATCCCACTGCAGGGGGGGCAGTAAACAAGAGGCTGCATGGTACTCAGTTGCCAACTGGTATTAAACCACAACACTCTGGAATGGAAGTGTTTGCCTGCCTGAGGCACTGAGTAAAGAACACTCAAAAATTGTTAATTTCCACACGTATGTCATTGCTCTATGTTTTTAAATGTCATTTAAAGTTGATTTCTAATAGACAAAATTTGTCCATCTGCATCTCTTAATTTACAGCACAAAATTATGTAATTTCCATCAATCTGACAAGAGAACATACCTTCTGAAAGGTAGTGAGTCTGTCCAGGTCTTCTTCAAGTTCCAAGCTATTTTCTTTTGATCAGTCACCCCTCACTCTTTTTTTGGTTGTTTTTTTTTTTTTTTTTTTTGGCACACCCTTTGTTTTTTTCCCACTTCTCCAGCCATATGCAATGCCACTTCCCTGCTGCTGTGCAAGGGAATTCATGAAGCACACTGACAGACTTTGGATCAAGCTCTGACTATGGTACTATATCAGCTGCAAACTCTTTATAACAACTTCAACTGTTGCTAACCTGCTCCTCATGAGAAAAACCCTAGTGGGAGGACACAAACATCTGTAATCAAGGCTGACATCTAAGCACAGTCACTAAAATATTTTGGGTTTCTTGGCATCAGCTCTGGCAGACAGCAGCTCTCAGTGAAAACACAGTATTTCTTGTGATTCTTTCCTGGAAACATCAAACATACTTCAATCCAAGTACTAGTTTCTTGTGAATAGAATCAAAGAATTTAGGAAAGTGCTCAGGGACACAGACTTTCCAGATTCTATTTTAATTAAAGACTATAAATACTCATAAAAAGAGGCTTGCATTCAGCTTTAGGGATCAAGCTGAGTAATCCTCATTGGAAGCCTTCTTGTATTTATATGATCGTGCTAGATCTTCATAAGACAGTGACTTAAGGCAGAAAGTTGTAAAATCTCCATCACATCGTAAGAAAGCACATTCTGCCAGACTTTTTAATTCCAAAACAGGTCAGGCAGGCTCATGTCCAGATGGCTGCCAAACCAACTGGAACCCTCCCTCAGCTCCCAAAGGACACTACTGGAGAATACCAGTGACTTCAAACAGGTGTGAAATCCTGCCTGGCCCCAACTGTATTGAGCACAAAACAGCCATCAGACAAAACCAAATATGCAATTCCTAATCTGGTTGCTGGAACTCAGTCAGTGATCACCCATACTGAGCAATGTGCAAATGCAACAGGACTGACCAAAAAAAAAAAAAAAAGCAAAGGCAGACTGGTCCCTTTGCCCTACTCACACAAATCCCTCCAAATGCAACCAAGGAGTGTGATGTGCAGCAGATACGCTGTATCACACAAACACAGGCTTTGCCTGCATGAATCTGAAAGACTGGATCCTGTGAGTAGTTTCAGCACGTGAGCATTTATGTGACAGCAGAAAACATAAAGGGAGGGAGAGGAGCTAGTGATCATAAAACTTCCTGGCATCAACTGACACAGCAAGGGCAGAAAGGACACATCTAATTTTAATATTTCCTCTACAGGAGTGGTTTTGTCTTCCCCTCAGACAAAGTGAAGAGGCTTTCTCTGACCATAAACTGTTCAGCAGGGACAATGCCTGACTTAGTAAAGGCAATTTATGATCATCTGGCAAAGTTTCCAATTTCCAATCTCCTTTTGCAGGATTAGACACTCTTTGCAGCCTAGCAAACAGGGCACAATGGTGGGAAAAGAAGGATAGACTCCAGTCCATACAAAGAATGCCCCTTCCAGTAACATATCTTTTTCCAGGTAGGTCAGATCCTGAGCCTCGGCCTCCTTATCAGCTTGTGCTATGCTGTTTTAAGCCATTTTGGCTCTGTGCATCAAGCACCCACCTCCACAGCCACCACACAGACCCTCTTTCAGACTGTCTTCTCCAGAGGCTACATAATCCTATTGGGAATGACCTCCAAAACTTGACAGCAATCCCTGTTTTAGATTGCTTTAAAGATCACTTTTCCACAGGAGTATACAAAAGTACAACCAGATCTGTGTTTTATATATATAAATTGTTAGCCTAACCCAAAATGTGTTCACTGGATTTGAAGAGAGAACTCCCATTTTACCTTCACAATGGTGCTGGAATGGTTGAATAAAGTGTTGCCCTGCTGCCCATATGCCATTCAGCTTCTGTCTGTCTTTTTGTTTACACTGGGAATACAATAGGAACTATAGTCCTTCCAATGCATCATTTATAAGTGTATTCTACCTCTGAATGTACAGACAGAACTGGCTCTGTGAATGAGCTCTGTGAATATTGCCAAGACACTGTGCTTTGTTCAGCATTATTCTTCACAATAGATACCACACTTTGGAAGTAATTTTAAAAAGGGAATCAAAATAGTGGTACTTTTAGCCTTTGTTTCTTTTATACCACACTGCATTCTCTGTCTCTCACTCAGCTGCTTCTATTATACTGACAAATTAAATAAACCACTCCATTGCTAAAGAGGCTTGGGCGGGCTGGGCTTCGGTACACTGCCGCACGAGGAAGTCGAAATAAACATTTATACCAGTTTTATTCTTAACAAATTTAAGCTAACTTTAGTCAAGCATCCTTTTTTTGTTGGTTTTTACTTTTTTTTAAAGAATGAACGAAAGAAAGAAAGAAAAAGGGAAAGGGGGAAAAAAAAGGAAGGAGTACTTCAAATTTTTGAGCCGATCTGCAGAATCAAGGGATGTGGCATCTGAAGCAATGAAGTAATGAGGAGCCATGTGTCCAGGTAATGAGCCTGATTTTTTTAGTGCTCCCGTATTTAGAAGCGCTGCAAGTTCATTCCTGCTGTGGGGCCTCTGGGAGAGTGACTTGGTGAGTTATGGGCAAAGTGGTGTGGTACAGACAGGGTCCCTTGCAGAGTCTTGCTGTATGCAGCTCGCAAACTTCCGCAGCAAACTTTCCACTCGATCTGCGATCTACCTCTCCTGCTGCAGGCATAGCTCTGTTTTGGAAGGCGTTTGTTTGCATGCTCTTCAGCACACAGAAATAAGGGCAGGTGGGGGACTGCTGAGGAAAGTGTGTTGGATGGCAAGGGCAGGTTGCGCTGATTACGGGCGTGTATTTGTAGACGGACAGATGGACAGGTAGAAAAAAGTGTTGGTTTGTAATTTGGCTATAGAACTATATTCCCACTGCACCTCTCGTAAAAAAGAGAAATAAGAAAATGCAGAGAGAGTGGCAATGTGGCCTTTACCTGCTTCAAGATGCTTTCTGACTTTTGGCTCTTTTCAGCAGGCAGTAAACAGAGAGGAGAACTGGAGAGCAACTTGTGGTGGTCTGCTTGTGTGTAGATTAAGTGTGAAAGGTCATCTTCCACATTTGCAAGCACTGGTGCAGTGATGGGGATGTACGCTGTTTATAGAGGCTTGTCCGTATAGTCCAGTATTTTTGAAAATACTGTCAAACAAACAGCGTTATTTTCCCAAATGAGATCAGAGTAATGAGCACAATGTTGCCTGGGTTAGGTCTGAAAGCTCCCCCTGTACTCCTGGACTAGCTGTGTGTGAATAATGCAGGACGAGTCTCACTCTGCCAGTGCCTTTCCCCTCCTCTCCTAACAAAGCAGAGAACTTATAGGCAGGAGTCTGAGTTAGAAAGGGAACTCTTTTTTTTTTTTTTTTTTTTTTTTTTTTTTGGCGGGGAGTGTTTGTTTTAAAGGACCTTAGAAGTGGTCAGCTTCCTTCTGAAATCGGCACTAAATGGCAGCCATGGGCTGTGAAAAGCTGAGGTTCCTTTCCGAGGCAGGGAGGCTGCAAAACAAGCTGGGACCGCTCCAGCAGGGATGGCCTTTGGCCGTCAGGTCAGGCAGGGAGCACTTGGCAAGGAGTGATCAGGGCTTATTTTTTATTACTATAGAAAGACTTTTTAAAAGGGGGGAAGGAAAGAAAACCCTTCAGGTGAAATTTCGTTCTATTGTCTAGCAAAATTCCCTTTAATTTGTCCCCAGGGCCATCCAGCCGCCTTGCAATTCCCCACTCCCGCCTCTGTCAACGCCAGCGGCGGGGGGGAGCTCCCTAGAGAAGGGAGCGGGAAAGCTGAAGGTCAGGGTTACCCACTGTGGCATGACTTTTAAGCTAAAGGGGGTTTTATTTCTCTTGTTGCCGTGTCAGGTTTAATTTGGCCTGCATTATTCCAAAAGGGTGGGCCTGCTCATGACAGGAGGGGGTTAAATGGGATTACAAGCTTTAGAGGTTGTCAGCAGCCACTGCTGCCTGGGGATGTAAAATTGCGATTTAATGGTCAGCTCTATCTGTATAGTATCAGTGGAAATCTGCTGTTTTCAGCAACTTAATAGGCACTGTGTTTTCAGGAGGGGCCGGTTTTGGGGGGGAGGGAGGCGGCGGGGAGAGCTGGCGCGGGCAGCCCCTCCAGCGGGCTGCGGTCAGCGGCCGGGCTGCCGGCACACACGAGGGGCTCAGCTTCCCGATGGAAGCGGGCAGCTCCGCGCCTCGGCCCGGGCGAGGGCACACACGGCCAGGGGAGCGCCGGCAGGCGGCTGCGGGGACGGACGGGCCAGGCAGGGAGGGGCGGCGGCCGCCAGAGGAGCCGCGGGCCGGGGGTGTCCGCTTGTGGGTTGTGCGTGTGCCGGGGGCGGGGGGTGAAACATGCCGAGGGCAGGCGGAGGGGCCTGGCCGGCAGACACCGGCATTGTCTGCTCGCGAACGAGGGGTCAGCCCGGAAAGTTCAGGATTAGTAAATCCAATATCCTGTCAAAATTCTCATGGTAATGAGCCCCGGCCGGCGGAGCTGGCGGAGCAGCCCGGCCCGGCGCTCCCCGCCAGCCGTGTGTGAGCGGGAGGTTGTGCTGCGCTGGCCCGGGCCGGGCAGGAGAGCGGTGGGGCCGGCTCCAGGTCCTCTCCGAGGGCTCTTGCTCGTTCCCAAGCCCTCCCTGCAGCAGCTTGGCCGCGGTGACAGGAGTGGTCTGCGTTTGGATTTTCGTCTCCCTTGCAGGATATCCCACTCACTCGGGGTTTTTGGCGTTAAAAGTAAGGGAAGAGAGGGGAAATTATGATTGACCATACACATACTGTGTTATGAGATGCTTTTCGAAGGGCTTTTCTCTCATTTGCAGGGACGGTAAGTTTAAAACGGCAGACAGGAGGAGATGGGAAGAAAAGAAACCACTGTGCAAACCAGTAGGATTGCAATAAATAATAAACTGTGGGCCACAACAGTATTTTTTTGACCTCACAGATAATATAAAAATACAGTTCCTAAGCAAGTAACAAAAAAAGATGGGGGGAGGAGGGAGAGGAGGGGGAAAAAAAGGAGGAGGGGGAGAGAAAGTTCCTGTGCACTTTGTTCAAGGTTCTGCACCTCTCTAAGCAGCTGTCACATCCGTACATTATGGTACATTGAATCTGAATGAGGCTCTCCACATCAAAACCTTGCATCCATTATGATATCATCTCCTGCTCTAAGCTGTAATGCTTATTAATTCTGCACCCATACTCTCCAAGCTTCAGCAAATGTATTCCATCAGCCTAGCATTTAATTTAATTAGTACAGCTGGGCTCTCATTCTCCTTTCTGTGTCAGAGGTATTGTCAGCACGTTCTGCTATAACACAATTACTGATTGCTTTTAGATAGGCAGAAATATGATTAGGGTATTGGGTGACTGTATCATAAGCCTTATTAGATTCATTTGAAATCTGGAGATAAATAGGAAACTTTTATTTGCAGTGTAATGAGATTATGCTTATTAGGCCAAGGCCTCACAACCTTTTGCAAAGAACATAGTGTATCACTAGGATTATACTCTGGAACCACACTTTTTGCTCATAGCATCCAAGCAATTTCTCAGCAGCTTTGAGATTTAACTGTTGTAGTCCTGTACACATTTTAGAATTGTTTTCTGGCTCAGTGGCTTTCTCCCTTCTTAGGTGCATGCACCTTCCACCATGTGTTTTCTTCTGCCTAAACCAAAAAATCAGGACGATGTTTTGCTCAAAAGAGGAAGGGTGTTTCGGTAAGCTTTTAACATGTATGGATAAGTAAACATGCCAATGCACTGGGGAGAAAAGTTTTTGCCAATATCAGTCTTTTCTTTTTTTTTTTTTTTCAACTCCTTTTCCTTCAGTAGAAAGCTACAAAAAACATCTAATGTGCAGCAGTTTTCAGAACGTAAAAAACATTGCTCTTGAGATACTTTGGAGGTTGAATCTTGAGATAGAAATAACGAGTTCATTTTCTTGTGTAAAAACAATGGAAAGGCTGCACATTTCATGTCACTTCCAGAGAGTGCATTTAAATCTTAATGTATACATCACAACCTTTTGTGTTACACTAGCCTGACAAAACATATGACACAGTGTTTGAGAAGCAAGTATTACATTTTTAAAAGTTCATTTATTACATGGATTCAGAATTCTGATCTGGTAATTTCTCTGTAACAATCAAAGGTACAAACAACCTATCACTGACTTGACAGGTTACAGAAAGGAGTCCATCAGTTTTAACATCGGTGTCAAATTTAGGTTTCATTCTCTTTCTGCGTAAGTTTTGCTGCAAACTCCAGTGGGAGCAAGATTAGGCTCTTACTGGATCCCTTTCCTTTCTGAATGGTATTACCCAGCATGGAAGCATTTTGTAACTTGAGTGTCACGAAACCCCGAATCTAGTTTTGTATTCCTTGTTACATCACTTGCTCTGCAATTAAGATAAAATAATTTGTCAGGGCTGTCGGTGTCTCAGGCTAAGATCAGACTTGGAGAGGAAAATGTGGATTTGTGCTATCATGGTATTTTTACTTGCATTTGCCTAGCATTGAAAGCATGTTGCAAAGGCCAGCTTGTTTCTGTCATTAGCAAGTTCCATGTTGCATTGTTTATCCCGAACATTTGTGGTATTGTAAAACTGGCATGGGAATAAGCTTTAAAGAGTCCAGGAGAACGTTCTTAAAGATGACATTTCTGTATTTCTCATCTAGTTACTAAGGGAGCATCCAGAGAGTAGAGCTATTGCCACAGCCCAGTGGACTCCTGAGTGTGATGTTCCCAGCCCTGCCTCCACTAGTACTTCTGCAGGCACATCATTGTGCAGGTCTTTGTGATTCTCTAACTGGAGAATCTCATGCCATAGCTACACTTTTAACTTTCATGGGTAGGAATATGGATCAGTGTGCAATGGCTACTGACTTGCCTCAGGAGCCACAGTATGTGCCTAAGCAACAACAGCAAAAAGTTATTCCAGAGGAATGCTTCTTTAATTGGGAGACCTCAGTGCTTTGCAAAAAGAGAGGGATCATACTCTTCATGTTAGGTACAGGCAAGCTGAGGTACAAAACAGTGAATTGCTTCTAATTACATATCAGCAGCCTTGCTAGTGCCAAGTCTACTAAAAAGTCAAATACTGAAAATCTTGCATTTGCACTACATAGAAGAAACAGTTTTATTATTGTATAGCTCAATAAAGAGAGATGCCACTTTACATCAGGTGTAATTTGGAAAGAGGTCATTTTTCGTGTCATTTTAGAGGACTGAATATCTAGTTTCTTTCTGCCAAACAAAAAAAAAAAAAAAAAAAAACAAAAACAAAACAAAACAAAAAAAAAAAAAAAAAAAAAAAAAAGAATGGCAGCCCTGGTTTATAGTAGCTCCAAAAGGAGCAGAGATGACAAATGCCACAATTTTCCAGTATGTTGCTTCAAGAAAATATTTTAAAGTGTGTTATAATTGCTGTATGTGAGAATGAACTGGTGGTCCTGTTCATTTGTCCCCCGTCACTATCATCCTGATTTGCAGTGAGCAACAAGGTTATTCACATGCTCAGATTACACACATGCTTCGGTGCTCTGCTGGATCAAGGCCTAATTGACACCCTAATTGACAGGCTCAGTTGAGAGACTGAAGACTAAATTGGGCTTGGAAGCTGAAATGTGATGTATGTTTTTACCCTCAGAGGTGGTTTGTCCAGGCTGTGTTTGAGATGTGTTACCAAATAACGTGTTCCACCTTCTGCTGTAGCTTTTGTTGCGTTTCTTTTGTCACCAGATAGAAGACTTCAGCTGCTGGGCAGAAAACCCAAATAAATAAGTTAGACCAAACTAAATGACATGTTGGATGCTAAATCAAAAAAAACAATTTTGTCTTTGGTCTTTCTAAAACAAGTTTGTTAAAAGAAATACTAACAGCTATTTATTTAAAACCAGATGGTTAAATTAGTGTAACTAATTGTTAGATGTTTTTTTCATATAGGCTCAAAGGTAGAATCACAACAGAAGTAATTAGGATAATTATTAAGGTCTTTGTTTTTCAAAGCCTCAGAGAATATTGCATATTCATTCAAGTGATCTATATTTCCTATTTGAAAATATAGCATTTTCTCAAAGCTTTCATTTACAGGTATGTTTTTGGTAGTGCCATTTTATATTGTATCATGTCATCTCGCTCTCTTTCTACTTTGATGGTGTTTGTTATTCACAATGATGGCAATCAAAGGGGAAATGTTACTGGTAATTTCTGTGTGCACTTCTAACCCCCAAATATTTGTAGCAGTCATTTTCCTAAGGCGTTAGAGAATTTGAAGATGGGGCATGAATTTGCCTTGATCTCTTAGCAGAATGAGTTGTGTATGTTGTGTACATTAAGATACCAAAGTTAAGCATATTTATATACTCCTAAAGAAAATGCAGTAAGGCATTATTTATAAGTAACTGAAAAATTGAGGCAGTGCTTGTACCCTTTTAGTGACAAGGAAGGAAGAAAAACCTAGCTCTGTTTCATACTTTTTTCTTTTTAAGAATAGTCTTTATAAAATGCAAAGAAAATCTACAAACAAAATGTGAGCTTTACTGTGGAGAGGTTCTCAAAGGCTGTAAACTGAAAGATGAATTTGTATCAGAGAATTCTGAGGGAAAAAGAAGAACCAGCTTTGTGGACCCAGTTCTTACATGTTACTAATCACACAGGACACAGAGTGGCAGGATGTCTTCCAATATTTGTTGCTGGCACATTACACACACCATCTTTACAGGGCAATTGGACTGGTGTGGTCTCCTCCTGGATGGATTTAATGCTTGGATTTAAATCCAGATTCTTGTCTTGGTAAAGCCAGGTGTTTCTCTTGAATTCCTAAAATGCAAAATTGTGTTGTTCAGACAGAAAATAATGTTGCTTGCTAAATTAGCAAGTACCATTTCTCCTTCTTGTATTTTGATACTGCTGTAGCACTCATAGAATATGCACTGTATGTGTGTTTGATGGAAACAAACATCAATAGGACGAAAATTCTCCCATCCAGATCCCTTACCACTCTAATGATGATCAACTGGAATATTGTTGGTGCCATTGTTTAAATAGATACATTCCACACTAGAATTAAAAATAGCAATTACAACATTTTTTTATTTTCTTCCTTATTACTGCAAAAGTGCACTAGTGATTATAGTAATACCTAATTCTTAATTTACTTGTACAATGGTAGATGCATAATGCATCCAGCTGTTATGGTCTGATGATGGCCTGTCTTTCTAAGTTACAAAAAGTTGGTGCACTATGCAGCTGGCCAAACAACTGAATAGAGAGAAAAAAAAAGTTGATACGGTCATAAAAAATGGAGTGAACACAAGTTATCGCATCACAACTGGAATAATTGCAGCTATGCATTTTAAAGTCACATCTGCATATATGTTGAAATTTACATTTTACCCCCTTGGACATATTTTTTTTCCCCCACAAAATGTTATAGCCCTTCTTATTTTTGACCACTTATTTAAGTGGACATTGATAAAGGAGAAATAATGCAGGCTCATTGCTGAACCACTGGGAGTATTGAGATGATGTAGATGTCTGCTAGAAGACAGAAAACAAAGGGTTACTCGGCTGAAACCTTTTGGCCAAATGACTGCACAAGCACTGTGCTCATGTGTTAGGACTCATCATTTTGTTGCTTGTCCACAATTCCAAAAACTAACTAGAGAAAAGATAAACCTTCCTTTTTTGTCCCTCCTCCAACTGAGTTTGATAAGCCTTGCTCTCTCTGTAGTACTCTTCCATGCTTCTAGCAATGTCCTAGGACAGCTAGGCAGGACTAGCTCTGCTGATGTTGATAGAAATTTTCCTTCTAGATCCTGTTTCTCCCACCCTCCCTTCCAAAAACTGTGCACCTTTTCCACATTTAAAATTACCAGTGGCTTTATGAAAAGGTGCTGTGAGAAGTTGCAATGCAGCAGAATTTAATCCCCTCCTCACCATCTTGCAATACAGTCAGGATCTCATTCAGCTTTAGGGTGGGCATTTCCTAACCTGGTAGTCCATTACTTTACAAATTTGTGTGAAACTGATTTCAGAAGAAAGGGCTCACCTCTTAATAGACTTGGTCTTCTATTACATCATGGCACTGAATTGATATCTTCTGTCACAGAGTCTTAGAGAGTTATCAGATTCATTTCTAAGGGTGAAGGAGTTATTGGTTAGATCCATAATATAAAATGCCTTTGCCTTCAGGCATTTTTGACTTGCATGCACTTTACCATGGGCAAAGAAAATGTGAAAACTTGCATTAAAAATGATGAAATTCTGTAAAATTACTGTTAACACTTACTTGCCTTCAGTTTCTGTTATGTACCAGCTGACATTCAAATAACGCATGACAACTCTTCGTGGGTTTTTTGGTTTTTTTTTTTTTTTCCTTTCAAGATCCTTTTCTAATTATTAGCTTCTCTGCGGTGGTTTTTGGTTTTTTTTGGGTTTTGGTTTTGTTTTTGTTTTTTGGGATGGACTATGCCATTAATATTCTTACAAACCCTCTGCAGGTTAAAGATTAGTATATTTGAGCCCCTACAGATAGACTTTTTTCTTGCCCAATGCAGCAGCAGCAGCCTGAAAATCTATGTTGATGGAGGTTATGTGTTGTGTTACATGCATTTTCTCTGCTCCTTCTCTCCACTTCAGTATTTAAATATATTAATTTCTTTCCTGTTGTCTGCCACAATTTTTTATACTTGCAGAATATTATGGGGGCTGATGGTGAATACTTCTCTTCCCCACTGCTTTCCTGTGTGCTATATGGAAAACAAACAGGAGAGTTAAGACTGTATTTCTCACTTCCAGTAACTGAGTCCTGGATTCTGTTGCTGAGACTGAATAGAATAGGGTACATGGTGAGTTTATTTCTGAGCATAGAGCTGCAGTAACTACATCTTGATTAAGAAATGCCACTAAAAGCCAGACGACTTAGATTTTATTCCAGTCTCTGATTTTTATTTTCCCTTTAACGTGGACAGGAGTTCTGAAATATGACTGCTGATTTGTTTAGAAATCTTATCAACACTTGAATGGGTCTTCTGGGATGGACGTCCTGTCGAGTTGTGTTGCAAAACTACCTGAGTATAGCTGCTGCTTATGTTAGCCAGTGTTCATAAACCAATTCCCCAACAAAGTACACTTTATTAAAGATGGATTTATTGGTATTAATGTGCATGCGCATACTAACAAAATCGTAATCCAGAGCAAAATTTAGTGTCAGCTCTTTACTCTACAATGTCTGGTAGCATCCATCTTCTGGGTAGTCTCTGTCCAATGACCCAATGCAAGCACGTGGGGACCTGTGGGTTTCACTTTGGAAAATGTCAAATGTCTACCACTAAAATACTATCTCTTTCATCAGTCTGTTGCGAGATTAAATTAATTGTTTTTAACATAACATGCAAGTGTTTAAGAGACTCTGTATAGCTACTGGTCAAAATTTCCCCAAATTTACACTTTTCAAAAGTTTGCAATTACAACCCTATTTTTATTACAAACCTTCTAAAATTTGCAATGATAAATACAACGATTTTGTCACACTTGTGATTGGAGAATTTTCATAATGAAAAAGATGGGACACACTGGCATTTTACAAAATAACAAGGTAATAGAAAATTTTCTGTGGCATATTTTTAACATATTTTAGTAATTGTTTTTTCAGGTACCTCATGTTGTTAAATAATATTGTGGCCATTTTTTTTGAATAAAACTGGATTGATGAAAATCAGATTCCAGATAAAATATTAGAAGTTACAGGGAGTCAAATGTTGAGAATAGTGATCAACACGATACATACAGATGTAGGTATGTGGGGCAGTATAGAAGGAATGGATATAGTGAATAGATATGGTAAAAAATTGAACAGATAGAGTAAAAATGTAGAGTTTGGTTGGACTAAAGTCATTGAGAAGAAGAAAATGACTCAGGGAAAGCAAAAAGGGACAGAAAGGATGCTTTGTAAAAATGGTTGGGCAATGGAAAAATGTATGATTGGGACCTGATGGGATGGAAAGAAGATAAAAGATCAGAAAACACTATGCCTTGTGCAAGAGGAAAGAAACAGAAATCTGTATTTCATAGGTTGAATCTCAACCATGTTGCATTTTGTTGTATCACCATAACTCAATCATCTTCATGTAAGTCTGCAACATCAGGAAACTTAATTAATGGAGCATCTGCTGCTTATCTAGGAGGAAAAGTGTTTGACTTGGCATTCCTTGCGGTCTTTTGACACATTAAAAGATGTTGGAGCAAGTCCAGAGGAGGGCCATGAAGATAATTGGAGGGATGGAGCAATTCTTCTGGAGGAAAGGCTGAGTGAATTAGGATTGTTCAGCCTGGAAGAGTGGGTGGCTTCGGAGTGACCTAATTGCAGTCTTCCAGTATCTGAAGGGAGCCTACAAGAAAGATGAAGAGGGACTTTTTATATGGCATGTAGTAACAGGACAAGGGGGAATCAAGTAAAAAATGAAAGAGAACAGATTTAGATTGGATATTAGGAAATAATTCCTTACTGTGAGGGTGGTAAGTCAATGGAACAGGTTGCCCAGAGGAGCTGTGGATACTCCATCCCTGGAAGTGTTCAAGGTCAGGCTGAATGGAGGAACTGAGGAACCTGAAAGGTGTCCCTGCCCATGGCAGGGCTGTTGGAACTGGATGATCTTTAAGTCCCCTTCCAACACAAACCATTTTATGTTCTACAATTTGTAACATAAGGAACTAAAATACAGTTCTCACTGGCATTTGCTTCAGTAGCTGTTCTTGGTCATTGTGAAGAAACCCCAAAAGTCTGAGGAGTTCTTCTGGGACTTCCTGTTGAGACCAAATCTGAATCCTGCTAAGAGGAAGGTAGAACAAGGAAAGGCCATTAAACCTTACAGTGAATTGAGCCATGTCTTCGTTATCAGATTCTGAAGTTTTCTCAAGTTCTTGGATTTCATCTTCATGCTGGCTGTGTCTAGACCCTATCTGGAGGAAAGCCAGGCATGCACCAAACTTAACCTTTACATCTCTGCATCCAGATGTCCATTCATGTATGGAAAACCATAGTCTTTTATAAATGGTAAGACACTGTGATTCCAGGGTTTATGTCAATAGGTCCATCAAATGCAGACTTAAGCAAAGAAAATCAGATCCTTACAACTGTAAGAGCTGCTTAGGTTTTTGTTTTTGTTGGTTTGGGTTTTTTTCTGGCAGGAATCTTAAGTATTAGTGATTTCTAAGAGTTTTCTGATGTCTCTTTGAACATTCTGCTGGTTTCACTGCCATCAGACAATAAATTTAGCTTACTTACATATGTCTAAATTTCAGCTAGTAATGTAGTAGCAAGAGTTTGTGCACTTTTCAAGTTAATATGGACAAGGTCCTGATTTCATTAATTTATGTGAGTACCTTATGACAAAAATTACAGTATGATACCTGTTTTTCCCTGCTTTGTGTATGATTTATATGTAAGACCACTGCAGGGTCTAGGGGTAAACAAATGTAGTTTGGACATTTTTTTAGGTATCAGTAGGACTGGGGTACTGGAACCTTCTGAATGACACCAACCACAAAACCTGTCTAGCAATTGCTGGTTTCATTCTAGTAACATACTGAACCCACTACACACATATTTATATTTGTATTTGTATTTGTATTTCTATTTCTATTTCTATTTCTATTTCTATTTATATTTATATTTATATTTATATTTATATTTATATTTATATTTTTTATGAAGTTACCCAATATTGAATTTCAAACTTCAGACTGTTTCTTAAAGTGAGGTAGCATGTGTAGCATGATCACTGGGTCATATAGTGAATCTCTAACTCAATTACTGATGATAATAATGAGAGTAAATATTATGTTTTATTAGGTGTGTAGGCCTAACAGAAACAAGACCACTCAGCCTCTACTTATGTTTGCCATTTCAGTCCCCAGAAAGAGAAAACGTGAATTAAAACTGATGAGAAATGCATTCACTGGGGTATATGTCACACAGCTGCAATAGGGATAATTGGAAGCTTAAACCCTAATCCTGCAAACATTTAAGTGGTGCTACTTCAGTGCATGCAGGTTGACTCAAATGCAATTACTCATTTTTTCAAAAGTGCACCTGCTAAATCATATGATAGAGAGGGGCAGAAATGCAGCTTTATTTGGCATGAACTGCTGAAACTCTGTGCAAGGAAACAGACCAGTGGAATTACAGTTGACTCATACAACATTTTCACATACCTGTGCATACATTATTCATTTCTCCAATATTCTTCAAGGTGTTGAAATTTTTTGATGGAGTAATATACTTATATTCAAAAAGAACAAAATAAGTAGCAATCCCATCACAAAAATAGGTATGCTTAAATTAATCTATGTGTATCCATGTGTACAGGCATGTGCCTTTGGTATAATGATTTGTCAGTGAAGAATGTTGGATAGATGTAGTTATTAGTGTTTATGCCTGTCATGAACTCACTCTCAGCAAGCTCTGAGGTCTTTAATGTTATGATATTATTTACTTTTTTAATCTGAAAGAGCAGCCTGACACCAGTAAGGGGATGGTTTTATCTTAATCTTCACTCCTTTCTTCATAAACATGCAGATGTTCAGCCTTCTAGTAACACCAGTGATGACTTTTTGATGCATGAGGACAATATAATAAAGTAATTTCACCTTAAACACTATTAAAACTGATAGTCTGGATATATTAATACCAGAAGGAAGTACTGCTTGTGCCTTTTTGGACGTTGGAAAAATATCACAATAGAGTTTGGAGTGAGGTCGCTTTTTCCTCCTTTTACTCCCTAGTGACAGAGTGTGGCATTGACATGTTGCTGGGCTTTTTTAGAGGGATATGTTTGAATTTACTTTTCGTAGCTCAGCTATGATCAATAGAATTGGCAGTTTGAGATATCCTCATTTTGCCTAGTGGGAAGTTCCTAACCAGTACTGCTTCTTCCAGGAAAACACTGATGGAATTTCTTAAGTGTTTATCCTCCATGTATATGAAAGGTTTTCAGTTATGGGTTGCATATGTAATATATGTAAAACATTTTAGTACTCGAAAGACATTCTAATTTAGTAAACTTTTGACTACGCCTGATAGAAAACATGAACCTCTTGGAATATGGGGGAAACTATCTTATATTTGTTTTCTTAATTCTCTTATCTGGGGTGCCAGAGGAGATGAGTATGTCAGCAGTAAGAATAAGCTGCAGAGGAAGCTTGTTGATTGAGGGATGAATAGGTGGCAAAAGCAGTTTTGCCCAGCCTGTATTTGACACATGGAAGAGTTTCTCTGTTTCTGCATCTGGATGCATGTTCTGGCTGTACCTCACTCCTATGGGTAGATGAGAAGGTGCCACGTTTCTTGTCAAGTCACGTGAAATTCTCCTGTTGATCTCAGAGGGCAAAGTGTGACATTGGCAGTAATGTTACAGTTGGTTTGTTTTTTTTTTTTTTAACTGGTATTAACAGAGATTTTTCTTCATCCATATCAGTAACTCATCTCCGTCATGTTCTGGGTTTCACTGGAAGGAAGGACACGCATGCATCTGGCTGGATACCACTGAATAATCTGGCCAGGCCTCCATCTGGGTGATTTGAGGGCACTAAAACTGTATGGTAGAATGTGAGCATACATTCCAACAGCTAGACAAAGCCTGTGCATGCACAGGTGAGACTGCCATTTTAGGATATCCTATACAAAGGCATGTCATTCATTATGTACTGCCATGTAGTCGGGATACAGGCTACCAAAACACTTTCTGAGGTACACATGAGCTAGGCCAAAATAAAGTAATGGCCTTCATAGGCTAAGCAGCATGAAAAAAAGTCACCATTCTTGTCCTTTTTTAATTAAAATGATCCAGACTCTTGTGTTTTGCACTGGCTTCAGCAGTTCTACTGTGCATTGTCTACTATTTCAGACTTACGCAGGTTTTTGACATATCTGTTCCTGCTCCAAAGTCATTCAGAAAGACAGGTAAGAGGTATATGAACCATTTCTAGACCATGAAAGCTTCTCTGTATGTCCAGGGAACTTTGTTGTCCTGAAACACAGGCAGTGCTTGACTTTGCAGTCACCTAGTAGGAGATGT
Organism: Vidua macroura; assembly: GCF_024509145.1. Taxonomy (NCBI): domain Eukaryota; kingdom Metazoa; phylum Chordata; class Aves; order Passeriformes; family Viduidae; genus Vidua; species Vidua macroura. The sequence goes on from NC_071572.1 coordinate 25,420,713, forward strand.
TTGAGGGCAGGCAGAGGGGCAGCATCAGGAATTCTCCTCATCAGTGAGCTCTCCTCATCTCCTCATTCTTTGTACTGCCAGTGGACAGGGATAGGCACGCTTGTAACACACAAGCTGGCCAAACAGATTGAAACATCCAGTCAGGGTCTGAGTATCTCCAAGCAAGTGACAGACTCCATAACTTCTCTGGGCTATCCACCAAGGGTAAGCTAAATTGTGCCCTTAGAAGTATCTGTTCCACTCCAGTGAACATGAAGAAAACCTAGATGATCATTCAGATAGAGGCATCTGATTGAGGTGTAATAAGGCCTGCCCCTATGATCACTTAAACTAAGACTTAGGCAGCATAGAGATGGCATAGATTTGGCTCTCTTTCATCATATTCCTTTCTCTTGCCTGTACTTGTCCTTTATTTGGAGGTAATTTTAAGGATGTGTATAATATTAATTATGCAATTACTGCAATTACATTCTATCCATATGATGCAAAATCAAAAATTGAATTAACCAGTCCAGGTCATCCATGAGCCTTTACCCAAAACACAAAATAACTTCTTTTAAAGTTGAAAATCAGTCTGAACTGCTATTCCTTTTGAGAGAGACTTTTTCAGTTCTTCTATGACAGTATGTGTACAGGTATGCTTTGTTCAGCTTGTTCATCTATGATTGACATATTTGTAAATATTGCATAGAGTAGTTTGAATTACTTGCTGTTTGTGTTGCATTACAAGTAGCTTTGGGCTTCTGAATGATCTTGGCATAGTTTCATGTGATCTAAGATCTAATACCTTTTGTCTTGTAGTTTAAGAGTATAGCAGTGAAATTTGTCATGCTTTTAAATTTAATGGAATAGATTTGTAGCCAAATGGCTAGTAAAGATGTCTGAAAACTTTTAGGAATGTGTGAGCAAAATGTTTGGCACTAGTGTCACTTGTGTGATTTGTATGTGTATACTTTTAAGTATGTATGCACATACACTGTATATGAACACATAGATATCTGCATGACTTGCTGATCTAAAAATCTTTAAGATTAATATAGGGATTTTTTAATCCTGGAATTCTGTCTTGTAGTCAACAGGAAATATGAATACTCTTAACTGGAATTCTTTCCTTGATGAGATTGTATTTGTATCTGAAGGAGTGTATCTAGTACTATTTCAGGTCAAAGCAGACAAAGGTAGTACTCTTATAATTACTTTGTTTTCACTAAAAGGGGGCACAAAGAAGCAAAGATACTTGCCAAACTAATATCAGAAGTCTGTAGAAATTAAATCTGATTCAACCATGAGCACATTATATACTTACCTGATGAAGGAGGGAAATGTTCATACCTGTTGGTCAAGTAGATACATGAGTTTGGGATTTGTTTTCCTTTTTTTTTTTTTTCTATTTTTTACCTAGATTTTAATTTAGATGAAGAGGAATGAGAGTGTCTTTGTGGTGTCTGTGTAGTGTATTGATTTCAATGTTGTAGCTTAAAGGGCTAATTTACCATGTGTATCTTATCTATATGAGTATGTCCTTCATGTCCAGTCTAATAAATGTTAAGTTCCTGGGTGTTTTTAGTGGGACTGGGATAAATCAATCTTTTTTTTATCCCCAGGGCATTCTTCTCTGCATCATAGAGTTGCCCTTTTACCTGTTCAGTGTAATTTAACCTGAGTCAGGAAATCAGTTTAATCTGTGTCTGGAAAACAAACAAATCTAAGAAGTAAATGCTCCTCCAATCCCTGAGGATTTAATATTTTCCATCACAGTCATATAATGCAGTATAATAAAGCTCCAAAAACCAAAGTAAATAAAAGAAGTCATTCTGTCCCAAGTCCTCAGGGACAGCCTAGATTATTAAAATCAGTTTGGTGAAAGTCCGACTGATGAAGTTGACTTTTTTCCTATCTACCTGTGTTTAATCATTCTCCAAAACATTTTTGTTCTCCAGTTACATAAATCCTGGTGAATTTGAGGAGGGAAGTAGAATAAATCCTGAGTTCTCCACTCTCCTGTGAATGAACTCTTAAGCCTCAAAATGTAGCATGGCCAAAGAACAGGCCTTTATCTCTGAACTAGTTTCAGATAAATAAGGAGGAACCTTTGACTCATTCTTCATAGAAGACTTGGTTTCAATCTATGCCAGAAGTCTTCAGAAAAAACACACTTGAAAATGTGATTCTAGCCTTTTATCTTAGCAAATTAGCTGCAAATCCCAATTGCTTTCCTTTAGACTTTAACCTAGTTGTAGTTACTCTTCTGAATTACTCATGCATAATGAAAAAGATGTGTCATCTTAAATCGTCTCCTTGCAAATCATAACCATTGCTAATTTGTAGGGTTAGGAATGGGGAAGAATTACCTATGGATTTCTTTGAATATCAGTCAGGTTTGATATTCAAGTTTATGCTGTTATTTGTAGCAATAGTAACAATAGCAATAAGAGTTCAACAGGTTTCATCCATAGGTGCCACATTTGCATTTCAAGGGCAGTGTGTGGTGAGTGCCTTTAATACAGTCACTCCTCAGTGAAAACAGCAGTGGTGGTGGCAGTATTAAAGTGGTTAGTAAGGATGCCTCAGCCTAGGCCACCACATGGCAACCACTAGGTTTCTAAGGACAAATAGCTCTTGCCTGCCCTAAGCAACTCAGTGAGAACATCAAAACATGCCTTGTAGAGAGACCTCTAATACCCATTAGTGGTAGCAACTGTTACCTCAATCATGAATGACACAGCCCTAATTATTAAGGTAATTAGAAGTTATAACCCGGCAATATTAAAGGGAGAACTTCTAAAGCCCATTAACAATGTTACTTTAAGTGATCTGGCTGTGAACTGTTCAAATCTCTAATTACATTATATGTCTGTCTTAAAGGGTGATGTAATTAAGTGATGGGAGAGGGAATGAATATATAGAGACTACTATACTATACTTTGTAAGTACTATTTTCTCAGAAACAAACCTCAGTAATGTCATTATGTCATTTAGGGGTAGGTTTTTTTGTTTGACTCTATACCACATGTAGCTAAAAAATACTTAGAATATATAAAAATTATATATCATGGTTTGGTATAGTGATATTATCAAAATGAATTTGGATTGGATACATTACTCAGGCATGACAAAACCATCAATGCCGTGGCTTTGTTCATACCACCTCAAACAGCTCTACGTTTCAACATCACCCATGTAAGTGGGCAAATACCCATGTCCTTTATATCCTACACGGAGGAAACCATTTTAAATATTTTAGAAGAAAATACATAAAATGTTATAAAAATGAGTCAAGTTTATTAAAAGTTAACAACAGTTATGCCTGCGTAAGAACTGATGACAGACTTCTGCATTTTGACCTTTAGGTGTTCACAAATTTAAACTGAGGACCAGAGAACAGAGGAAGCTTAGCACCGGTCCCTTCTTTTCAGATTGGAAAGCAAGTTAGGAAAAAAAAGGGAGTATAGTGGAAAACAGAGTTGGATGCATAGAAGATACTGTAATTCTCCAGTTTTTGGTGAGTTTTCAGGTTGCTTTCCATGAATTACATGAAGTAGAGGATTAGTGCTTTCCCATGTTCAGTAAAATATTCATTATCTCAGCAAAGAGAAACAAAATCAAGTAATTCCCTCTTCCTGGTTCCTTTTGTTCAGAAATTGGCTATTTTTTCTGAGCATGAGACCTCCAAGTTCTCAGAAACTGGATCCAAGTGCTTCTGCCTTTGCCAAAAGCTCACCATCTGTATGCATATGCAGTGATAGTAACAAAATTCCATGTTGAGTTAGATGGTTACATTTTTGAAATGTTTCTCTTAAATTCAGTGAAAGTAGAAAAGGTCCGTATACAACAAAGCAAATTAAAATCTATGCTCTTTTATTCTGCTTATCTTTTCGCATTTGATATCCCATCATGAGCTGACAACTCTGATTAATCATCATTTTAGAGATGATTAGCGGATGATCCTTATACCCTTCCTCCAAATTCTATGGGGTGTCTGAAGTGAGGAAAATTTGTCAGCATACTTGGGCATAACATGGTCTGACTGTCACTTTTGTGTGGGGACACTGGCCCACATTCAGCCCTCTGTGAATGCTCCCCTGCTTGTACCACAAGGATCACAGAATACTAGAAGGGTGTGTGTTGAAAGTCCAAGCAGTTTTCGCAAAGACTTGGAACAAGCATTTGTGAACGCGTGATCAAATGTAGTTCCAGGATCTGGCTAGAGTTGGATGTAGAGCCCAATCAGAGCAAGGCAAGTCAAAATCAGGCAATAGAAGGATAAAGATGCACAAGGCAAGCATCTAGGCAAGACCTGGGATCAGAAGCCAAACCAAGGGACAGGAAGCTTGGTACAGTTGTACCAAGTTGAAGGGCAAAACAAGAGAGAGGTCAGAGGCAACAGTCAGAAAGCCAAGGAATTACAATGCAAAGGAGAGCATGGGAAGGAGAGCAAGACAAGAGGAGCCAAAGGCAGATTAAGCAATTAGGATGTGATTATTCCTTTGACACCCTGGGCAAAGAAGCAGCCAGGTTCATCTGGTTGTGTTTATCAGGGCTTCAGGGGTCAACAAAGGCTGGAAAAGAGGGGCCTGGCAGGTCCCTGGAGACAGAACAAGCTAGAAGTTTCTTTCTGCTTTCTAGTACCCAGTCAAACATAAGGTTTAAACATTTCAGCCTGCAAATAGCCATTATTAAACAACTGTTTTGAGATAAGCAAGGAAAGGATTGAAATAAATGTTGTGCATATGTGCCTGATTTAGTCAGGGGCATGTGTGGGGACATGGATATTGAAATAAACAATGACCTGACCTTGGTCCCCAGACTTCACAGGACATGCACTCAAGTTATTTGTGTCACTGGTAAGCATAGGTTAAGTATTTCTATGAAAATATACTACAACAGTCGGGATAAAAGAGAGAAAATGAGGTGTGATACCTTGCTGTGGTTGATTTGATGATTATGAAAGTAGGTTTTTAAGGTTAAAGGAAAGGAGATACCTTCAGCAGATAGTATAACATTACATAGGAAGACGTATATTCATTAAGTCTATTCAAATTTTTCTGTATTTTAGAATACATTTTGAAAGAAAAGTCACTCCATAAAGTTATATTACAGAAATATTATGATGATGCTTAAATTGTACTCAAATTGATGCTGAAAGTCTGGAAATTATATAGTGAAGGATTTTTTCCTTGAGAAAGACATCCAAGCTCCCAGATGTCAGAGGGCAATCAAGCCTTTAATTTTCGGTTGTATCTTAATCCTCACTGTCTTTTCTAATTCTGAGGTGCTGATTCTGAGAGGAGCTCCATGACCTCATAATTTAAGCTTTTTCTTACCTTCCATGCACATTATAGTGCAGCCCTTAACTTCACAATTGCTTACCTAGTCTCAAATCTCATAACATAAACTATATTATTTCTAACACCTTTAATAACAGCTAGAAATGGAAATGTTCCATTTCCATCCTTTTGCTTCCACATGAACATTACTACTGATGTGTGGGGCTTTTTTTAACTGAAGCTTCTCAAAGATTATGAGAACATTGTCTACAAGTTCAAAATGCTCTACTAAAATAAAATACCTACAACACAAGTGATTTTGATCATATGACTAATCAAGAGTTGTGTAATAAATTGAAGTCATACCTCTCTTCTCTTTGAAGAAGAAAGAGGGGAAGAGGGCAGATGAGTGAAGTTCTGGCACAAAGATAAAGCAGAGCTGTTGTTCACCAAATTCCACATTATATGAAGTAGAGGCTACTCAGTGAAAACAGAAGGAAACTGAGTTAAAACAAAAAAGCAGACAATCCTTTTACTTACTGTATAGTGAATTTCCAGAACTTGCTACCACAAGAGATTGCAGATGCGGTCCCTCAGAGGGTCTTCAAAACAGGAATCAGAAAAATTGGTGGACAAGTCCATAAAGTGATTAGAAGGACTAGACGGGGAGGTGCCCTCTGAAATCCCTGGTGTAATTATTTGTGTGCTAAGTGAATACAGAAGAAATGGACTTCAAATAATGACTAGGCTCACATGCTGTCCATGAATGACATCTCCTTTTGCCATTGAGACAAAATACTGGACTACAACACAGTAGCTTCATGTTCTCATGCATTTTGCTTCTTGTGGCTTTGGGTCACCTTGCCAATATACTATCTGCTAATTCATTCCTTTTGAAGCAGTTTCAGCAGCTCTTTTCCATCATACACTAAGATTTTCTCTGTTGACTGGCCATAAGGTATCTCTTGTAAAACAGTTGTTTGGATGTAGGTGATGAGGTGGCTATTTGACTAAGTAATCTGGGAAGACAGAGTGCACATCAAGACTAAATGGTGCTCTGTACAAATTAAGTGTGAACAGCTTGTCAGAGAAATAAAGACATAGAGAGGAAAAGACTATTTACTCCACCTTGGGATAACTACATTAAACCCGATTTTATTCTGTCTTCAAGGGTCTTGATTATTCTTTGTAAATAGAATGTGGTCAAGTTGGAATTTTGTAACAAAAAAAAAAAAAAAAAAAAAAAAAAAAAAAAAAAAAAAAAACTAAAAAAAAGGAAAGAAAATTGTGGTTGTTTCTAGACTAGCCAAACACGCAGTAAGGGTAATATACTGACTAACTGGTACACAGCAAAGCACAACATTCCTAAGGGTGAGATGGTAACAAAAGCTGAAATACTAGAGTATTTCTGAAGTTCCCAGCAATGGGGACCATTTTTTGCACAGGCTGGCTTGAGCACTGATGCTGCCAGCATCTCCCTGACAGAGGCACCTTCCTGAAAATATATTTAGACAGATAAACTCCTTTAGCTGTGGTAGGATAATGGAACTGAGACTTTATGGGGTTTGTAGCAGCAGTGTGCAAAATCAGCACAAGTATGTCAATTCTTAATGTTGCCCTTAACTGACTGCTTGATCCCAGTTCAAATTTTCTCATGTTTTAACATTAATCATACATTCCTAGCTGGGAATTTATATTACATCCATTAACCAAGAGAATTCAGTCACAGGTCTTCTCTAAGCTGAACAAAGTCTATAGGAGTGAGCAGGAAATGCAACTCACTGCAGATGGTGCTTGAGTGGGAATCTGGGACTCTTAATCTTTGTTTTTCTATCAGTCTGGCAAGTCACTTCACTACCCGCTTCAGTCCTGCTTGTTTTCTGCAAACTAGAAGAGGGAGATCATAACATAGGAAGTGTGACTAGATGTTACCTTTTATTCTTTAGAGTTTGGATCAGACCCTTTTCTGATTCAGAATTCAAATTCTTGTGTTAAGATATGTGGTTCACATGCTATGTTTCTGCTTCCTGCTAGGGACAGGGAAGTACTTAGGAAAAGGTGAACTTCTTCTTGCTAAGAACTTATTTTCAGGAATATTTTGCAATATATATTTAATTATATTTTATTTAATTAATTATATTCTTGCTAATAAACTTGATTATTTGGGCATTTTCAGAAGAAAAAGTATATAGGCCTAAAAACATATGAAAAGAAAAGCCACTTAAAATACAAATATTTGTGGGCATCTTCTGTGGCTACAGTGTTTAGTTTTCATTATTATACCATTCCCGGCAAGCATAAAAAATTTGGGGCTACAAATTTCAATATTATAAAACCTTTCCGTTAAAGCTGTGTCTGTAGGGTGGAGCCCATGGTCTAGTGTGCACTAATGGACCAGTTTGGACAATGTATTGTGACCAGTTTCATCTGGTGAGTGAGAATTTTTTTATTTATGTAACAGAGACTCCCATTTTTTGATCCATGTGACTCCAACTCCCATTTTTTTATTAAACAGGCTTCTGCAATAGCAAACACAATATAAACTTAGAGCCATGATAAAAGCAACTTGAACTACTTCATGTAGACGTTGTCCTTGTATGTTTTATTTTATTAGAATTTTAGATAAGTTTATTAAACATTTATCAGAAGACTATAGAGTTTACATAAAAAGTATATCCTCTTACTGAAACCTCGATTCACCTGAAGAGTTCTGATAACACGTATATATTTTTGTTTGGTTATTTAAATATCAGATCCCGAGTTAAACCAATCCTGCTTCTGCATTATCCCATGTTAAATTTTTAAGCTTCCAGCTTAATATTGTTCCTCCTTACTGTTTATCAAGTAGATAACTGGAAAAGTGTTCCCTTTTTTTATTGTGATTTATATGCACTGTAAATACTTCAATCCATTTTCTCTCAAAGTTTCCTGCAATACTAAGTTGAAAAGCCAATTGAAATTCACTCACTGAAGGTGCTCTGTTGAACTGCCTCAGCTTTTTCCCTAAACCATGTGTTGCTTCTCTTTGAAATCACTGCAACAAACTTTTCAGGGCTCATCTGCTGGTGCTACACACAATAAACTGGCAAATCCCAGGAAAGTAAGGGAAGGAATTTCATATCTTCTGATCGGGTATAGCGATTTCTCTTCCTGGTCAGAGATCACCTTAACCATTCTCCTTAGTACTATACATAAAGTGTGGTAGCCTTTGCTCTGGCCATCTGTCCCTCTTTTGCCCTCCCTGATCATGTCAGGTTCTTTGTTGGTTTTTGTTTTTGGGGGTGGGGTTTTTGCCTATAATAAGTAGTTGCAGACATTTTCTGACATCATTCGTTACGTTGCAAAAGTGTGATTTGGTGAAGGGGCATTTGCACAAAAGAGAAAATGGAAGATTGATTTCATTAGTAGGGAGCCAAGTGATTATGAGGCAGAAAGAGTTTATGTTAGTTCCAAAGCAGTGTAAGGTCTACCAAAAAAACCCCAAAATACAGTCTATTATTCCAGGATACTGTCTGTGTAGGAACATAGAGATTTACACAAGCAGTAGCTATTGCAGCATTATAATTTTACAGCCGTAGTTCTGCCGGAGTTAATTTCCTCACATGCACAAACCCTCAAATTTTTACTTGCAAAGTCTCACCAAGAATTCTTATTCAGGATTACCTTCATGAATACCTGGCTTCTTTTTAAAAATGTATTGCTTTTTAAAACATCATTTGTTGTAAGAGCTATGAATTCTCCCCCAGGTATCACAATGTCTTTGAAGCACTGTGCAGATTTTTAAACGCCCAAAATACACTATTCCATTTTGTCATTTAAATGTTATGCAGACATTATAAACCCCTGAGATGAATAGACCTGACAGCATTTAATAATAACAGCAAGTGCAAAAATTAGTATGGCTGCTAATTGCTCTTTCGGCATTAGGCCCATCAGAGTAAGAGAGTAAAGAGTTGCCACACCAAAATGAAGGTGTAAGGTTAAGAATAGGGGTCTGAAGGCTGAAACAATGCTTAGATAGCCAGGCTGGCAGTTCCTTGGAAAAACATCTTAATGACCTGTGTGAGGAATGTTGCATGAATGTCTTTCTTAACCAAAAGCTGTGGAAGGGAAGAAATAGGAGAGCACCACATTGCCACTCTAGCTACACAGGTATCTACTGCTCTTCTAGACTGGGCAGCAGTACATGCTCACACATGAAGGGGTAAGCTCTCTCTCATGCAAACCCCTGGCTACGAAACTAGCATATTTATGTAGTTATCCAAATCAGTTAGTTTGACCTAGGTAGTGGTAGGCTATGACTGGAATTATTGGAAGGGGACGCCTTTGTAGGAGTGTATGCAAACTGCACTGAAGCTCTGCATTCACTTACGCTGTACAGCTGGGGCACCCTCATCCCCTTGTTGTTGTTGGACTTTATTTTTTCTTGCATATGGTGAGTGTTTTGTTCTGTTAGTGATAGGAAGACAGAGTATGGCCTTGCTAAAAGCCAGCATTATTTTGAAATACATAATCTACTATTGAAGACAATTGTTAACAACCTGGAGATAAGAGGGAAAGCCATGAGGTTCTATTGTAAACATCCTAAGTAAACAAGAGTAACTGCCCATATAACCCTGATAGTACAACTGTAAAAAGTGTTTTCACAGTATTCTCAGGCAACTTCACAGGCTCTTCAAAGAGCCTCCCTTTTTTCTGCTTCACTGGATTTTGTTACAGTTCAAGGGCAAATGTGTATTTGCTTCACTTAAAGCTCTGATACATTCTCCTGTTACATTAGGGCCAAATTTTCAAATGGGAACAGCCTTTGTATCAGAGATAACCAGCTTGAGTGCCTTCAGGGATCTTCACTGTCAGAAGGTGAGTTCTCAGGCTCTTTCAGACACCCCACCTACTAGCACCAGCTACCATCATCAGGTGTCACTGCAAATGGAAGCTATTCTTGAGCTTTTAGACTTATTTTTCAGTAATACTTAGCTTTATAAAAACTTCCTGCTTCAAGCCAGCTCCTTTAGTGAGAACATTCATTGTATTAGTAATCGCTTACCCTATCCTGATCCACTAGTTATTATTGTGGATCTGAGCACAGCAGAAAAAATGAGCTATTTCCTTGAAATTGTGTCTCCTTATGTTTATGAATAGGATCATGTGTGTGGAGGCAGCTATACAGAGTAATAAACCTAATGATAAACTAAAAGGTCATTTCAAGTGCTGTTACTACCAAGAGAATAAAAAGATACATCAAGAACCATGCCAGTTTCAATCCATGATCCCCAAAGAAAGGTTGAGGACAAACTAGTCTGTAAGGATAATGATCTGTCTCAATGGCATTGCTTTTATTAGGCTGAAACAAGCTCTGTAAGGTGCACTGACTTCAAAATGTTTTGCACTGTATCTCCTTTGCTGGGTGAACAGAGTGTTTCCCCTCGCTGTTTTATGTCATTCTTCTGGGTAAAATTCAGAACAATTTAAGTTATTTTATAACTTTTCTGTCACAAAATAGAAGCTGGGAATTTGGCAGTGGGAAAAATAATTTTCCATTATAAATTCCTGGACAACAAAGTCAAAGTTACCACTGCTGTTGCTTGGTGCCTTGGAGAAGCAGACTACAGAGTGTCTTGGAATTATTCTATGTGTAATCAACATGCACTCTATTTAAAATTGCCAGTCTCAAACAACCTGTCACAATCTCTTGGCCAGTAAAATACCCTCATCTACTTTACCTCGTTGAAATAAGGAGATCAAAATTTTGTGATTTGTAGACCTGGTAAAAATACATGGGTTTTCCATCTTTAACAGCATTCCTGGGATGGAGGTTGATTTTTCTTTCTTGTGGTTTTATGGCGGAGGAGGGAGATAGGGTTACATAAACTATGCAAATAGGAAACTGCTTATTTTTTAAGTTCTGGTTTCAGATCCACAACTTACTGATGTGGTGGGAGTTGTAGTGCCAGAGCTAAAGTTTGAGTTTGACAGTTCACGTTTATTTCACTCCCAGTGTTCCAGATAAAGACTATTTTACTTGCAGACAGTGTTCCAGATAAAGACTTCTGGGAAGACAACAAAAGTCCCACAGTGTGGTGTAAAGCTGACAAAACAGGAGAAAATGAGAGGAGAGTAATATCAGAGCTCATAGGCCTCTAGTTTTAACAGTTCCACTCCTAATGCTTTCTTCCTTTATTTAAGCTTCCAGTAAAGTCTCCCTGTGTTTACCTCTAATTTAAGAATCTGTCCCTTAATCCCATCCCTTCCTATTCTCTGTCATCCTGTTGTTACTTCCTTCCTCTTATCTTTTAAAAGCTTGCTCACTCGCTCTCCACCCCCACCCTGGCTTATTCCTTCCATATTAATAATAATCTTAGTACTGAGCACTTATATCGCTCTCTACATGTTCAAAGTGCTGTACAAACCTTAGCTAATTAATCCTCACAACACACTCCCCTCCCTCTGTAAGATAGGTAAGTATTATTATCTCAGTTTTACAGATGGGGAAATTGTCGCAATGACTCAGTGGCAGAGACACAAGCACGGTAACCTTGTTCTTGCAATCTCTATTTTGAAAATACCTTCTCCAACCCAGCTTGCCTCTATAAATACATTCCCATCTCCTTTGTCTCCTAAATCATCAAGACAAATCCTCTGCCTACTCCTGCTGCCACAGCTCCCTTAATTGTTGCCATCTTTTGCTCCCTCAGACACCTCCAGCAGGAGCTTTGCCAATGCATTGCTCCAATGCCTCTTTGAATGTCTTCCTATTACATGTGCAGTTTTCATCTCACTTCCACCAGCAAGATGAAAGTAACCCCTTGCCAGCCTCGCTGGTTTATGGTTTTTCTTTGTTTTTGTCCCTGGATTCCATCAAAATCAAGGCGTAAGTGCCTGACTCAATGCTGCACATTAGGGATCTGGATCAAGATGATCTGAATTCCTTCTACATCTTTTCCTAGTACCTTGGCATTTCTGAAGGCATCCTGTACAAGTAGGAAAACAGCAGATCTCAGTTTGTCAGTAGAATTTCTTCCCTCTCTATATGTGCAGCTCCAAAACAGGTCCCAGTGCTCCTGCTCAGGACATTGGTTGAGGTGCAGTCCACTGCTTTGTGGTTCCTCTCAGTGAGCTACAAGGGGTCTGACCCCATAGGCAAAGATCACTTGACCATTGAAGATGCTTGACCTCTCCCAGCTGACAGCTTTGCGTGGCCTGAACCACCTTCCTAGAATCTGGCATTTTGATAATTAAGAAAGCTTCTTGAAGTAGATGTGCTGAATCTGGCCTTGAGGATGGATTCTTAAATTTACAAAAGAGGATATTCTTAAATTTACAAAAGAAGTGTCCACAGTTATAAGTAAGCCCATCCAGGATTTAACTTCCTCTGTACCTGTTGTGATGCTTCCTTGTTCTGGTACGTTGCAAATGGGTTGTAAATGGATGTCATGTTTGTGTGGTCACAGAATATGTGTGACACAGTGGACCTAACTACTAATTACTTAGATATTATCCCTGATTTGCTCTCTCTGTGGTGGTGCTGTTGGTCTTATCTGACCAACGAGTAACAATAAATTCTGATACTGTATTTCACTGAGGATCTTGCTTAGCTGCAACGATAAGTTTTGTCAGTCTCTTGTTTCAGATTAATTAATTAGACATGACTACATGAATTTGCTCTTTACAAGATTCTGCCCTAATGTCATACCCTGTCAGGAACAATCTGTTTAATGGATCAGTGCTCATTTTGTTATTTTGTGTTCATGTGACAAAGTATCATACTTTTGCAGGTGAGCTATCAGTATCTATGGTGCTGTAGTGAAGACTTTTTTTTTTTTCAGATACCTTTGAAGACTTCTAATAAGACTCCACAGCAAGTTCTTACTCGTGCTTATTCTAATGAAAGCCTAATAATGATGAACTGAACATGAAGGCACATCTGGTTTTTTTCATGAGCTATATGCATTAGTGTCATGGAGGTCAGAGACTTCAACAAAGAAATTGCCGGAATTTTGCAGCTAAGTTTTGTTGACCCATACCCGCTTCTACTGCTACCCTTTTTCGCTATTTTATGTCAGCTTAGGTTATACACGTACTATCAGTCCACTACTTTGTCGTGCATTGGCTCCTCACCTTCTGCAAAGAGTGAGCAAGGAAGTTGGCCAGCCTTGGCAAATGTTCTGTGGGAGTTGAGTCTCTGTGTCAAATGTTATTTACTTAGTGTTTGGCTTGGTACCCACAGTTCAGGTGATGGACCAGTGTGGGCTGCTTACGTGTTAGTTCAGGTTTAACGAGGTCTCTGTTATGCTAGGTTTCAAGAACAGAAGATATGACATCACTGAATAATTTGCATAAGTGTTTGTTCTCAAAAACACTTGCAATTTTTGATACCCCCTTCCTGGATTATGCCTTCCATCTTCTGCTAAAAATTTATGCTAGAGGGCATAACCCACAAACCTCCCATCTCTCCAGAGCTCATTCACTTTGGTTAGGGTTGGCATCACTTTCAGACACAAATATTCTTCCCAATTTACCACCTGTACCTCTGTGTCTCACGGTACCTCTAAGACCAAGTGACCTTGAGTACTAGCTCCAACTTCATCTCTTCAGCTCTTCCCCCATCCTAACCTTCTTTCTGATTCTAACTTTTTTTAGGGAAAGTAGAAAACAGCTGCTTAGGTTGCCAAATACCTGGGTTGTTTGCCTGAGGGATGGGAGAGACTGTTTTTCCTAAGGACTAGTATTGGGTCTGCATGGCAGGGTTTTAGTACTGGGGGGGCTACAGCTCCTAAAAAGCTCCTAAAAGCTTCCCCCATGTCTGATAGAGAGAGCAAATGTCAGAAGACTCCAAGTCAAAGCCAGGCAGTGACAGCTGTAGCACCTCTGAGATAAATGTATTTAAGAAGGGGCAAAAGTTACTGCAAATGCAGCTGAGTGAGAATATGTGAGACAAACTGTCCTGCTGGCCCCAAGGTCATTGAAGAAGAAGGAGGAGGAGGAAGTCCAGGTGCTGATGAGATTCCCCTGCAGCCTGTGGTGAAGACCATGGTGAGGTAGGCTGTCACCCTGCAGCCCAAGGAGTTCCAGAGTGGAGAGATATCCACCTAGACAACCCCACACCAGAGCAGCTGGATGACCAAAGGAGGTTGTGACTCTGTGGGAAGCCTACCCTGAAGCAGGCTCCTGACAAGACATGTGGATTCATGGAGAGAGAAGCCCACACTGGAGTAGATGTCAGGACCTATGACCTCATGGAGCAAGCTGTTCCTGAAGAACTGTATCACGTGGAAGGAGCCACACTGGAGCAGTTTGTGAAGAACTGAAGCCTGTTGATGGACTCCATGTTGGAAAAGTTAATGGGGGACTTGATTCCCCTTGGAGGGACCCCATGCTTAATCAGGGAAGCATGTGAGGAGTTCTCTTGAGGAGAAAGGAGCGGCAGAGACAGCATGTGATGAACTGACCGCAGCCCCCTGCATCACTGGGAGGATGATGAAGAGGAACTGTGTGTGAAGCTGAGCCTGGGAAGAAGGGAGAGGAGGGGAGGAGTTGGTTTTAAGATTTGTTTTTATTTCTCATTATTCTATTCTGATTTGATTGGCAATAATTTTTTTTCCCCAAGTCTAGTCTGTTTTGTCCATGACAGTAACTGGTGAATGATCTTTCCCTGCTCTTATCTCTACTCACGAGGCTTTCATTATATTTTTTCTCTCTCCTAACTCCCAGCTTTCTCTCTCTCCCTAACTCCACAGGAGGGTAGTGATAGAGCAGCTTTGGTGGGCATCTGGCAGCCTGCCAGAGTCAATCCACAACAGTTTAGAACCTTTTAAGTCTGCAGCTGGAAAACTGCATTATTTTCTGGGAGCTGGGGCAATCATTTGTGGCTCTGGAAAGTTGTCCTGCCCAGTGGCAAGTGCAAAGATCCTTGGTCTTTACTAATCCTGGTTCCGACCTCAGCATTCAGTATATTCATTGTGCTGTATGACTACTCTGTGGAAAACCTAATTATGAGAAGAGCAGTCAGGAACCAAATGAGCTCAGCACAAGGCCCAGGGAAAGAGAATACTCCAGGCATTTGAATGCTGGTTCAGGCACCAGCCCCCATGCCTTCAGCCATTTCAATGGAATAATTTTTTTCTGCCTTTCTTTCCTACCTAACAGAAAATAATTAATGGAATTGTGGTTTTAGTGGATGTGAATGTGCTTACCCATATCTATTAGCCATGAGTATAACTACTGCTGCCTGGTAGAGTGGGTCCAGGGCCTTCTAGATGCTCATTCAGCAAGGCAGCTGTAAATCCCATTGGAAAACAGCGACTGGGTGAAACCTGTTCATTGCTGGACTTTTTTGATTCTGTTCTCACAGGGAGTTGTATGTGGTATTTCACTGGAAAGCTCTGTCCTCTAGAGTAGAGTTAATGGGAAATATAGATTATCTCTAAAATTTGTCCCTTTTTCTATTTGCAGTGAATATTTTCCTTTTTTATTTAGTTTTTCTAAATTCAAATGTAGTAAGTACATTGCTGAAGCCAAGCTAAATGTTTATTAAAGTCGAATGTGAAGTAACAGAGAGAATCACATGCTTTCAGGGCTACTATAAATACTTTCTTTTGAAGAATAATGACAGTAGCTACATCTCCTTACTCCACCTGTATTCTTCCTGTGTGCTTAAAAGTGCCCTGTGCACTGGTGCTGGTGTTTTTACTGATTTATTTACAGCCAAAAAAATTGGCTGGTGTTTTTACCAATTTCTTACCAGCAGTATTTACCTCTCAAAGTACTGAATGTTTCATTCCAAAAAGGTGCAGTGGTTAAGGATTTTGGTCTTTGCCAGCTTCTTTCACAGCAGAAATAATTTCTTATACTATTTGCTAGCAAAGTAGAGAGTCTCTACATTTTTTAAACAGTAAAAATTTCTCTAAAAGGTTATATATTATGACCAAAACATTAACATTTCATTCAGTTAATTTGTTAGCCTACATAAGCAGTCTTTCAGGCTACAAACTGATATTTAAATATCAAACAAAGTAAAAAACAGTCTAGAGAGGTCAGTGCTTTGTATCTAATATGCTTTTGCAGTTTACTTTTGTTCTGGTAAGCAGATGCTTTAAAAGCTGTTCAGGTGCAGTTCAGGCAGAGGTCAGTCAGGCCAGTCACTATATAATGCAAAGATCCAAATCAATATCCTATGAAAGGAGGCTCAGCACCTCCTACCTAAAAAATATCTAGAATAGACTCATGCTGTCCTGGGGGATTTCCTTCTTGTTCCCACTGGAGGAGCCCATCATCATATTGCAGTAATTGGTAATATTTTAACCACCTAGCCATGTGGCAAATTTCACGATGTAAGGAAGCATATTGATAACCAGCCTTTGCTTTTTAGTACATAAATGTTAGGGTGCCAGGCTTATATTTTCTACATAAAAGTTCAGCAACTATTACCTGCAAAAGGTGGTTATTAGGGACTAAGACTAGAATTCATCATAGTAAGTATGGTTATTTACTTTATACATTTATGCAGTGTATCAGCCACAGCTTTGACAGTGCTCTGCAATTTTTTTTTCACATGAAGGCATTCAAAGCTGAGAAATATATTCATACCTGCTGTCAACAAGTGCAACTCCCTTGGAAAGCTCTGAGCCAATTTCAGCAGTGACGTGAACAGCAGCATAAATTTTAGTTCTAAATTAGTCAGAAAATAAGTGAAAGTGGGCATAATTTGCATGCTGAGGCCTGAAAAGGGAAGAGTAGCTAGCAAAAAAAGTGTGCAATTAAGTGGGGGGGGAGAGGAAATAGAGGATCTACTGGCATGAGCGTAGTGCGTCAAATTTGCTTCTGAATTCAGACAACTACAAGCAAATGTAAATGTTATACTTAATGCAACTAGCCATTTATAGTGGAGTGAGCGCACTTCCTCTACCTGTTAAGCTCATTGCTATGCTAATGGATGGCCTGGAGGATGTCATGCCTAGGCTGGCATTCAGCACATGCCTGTATGTATGTGTTGAATACATTTCTCAGTTCCCCAGTGAGCTCAGTAGTATGATTGCAAATATACTAACTCATTATGGAAGGGAAATATTGTGAAATTAAAACAAATTACCTTGAATCAGGGGTCTTCAGGGGTCCTTTGCTTAAAGCAGCCTTTCCTGTATTCCAGCCTACTGAGATAGATCATGGAAGGTGAGGGAGATACGTCACTGAAGCACCACTTCTTTTGTACCTGCTCAAAGGAAATGGTTAAGAACTGTGTCATGAAGTGAAGGCAGTATTTGAACTATCAACAGGAACTGCTCAGCTTGGGTGCTGTCATGCTTCCAGGCAGCGCCTGGCCCAGCAGGATGATTCAGAGCCTCTAAGACAGACATCTCCATTCCAAATAAAATGGGTGGGGAAAGGTGACCACTTCTGAAATAATTCAAAGCAGCTAGGAACCTTTCTTTCTCCACTGTCTGAGCAGGTCACTGAGACTCCCACCTACCAATCACCTGGGAAACCTCTCAGTTTTGATCTGAACAAGTGTTGAACCTCAATTACCTTCTTCCACTTGAAATGCAGAGCACTGAGTCGTCTCTTGAGAGCAAGCAGCTAAAGCAGCTAATGATGGAGGAGGAAGAGGCAGCAACCACTTCAGAATAACTTCATTGTTTGAACACTCTTACAAGAAGTGGGAAACATGGATTTTAAGCCTTTCTTGGACTGAAGGGGTTTGAACCGCAATTCCCTTTTCCTCAGAGTTTATCCTACCCATCAGGCTAGAGAAGTTCTTCATTCTGCTCGCTGTGTGAGGCTGTGGATCACAGAAAGAATAGGTAAGAGGGAGCTTGATTTTTCAGCCTATTGGTGAGGGCAGGCACGAGAGAGTCCTGAGTCTTGGTCCCAGCTGTCACTGCTGTTTAAGTATTCTTTACTGTTAATTTGTAATACAGGCACTCATACAGTCAAGTAGATATGGTTGACAGATTGTAGAGACTGCAGTGTTTAATCCTGCCTGAATTTGTACTAAGCACCAAAAACATGTGAACATATTTCCTGACTTTTCACACCCAGTGATAAGCACCTGAGACTAGCAGCAGAGTTGCCTAGTTAGGAGCAGAGTTGTTCAAGGCCTTCTGCAAAGGTAGTTGAGAAAGAAAGGAAATTGATGAAGGAAAAGTGAGACCATTCTTCATTCAAATCACATCCTGGTAGTGCCTGCTCTTCTCTGTTGATTACAAAGTGAGCCTAGAATGATAATGTTCCCCAAATAAAACTCTTGGTTGAATTTAATATTCCCAAATCAAGGAATGGGATTTTTTTTTCTCTGTTGTTTTTCAGTTTATTGCTGCTGGTTTCCTTTGTGTTCACCTCAGAATGGTGTACACCTCAGAATAGTGTACACCTTTGGAGAAAGTTACAATTGATTTGTCTAAATGCAACCTAAGTGCCAAGACTGCTATCTAGCACCAACCTGTCAGAGTGAAGTGTGGGAGATTTTAAACCTTCCCTTTGCCCCAGGGAATTTGAGTACAGCAAAGCCTTAACTCACAAAACTGGCACACAAAGAACAGACCCCGTTGGAAAGACACACTCAATACTCAGTCCTGAAATGTTACGTCAGTAAGCAGTTTACCATCTTTAATCTTCTTTACCATCATTAAATGCATCTTCTCCATCAAAACAATGTGCAGTTTCAAAATATAAAATGCATTCATTATGTTGGGATTGTTTTCACCTCAGAACATTTTTCTTATTCTGAGCAGTGGCTCTTCTAAAAAAAGAGAAGCCCTAAAAAGGTAGTGACAAGATATGCAACACTGCTGTACTGCTGCTGTAGTTTGTGGAGGGATCTGTAGTAAAGAATCCAAGAAATCCCATTTGAGGGTCCATCTTATTTATTTTCAGTAGTTCATGATCTATCAGGAACACACCTCTTATTAATGTGCTTCTGTAAGAAAGGTTGTTCACACAAGAGAGGAAGAAACTCATTGCTGTGAGAGTTTAAACTGGAAGAGTACCATTTAGCTAAAGGTTTCTTCAAGTGCAAGTATTTCAAAGGGATCTCTATATTGCAGACTTGGACTCTGTAGGTAATTCTGGGACCATAAGGTCTTTGGTGGCAAGTAGTGCATCTTCTTATATGTTTCCAAGAGGTTCTATTTATGTCTGGGGCCTCATGTTGTAATAGTAATGACAGCAAAATCAAAATTAGGCCACTATAGATTATTTTCATTTTTTTCTGATATACCTCCTAGGAGCTTTGAGTGGAGCAAGAATGTTTTGTAACTGTAATCCAGAATATACACAATTAGACCCTGTCCCAAACAAATGATTTTTCTAAATCAGATGTCTTCACCAGTGGTCTGAATGGCCTGTCATTCCAGCAGTGGAACTGAGGGGAAAAGATGGCTCTGTAGGGATGTTTTTCTAAATAACAGTGATAACAATTGCAGGGAAAATGGTGGCTGGTGATGAAGACTGTATTAACTTTGGGTTAGCCAGTTTCAGCAAACTAGCAGAGAAAGTGCAAACACTTGTCACTTTTGTTTGGAAAAGGCTTTAGTAATAATGTCACCGAAATGACTCACCAGCCTTTATATCTCTCTGTGCCGTGTTTTTCACCTTTTTCATTCTAAGGGGATGTTAACTTGTTAGTGAAAATCAGATAAAGGTCACATAACATGAGTTCTCTGATGGTCTTCACATATTCATCACCATCCTTCATAGCCATAATGATCCCAAGTAAATTATACACACTTTAATTGGCCCAGGGAAGCTTCTGGAGGAGCAGGTTACAACTCAGCTACCATCTCCCTGCAGGTAGTCTGCCATGTACCAGCATTTCTACTACAGTCTGAAAACAAAATTTGAGGCTTTTTCAACTCTAGTGCCTTTAGGATTTAGGAGTTGTGCTTTCAACAAATTTTCCTAGGATGATATATATCTTTGTAACATTTAAACTGACTGCGTATTTTCCCCAAAACCATTCGAATCCTTGAAGTATCTTTTTTTGCTGATCAGTTCAAAAGACATGGTAAGGGTGTTTCCCTGCTCATTTCACTGTATTAGTTGACTTTAGTCCAAAAATGAGTAGCACTGACTGGAGAGGAAGTACTAGGGAAGAAGCAAGAATGTACTTATTTGATCTATAACATAGCTCTGGTTATGAATGAAGAAAACACAGATGCTCTCTTTGATTTACCATCTCCTTCTGTGTTACCTTTGAAAACCTTCAAGACCATGAGGATAAAAAACTAGGGCTAATATTTTCCCTCCTGCACTATCTAATTTAAATGTGATTTTGAACAATTATTTACATTAATAACTCCAGGTTAAATCTACCAGGCTTGCCAGAAAAGTCCGAGAAACAGCAAAGGCACCAGCTGAACACAATTCTAAATAGGCAACTTCTCCCACAGCTTTCCTCTCATTTGAGATCTCTTTCATACTGGTAGGAATAATTTAGCCTACAGATTCTGGCAGCTTCCCTTCTGTTGGTTTTTTGGGGTTTTTTTTTGTTTTTTGGGTTTTTTGGGGTTTTTTGTGCCAGTGTGTTACAGAATTTTTTTATTTCATTTAGCAGGTCTTGTGTCCTGTTTCCTGTACAGTAACTAACATATCACCTTCTGTGCAGAGTGTTGAAAAGTTTACATTTTAACTGCTAGGATCAAATCAGAAAGAGACTTTCTCTCTCTGAGAATAGCTATTGCAAAAAGGTACACTTAAGTTATCAATAATTTAGTAGCTTGTTTGCTAATTCAGACTGTGCTTTCATCTCTATTATGATTGCTGTCACTGTTATTAAACACTACGGTTGCTTTCTGCTGCTTTCTTTGTGGTACTTAGGTGTCATAACCTCTGGCATCTCTGTGAATAAGCTTTACTCTCCCAATCCCATAAAATTCGATGTCTCTTCCTACTCTGTCCTAAACTGTCCTGGCACTGGACCTCCTGCCAGAGTTCCATCCCTACAGCTGCTCCACTCACTTCCTGGGGACACAGCAGGGCTGTGCCTGGCTGGACACGCTCAGGCAAGGAGGATGCTGTGAAGAACCCAGAGCCAGCTCCTGCTGCAACGAGGGCTGTTCTTGCAGGTTCACAAGTCAGGGAGCAGGCAGGGTTATGCCAGCAGTCTCAGGGTCACTGCAAATGCAGTAAAATCCTAAAGCAAATCATGTGCTCGTTGGTGTCAGGATTTAATCCAAAGACTTCTCTGGCTGGCTTCCACACAGTGGTTCTGAAGCAGAGGTCTGAAGCAGAGGCAAGATCTGACATGTGATCTTTCCCATTCAGAAAGTTTGTGTTAATGAAATCTATGGGTTTTTTCCAGGTGCAAGGTCACTCCTACACCACTTCTGTTGGTTTGATCGCTCCATATGGCTATGTGTCTCACAAAAAATGTCCCATTCTTTCGTGATGCCATCGTGCAATACAGATTATAGGTTCTCCACTGCCTGGCAAATTGGTTTTGATTTTAGGCCTCCCAGTGCATGGACATTTACATGAATTTTATCTTTATCTACATACCAGTGTTTATTTAGCATTTTTATTTGATATTACTATTTTTTTACAACCTTGCTCCTATTATCTTATCCACATCACATGCTCTTTAGTTCTTGTATGAGCTTTAAAGGGTTACTTTTGTATTCCTCAGTGTGTCTGTAATTGTTACAGCTTTTATCCTTGGATGTTACCCATTCTAAAAAACGCTGCTAACTTTGAATGTCAAACAGATGTCCTAATAGAACCTCAGTACTTCTCAGAAACTGCTTCTTCCCACTCCTTGTTTAAGTAAGCACACTTAATACTTAGTCTTCCAAGCCAGTAATCTGGTTTCATTTTTCTTAGGCAAAAATCTAACCTCGCTGTACAGGTGTTCTCTCTTAATGAGAAGCCCAAATGCCTTACAATATAGTTCTGTTCTCTTTCTACCACATTCACTCTTTAAATGAGGATTTTGACATCTGTCCTTATCATCCCATTATATGGTCCTTTGCAGAGAACTGTTGGAGAAAACTGCCTGAAGGCCTGCAGCATCACTGTATGATAATATGAGCTTAACTCCTAGATCCCTGAATTCCTGTCTGTCATTAGCATCAATCTATATCTAAAAGCAGATACCTGCTCTGTCTATAAATCTAGACATTAACTGAGATCCATAGCCTGCATAGTCACAGAAGTACTGGTATTTCTAGTAAAATCCCTATTTTAAAAACTCATCTTTAGCAGGACACGGTCTTGGAAAGTCCATTTTAAGATAGAAGTACACTTGCTT
This sequence comes from Vidua macroura, assembly GCF_024509145.1. Taxonomy (NCBI): domain Eukaryota; kingdom Metazoa; phylum Chordata; class Aves; order Passeriformes; family Viduidae; genus Vidua; species Vidua macroura. The sequence goes on from NC_071572.1 coordinate 25,443,219, forward strand.
TCTTTTCTCTGTCCTTTGAAGTGGGCTTGTTTCTTGTGTATGCCTATGGCCCACTTTAACCATGGAGAAAAGGGGATCTTTGCAATCAGCAAATTGAGAGCCCTGGTTTTACAAGCATCAAGCAAAAACCTTTCAGGGACTATTTACAAAGCCAAGACTTTTTAGACCATGTGGGAATAAATGAGTGTGAAGATTCAGTAAATTAAAAAGTAAATTCAGTATATCAAGAGACATAAACCAGTAGTTTTTACACAGAAGACTTTTTTAAAGCTTCTTTAGCCCAAAGAGAGTGTCAAATCAGTCCAAATTTCTTAGACTTGATTGGAAGAATTTCAATGCCTGTATCAACAGTATTTTCCCAATCCAGTTAAATTTGTAACAGCATTATAACCATTCTGTGACATTTGATCATGTCACAGCATTAGTATGTGGTAAAGGTAATAAATTAACTGAGTTAGACAGTAAACAAGCTAGATGAAGCAAATAATCAAAAACTGGGCTGCAATTCTTAGGTATCTTCAACAATGACATATAATTAAGATACTATAGCACAGATGAGACATATGCCAGAATCTGTGTGCTTAAGTGGAAGCAAAAGGGGGAACTTTACCTACATAAATTGACACAAGTGCCAGCATATGAAATTGTGACATTTGTAGGCATTTGTTCACTAGAGAAAATAAAGAATAAGAAGTATTCTTGCCCCAAGATAGCCCCAGAGAACTGATAGAGAAAAGGTAAGAGTTGGGTTTTACTGCAGAGTGGAGAACGAGTCTTTGTGCATGTTGGTGGTTTGATGGGGAACAAGATGCTGAAGGGAGGAGAATATGTTGTTCAGCTGAACAGAGGCCTAACCTTCTATTTTGTACTTGTGAAAGAGCCTTTTCAATTTCATGATCACAGTATAAATACATGAATATTTATCTGAACACTTGCACTCTCACCTACCTGTTTGCTCATGGCCGTGGCCTGGGAAAGCAGGCTGGTGCTCAAGAGTGAATTGTGAGTGCAAAGCATTAACATTTCAAATACCCAAAGAGCTGAAAATCACAGTGGAAAAATATTTTGGTAATACTGCAGATTACAAAGCACAGTGTTACAGCTCATTCCCCAGGTCAAAAGAAGTGCAATAAAATCAGCAGGACATATCAACTTCTAAATAAACACCTCCAAAGCCTAACTTGAAAACAGCTGAAGGTGTTTGGGAGTCTGTGAAGTAGATTTGTCTTCAAGAAAACTTATGACCAGCCCTATCTACAAACAATGGCTTCATCTTAGCATATATTTTTGAGTCAACGATAAAAGCAAGACTAAGGCTTCTTAGAGCTAAAGGTTTGTGGTCCTACTCCAACTGCTTCATGCAACACTTGCATTGCTTCCTCAGGATTTCTCCTTTCAAGACTACTTTGATGCAGACTGTCAATTTAGTACTTCATACAGGAAGTTTGATCTAGAAATAGAATCATGAAACAAGGGTCTTCTTTCTAACTTCAGAACCAGAGTATATAGTCTGTATATATTCTATAAAACCAAGGACTGGAACAATTGCTAAGTTTATGTAGCGTCACTGGACAGTCTTGAAGTTCCCTGCTGAAGATCTAGTGTGGCAGCAGTTGGTAGGTGTCCAAGGCTATTACTCCCTGGTCTTCCCTTGTCCCACCTACATTGCTAATGGTTTTCCAGCATCAGACATGCCTTTGGTAGGATTTCTGTCCTCTAGTTTTAAATGTTCATATCCTGAACTTGTTACCTCCAGGTCTCTTCATTTCCAGTGAAGAAAAATGTGTGTACTTCTAGAGAACTAAGTTTTAAACTATGTTTCTTTAGTAAGAAACCATTTGTTTCCACTGATTTTAGAGGATGTTCAGATGACCAGCTCAGGTGCAGACTTGGAGAGCACAGGCTTCTGGCACTCATTTTTTCTGTATGAATTGTCAATCATAGAACCATCTGCAATTTCAATTACCTGAAAATAAGAAAATGGTATGCCATTTTTCCTTTTCTTCAATGCAGGTCACCCATATGTCCATTCTTTGGCAGCTATTTCACTTCCAAGCGTTGCTTGCCATGGTACTGTTAAATTGAGCACAATCCTTTCTCTTCATTGACCTTCTAGCAATTAACTGGCTCTCTTTATTACACCCTATTTTAATGTCAACAGTTTTATACTAGAGTTCAATCACTTGGATACTCAAATGACTTCACAGGCGACTAAGAATGATAAAGAAGTCCCTTTAATATATTTAGATTAGAATTATAGTAGATAATTAACTTTGAAACACATTTGTATAAGTGAGATTTACTGAGTACAAATAAACCAAACACAATTGAAGTTATCCCATTCATTACTTGAACTGTGTTTTTACTTTCTGTGTTGTCTAAGATATGCAATTGAATTTAATAAGATAACTTTTTAGCTTTTATTTCCAAGCCAAGCCAACAGGAAAAACAAAGGCATGGAGTTTGAGGGTCTTTCAATTCCTAAAGATTCTCCATATCTTTAGGAAATACCTGGTTTCACTTTGAGGATCAGAGCTTAACACATAAACTATCTTTGGAAGTGTAGAGAGAAATGGAGGTTAGGTATTACCCTATTTTGAATAAGATTCCCTTCTCATTACTGGATATCAGCCACTTCTGGCTGCTCAAAGTAATCACAAACTTTTTGTTATCATGAGGGTTTAGATAAATAAAATGCAAAGATCCTTCTCACTTATTTTGGTGTCTTCAAATAAATACCATGAAAATTATGAACAAGCACAGTGTTCCCTGTAATTAACCTAGTGTCCTTGCATGTTTTTGTATTTTTTCTGGTATTTGTTGGACATAGATGGAATGAATTTATAATTTTCTTCATGGACTTTGCCTGAAATACAGTACCCAAAGAGAAGTGTATTAAAACAAAACAAACAAAAACCATCTTAAAATCTTCTTGTGGAACAATAGTATATTATACTATCTCTAGTACTGGCTTTCACCTTCTCCTCAAGCAAATATTAACTTAATTCTAGATGTATTTTAGTATACTCCATCCACTCATGCCATTGTTTTCTCCCATTGAACTCTCTTGTGCATCCAACAGGAGTTCTGAGGGAAAAAAGACTGATAAATCAGGACCATAAAAGCCATTTTATGATTTGGGAAATATCTTTTCTTCTGAGATGTCCATCTCAGTTCCTGTCCACAGACATTTATTTGGGCTTAAATTGTGTTTTTCTTTTCCCCCTGGACAAATGACACTGTCCAGGTAACACTGGCAGCAGCATTTTACAGGTACAGCCAGGGGTGGTATTTAATGCAGAGGTAGTCTAGGACATGAATACCTCTTGGTCTTGCTGGAAGTTCAGTTAACAGAGCACCTGTGTAGCAGCTTTCATTGCTAAACTTCAGAAAGAAGTAGGCTTTTCTTAACTGACAGATTAACAGCATAAAAGCTTTGGTGAGTTTGTTTGTAATCTTGGCTCAGAAAACAATGTCTATTTTGATACAAATTTATGTTGATGCTTCCTTTTATTACTAAGCCATAGTACATTCACAAAACAGACTTCCTTATAAAAATCAAGCATGCAATAATATATCTGTTCTTCTACCACTGACAAGAGATAGAATATTGCCCCTTGTTGTTCCTGAACAATGCCAGTGTGGCTTTTTGTAACTTTATGCTGGTCACAGAAAGAAACCCTTTGGTTTTAAGACAAACCCAGTGCAAGCTATTTTCTTTTAAAATCATATGTACCATGTCACTCAGATCTGTACATTCTATCATCCAATAAATATTTCAATAAATAGAAATATGTACCCTCCCTTTAAAAAAATTTAAAGTAGTTATTAAAATGCACAGAAAGCTGCACAACGGATGTTCTAGACTTTTGTAATAAAATATATTCTGGGGGAGATAAGATAAAACATAATTCATTTTCTTTATGGTAGTTTTGGGTTTGTTTTTTTTAAGAGACGAACTGAGCTGAGCTAATAAAATCATTAAAATCTTATTTAATCACATAGAATTTTTTATCATGTTCATTTCTACATTTTGAAACATTTAAAGGTTATTTTTATGTAAATTTTTATTTGTCTGAGTAAATGCACGTAAGTTCTATACCAGTGCTCATGCCCCTGTTGAGCAACTGGCAAGTTGTTTTTCTCACATGATGTAGCAGTTAAGCATCTTAAAATACATATCCTAATGTGGCAAAGCAAACACTTAAAGCTCTACCCTTTCATATGAATGCTAAACAAAATACTCGTTGAGCATTAGGACCCAAATAAGAAAGCAGCAGTGAGATGCCAGTGCTGTCTCTTGCTTCTCATAACCTCAATTAAAACAGCAGGGTTGTGTGGAGAGGGAAAAAAAAAGCACAGGAAAAATAAAGGTTACCAGTAGGTAGGCAGGGTAGAACTGTCACTGTTTGTGACTCCAAAAATCTTAAATGATGAGAATTTAATTAATGTGATTTGTGTTGCACACAGGTATGTGAGTAGCTTGTTAGCCACCATAATTAGCAGGACTGGAGAGCTGGTTGCTTTGTGGCAAAGAGCAGTGTGAGGCAGCAGCAGTGGGGAGCAGGAGCAGTGGCAGAACCTCGCTGTACCTTGGGGCCCAGCACTCAGACAGGTGGGCTGCAAACTCCACACCTAGCCTCCCTTCCCCTCCCATAGATCTGCCTCCAGGGGAAAGCTGGCCAAGTCAGCCCATTGCACAGAAAGGGTTAGCTGCAGACAGCTGTTCAGAGAATTCCAGAACCTTTGATTTACTGTGATCAATTGCATGATTAGGCTGCATGTCATTGAGGGTGGTGATTATCTAATGGGGACACTGTGATCTCTGTTGCAAAGAAGCTCTGCTGGGGAGGAAAAATTTGCAGAAGACATCAATATGCATTTATACAAAATATCTTGGGGCATCTTTGCAACCAACAGACTATAAATTAAAAGAGCCTTTTCTCTGTTAAGCCAGTGAAGGAGTCATGCTTGCATTAGATTTATGTCAGAAAGTGAATCTTAGTGGTTTTCTTTCAGCTAATGCATTTAGCCACACTAAGGTATGAATTCAATCACTGAGCTATTTGGGAGGTATCAAGCACAGAAATTAAATAGGATTATGCAACAGCCGTCTGCAGTTGCTAATTAAAATGTGGAAAACAGCCAGTATCAAATTATTTTGTTTAGACAATTCATGGCTGGGTTAAGTAGTTCAGCTTGTATGCAGTGGTTTTGCTCTTTGTTAAGACTTCTACAATTTCACAATGACCTGTATCATTCTAATATACAGACTCTAAGTACAGCCAATGTCATTGTGCCCAAAAAGAAACTTTAAACTTTTGTACTGAAGTAGTATTTTTAATAAATGTCATTTTATTTGTGTAGTTTGGGAAATATATTGAACACAATTTATAGCGTCTGCACACTATAAATTATGTTCACCAGTAGCTTCAGGTACCAATTTCACCTACATTTCAACTAAATTAGGGTCAATTCTTGCTTTTAGACTATTTTCCTTTAGTTTAAAAGAAAAATAATGAGCTATGATTTTGCCTTTAAATGGGCTCACATGAATCCTAGAGAATTTGCTTTCTAATGGTACCTTATTGCAGCAAAATTTCCTTTTGACTGAGTTCTAGTCACAAGTTGCACCGATGTGCTTTGCATGTATCCAGCAAGCAAGATCCAGAAAAATATTAATTCAATCCTGCAGCCTATTCCCTGTGACCCACTATCTTGCCCCAGCAGGGGAGCTATAGTCTAGATGAGTTGTTCTGGCAGTCTGTGTCCTCTAGCTCTTTTCCCAGTGCACCAGTGCACACTCCTGCTGCCCTGATAACACCAAAAATTCATCCCCTGCACACTCACGCTGCCTGCAGCCCCTGCTAAATGCCACATACATGTGGGAATGCAACATGCTACAGGCACCACCTTCCTTTTTGTTTTTTTGTTGCACATTCTCCCACATCCTCATGTGGCTGGAGCTGTAGGATGTTGTAGGATGCCCAAAAGCCATGAATCTCAGTGTTTTAGATGAGGGGACTCACTGCCATACATGCCACAGCTCTTTGCCAGTACATCTGAAAAAAAAAAAAAGCTGAACACAGGGATTGGATGGTGTGTACATCAATCTACCCCTATCATGGAGCTAGGCCATGTCTGAGTTGTCTCGCCAAAGCAAAAGGGTAGGAGAGCACCCCTACATTCTTCGGTGTGACACAGCTTATGTGGCCCACTGTAGCCAAAATGTCAGGCCCTCCCTTATTAGAGCTTGAAAGGTCAGTATGTGCCATCTCTCCATCTTGTCAGTTGAGTGAAACCCCAAAGGAGCCCTAGTGCAAGAGCACATGTGACCATAGGGAGGGTTATGATGACCCCTGTAGTTGCTTCAGTGACCAGTATAGGAGGTCTGGCTCATCTGTTCTTCTCACAGTTGTTTTGTTGGGTCCCAAATTCCTTGTTCCTCCAAAGAAATTATCTATTGCAACTAGTTTTCTTCTCAAGCCACCCTTTGTCCAACTCAGAATTCAAGCAAGATTAGTGGGTTTGTGCATTCATTAGAAACACCACTGAAATGATCAGCATAGGAGCACGGATTAAAAAAATACATTTATATTGTCACCATTATAGTTTAGAGCCAACACCTTCTACAGACGAAAAGAACTTCTCCCTTACTAGACTTCCATCTGCACTTCCCTTGCACTATAATGAACAGATGGTTTTGCATCCTTCTAACATTTTGACAGTTTCCATTAACAACACTAGTGTTAAAAACTTTTTGAACTAAACCTTGAATTTCACTTCATTGTTTTGTGGCAAAGTCAATTCAGTGACAAAATTGCAGCCCCTGCAAAGGACTAAAAGGAAGCTGGAGTTCTTCAAACTTATGAGTTAGAAGAAAAGATGGTTTGAATAACTCTTCTGACAAAACAATCTGAGTTTTAAGCAACACAGATTCAAAAGGGAATCTTAAAATCAATGAGCAGCATGCTTTAAGAACTTCCCCAGCCACTGTTTTTTGCCTTGCATGAAAATGACTCATTAAAAGGACACATCAAATTGCTTTCCATGTCTGTGAAAGCAAACACCAACACAATTGGAGAATTTGCTAAACTGTTATATTGAATGTGATATATAACAAGAGGGTTAGGAAGCTGCTCCATTTACATGTGGGAGATGATAAGAGAAAAACATAAATGTCGATGTAAGAATAGGCAGGAAATTCCAATTTGCAATTATGCTTTAGTTTTTCTTAGCAGACATTGCAGTTTGTAAAACAGAAAGAAGCCTAGTTTTGTAGTTCATGCTCCCAATTTTCAATATAATTTTAATGTAAGTGTACAAAATGTTTGGTTTCATGCTTTAGGTTTGTTTAGGTTTTGTTGTAGTATTTTTGCCCTGCATCCTACACAGAGTACTCATGACATTCATCTGTCTCAGCTGGAAACAGAACCACATTTTTAGGCCCACATATAGACACAAAGTGAGAGTTTATGTTTATACTTAGTGATTATAGACTGCTAAATGTAGAGACTTCATAGTAAAGAAGTCTTTTAAATGAAGTGTCATATTAATCAAAGAAAATAACTTCTACCCATCCTTCTGTAGGTAAACCCCTAATAGAACCAAGTGTCAGAAAACTGGACTGTAAAAAGAAGAAAACAAAAAAATCTGCCTGTCTCTCCTAAAATCACAAAGTCCCAAAGGGACAAGGGTTTTTTTTTTTGGCTGAAAAAGAAATCGTACTGTGCTTGGATTTGGGACATGGGCAGGAGCATGGCAAGCACATCGAAGTATGCCATTGCTTGATAGTCAAACACTGTCGGAGAATGCACATCAGCTGCACTCATGAAGCTTCTCTGTCCTTCAAAAAGTGCCATCTAAATCATCTAGCTGAGGATCAAGCTGAGGTTTCACTTTTCCCAAGCCCTTCAAGCATGCAGAATTAATATAAAATACAGTGTGATTTTTTTTAAAAAGCCACAAAATATTCATATAGCTCCAAAGACTAATAGGATGAACGCCCCTTGGGGTCTTGACCCACAGACTGTGGAAGGAGACTTCTCCAGACCTTCCTCTCACCACTAGTCCACTTGGCAACTTTTGTTTCAGTCTGTTGGTCAGTAAAAAGGGAGTGAGCTCACAAGGACTTGAAGACAAATGGAATCAATAGGAAGTCCTGGAAGGGTGCCACCCCTTGAAAACATTGAAAGCGTGTATTTATGGACATGATTTCACACTCTGTTTGGAAGGTGTAAACCTTGTGAGACTCGGGGCAGTTGTTCCTTATTATTATGTCTAGCTGAAAGCAGCAGTTGAATCAATGTTTTAGCAGAAAAGGCTGTTCACTCTGGTAATTAAGGGGACTTGAACAGTTAACCTATCAATAAAAGCTGTGCCAGTCAATTCAATAGATCTCATTTTCATAAGGAATTCAGATAGAATACTCTGCATGCTATTCTGCTCCAGAAAATAATCTAGTAATACTGCATTAAAAATACATATGTCTTGAAGAAAATATTTCATTATAATGACCTATCTGACCACATTTGTGATAATATTTTTCATAACACAATAATACCAGTGAATTTTACAACTTGCCAAGGGAGATAGGTTACTATCAGGATGCATCCCAAATGTGTTCAGCTAGTTCAGCTCAGAGGAAACAATGGAGCTTATAGACATGGTAGGCTACCATTCAAGCTGGCAAGGTTCCCATTACAAATTTTCCTTCTTTTCAATATCTCTTGCCATCCAAGTCCTACATGATGCATATACTTTAAGCATTATCCTTAATGAATGACAAATGAAGAGCAATGTCTACAAGGGAGTTTCAGGGGAGGTGTGAGTAGGATCCTGTCTTACACTGAGTGAGCATCTTCAGAGCAGGCAGTGAGAGTAGAGGCCCCAATCCAGAGATTCTTGGTGGGAATATGACCAAAGAAAGTTTTGGATCTAGCCCAAACAGGGCACAACACCTCTCCAGAGGTGTTTAACTGTCAGCAGGATAAAACCTCAGATAAGTGTAGATAAAACTAGAGAACTTTATGCATTTTTTGACATTTAAGGATAGTACTGTAGAGCTTGGTAAAACAAACTTTGTCTGATTAAAAAGAATGGCATGGCACCCTAAATTACCAAAAATAAAATATGTATTGTTATATATTGCTACTATATGTTTTCTAGAGTTTGTATATGAGAAAGTATGATTAAAAGTCGATGAGAGACTGTTTATAAATTTTGATTGCTTCATAATTTTAACTCTGAGCAACATTTTTATCATAATTATAGGCTTTCTTAAAGCATTTATGCAGATTGTTTTATTCAAAAGGGGTTTATTCCATATAAACTCCACTCTTTTATCTCTCCATAAAATCAGTGTGTGAATTCCCAGCAACCACAACTCCACTAGACAGTCATCACATTAGTAGCAGAGATATTTTCAAATAAGACAATATTTCTCAGATTTTTCTAAACATTATCTCCCACTTTCCCAGCCAGTGAGTGTCATGGTGATAAATAACAATGATAATCCTGAGCACATTTGTTACCCCTTTGTCTCTTTAAAAGTATTAGCAAGTTTGTTCTCATAATTCCCCTGAGATGATCCTGTGTGCTATAGTAGCCAGTGTACCTATGGTTCAGTGGAGGCTTGGGTAGATTAAGCCAGAGATCTCATGTCTTCAGATCAAGGATATATAAGTCTAGGGAATTAGATGCAAAGCTTATTTCATTTCAGTGACAATTTTGTGTCTAAATATCCTGGAGCCCTACAAATACTGAAATCTAAAGGACTTACCAGGGACCTTAGGCTGTTTCTTATTATTAATAGCCAGTTGATTGCCCTGTTTCAATGCATGTGAACAGCTTTTGAGAGCTGAAGCAGGGTCCGAGTCCATGACTCCCATCTCAGATTGGCTCATGTCCATATTTTGCCTTTGAGAAGAGGCTCCAGAGAAAACCATCCTCTCTCCTTCCTCCAGGTTTTCTCACAAAGGATATGAGATGTCCATCCTAGCCAAAAGCCCAGGATTTCTGCAGTAGCAACAACCAGAGCATCGGGACACTTTGGTGGAACATAAGGCAACAAAGTGATGGCACAGTTGGATCTAATGCAACAGAAAAGCAATCTAACACCCTGGGTAACCCAGGGGCAGTCCTGGTAAAGCAGCAAAAGTGAATCATCCTCACTGGAAGAGGAGCTGAAAGGTTTGGATAGTTTCATAGCAGTCACTCTCTCAGCAAGCTATGCCTCATTGTGATCTACTCATCCCAAAGATATGAGAAGGAACTTCTCCAGCACTGGAACATCTAAAAAGTAAACAGAAGAAAATATATACCCCCATTTTGCATATACTGCTGGGGCAAAATATGTGAAAACATTTCTGCCATTGCCATAAAAATATGATCTTTTGGTACATGTGCTTAGATACTCAGAAAGAAGCTGATTTCTTAAAGCTCTAACATGCTTTGGTGGGTTCATGACAATGATGACAGTCTCTAAACACTTCAATGAGGAGTGTTAGATTGCCTCAGTCTCTTTGAAGTTAAGCCTGATGCTAAGCCATGCTCCATTTTAAAGCACTACCTTCAACTTTGATGATTTCACCAAATGACTGGATTGCATTGCAGAGGGATAACCTAATCTTCACTCCATACTTTCTACTCATAAGCCACTTGAAAAACTGTTTTGCACTTTGGTCTTGGAATATATATTCTGCACTTGAATGGTGAGGTTTCTACTTCAGGCCCTATTGAAAGGGGAAACAAATCTAAGACCTAACCACCTCCACACCACCTCAAAAAAAAAAAAAAAAAAAAAAAAAAAAAAAAAAAAAAAAAAACCAAAAAAAACCACACTGAGAAAACAAAGAAAACAATTCCATTACTGTCTACTGCTTTAAAATTAAATGACAGAAGCTACACAAACAAGCAATTAGATTTCCCCTGTTGATTTTTATAGCTTGCATGTTACAGAAGTTGTAGCTTCCCTCTGATTTCACTCCAGTGTGGATCAGGCATCATTCCACAGCAATCACAGGAACCAAACCCACGGGAGACACAATTTTTGTGAACTTTGTTTTTCCTGTCTACCACACAAACCCCACTTAATCCTTAAACACTAAAATTAGAATAATCTTTGTTTACATTTTCAGTGTCGTTTTAGTAATTTTCCAACTCTATCATTTGAATTTGTTCAATGATACTTCCACCAAAACATGCTAATATTAACATTTGAAGTAATGGAATAAATACAAGTTGAGTGCCTGGATTTCCCATGACACTGGAGAGGGTGCTGATCTGTATTCCAGAGCAATTGTAGGACAGGCAGGTTGTCACTGGACTTAATTTCAAGACTTGATAAAACTGCTGCATTTAGGAAAAAATATTTAGCTATGTCAATTATATTTTGACTTCTGAGGCTTGCAACTGTTTCATGGCAGAATGCTGAAGAAGAGACAGCTATGTCTATGATGGAAAGCACTCATATAAGTATATTGGTAAAAAAAGCAGATACAGTAGAGGTAACAGAATGTCCATTTTTAAGCAGCAAAAGAAGATTTTTAATATCTATCAAGGATGTCAATATTTTTTTCCCGATTTGTTGGTCACTTACTTGTTTGAAAATAAGGGTCACGTTCTGCCATAGCCTTTCTTTGCAGGCAAATGGGCTGGATAACAGATACAGGCATTTTTCTGCATGAGGAAATTGAATAAAGACAGTCCAGGCTCCTCTCTAGAGCCAGGGACCAGCGGCAGAGCCAGCCACACTGCCCATCAAAGTTGCAGCTACAATTGATTTAAAATAACTCAGTGGCAATTATTCCAGAATAAAACCTTATTTCTTTGACAAAGTGATCCGATGCTAGGCTGTAGTTAGTGTTGTCAAGTGTTAGTGCAAGAGACCTTACCTCGGGGCTGGTGCTGGGAACCCGAGGAGTCCCCAGTGCCCTCGGCGTGGGGCACTCCAGGAGAAACACTGGGGTTTTTTTAATATATTTTTTTAAATCTGGGATTTCTGAAGCGGCAACTTTCAGGTTAGACCCAGCAACAGAGTGTCTACTGTACTGACCCAAGAGCCCTGGTAAGGGCTGGGGAAGGCTCCGAGCCCCTCTCCGACAGCCCGCGAGTGCGAACTGCAGCCCCGCAGTTGCGGCCGGGGGCCGCTGCCCGCCACCCACAGAGCGGGGACACCTCCCGCCGGGCGCGGGGCTGCGGACATCCCCTTCTCCCCGTGCTGCCCGAGCACCTGCGGCAGGATTAGCCAGTCTCAGGCATTCATCGCCGTTCTGCAAACTAAGTGTCGAAAGCTCCCGCAAAGCAACAAAAACCTGCAACGGGAAAGACTGTAATCAAGCAGCAGAGCTTTGGGGATTTGGAGACGAGCTGGAGTTCGGATCAAATGGGATTTAAATGTAAACAGCAGTGACTGCATATGATCAATAATCACCCCGTGGGCATTCCTCTACTCATTTAACATCAGCTAGGACAGTGCAAATATTGCAAGTGAGTACTCGACAAGGAAATCAGCTGAGTATGTGTTTAAACTGTAGTTAATTATTAATATGAACAATTCTTTTCAATTAAATGTTTCGTTTAATCCCCTCATATCAACTTGTCTAAGGAAGCTACATGTCTAGCTTCCAAAACGATAATGTGGGTGCAGACTTATTCTGAGGAATTTTATCTAATCCACATAATATCATTCGTGCAATGAATTATCATCTTTACTCTTCTTGCTTTGTCCTAACCAACTGAGGCAACGAACAATTTTTTGTGTAAATACTTATGACAGTTTTTAGATGCTAAAAGGAATTTTGTCAGGAAGGTCGTTCAAAGTACAGGGGAAAACTACATCTCGGTGAAGATATGAGTCTTGGAAATGTGAGTTCAAAAGGAAAAGCAGCTCATGTTTCTAATAGTAACTTTCAAATAAATTAATTGTGACTAATATTTTCCTGCTACCGCTCATAATATCTTGCCATGTCCTGGGCAGGTGCCCTCCACCCTCTGCAGTGGATCTGGCCACCTCATTGCATGGTCCGTCGTTCACCCTACGGAGTCTGTGCTTCTGCAGCTGCCTCCTCCCTACATCTGCGGTCTTTCCTTCCCCTGCCGCCTTCTCCGAAATCAAATCCCTCGGGTCCCGCTGTAGAAAACAGTCCCTGAAACCTCTGAACCTGCAAAGCCCTTTCCTTCCTTCCTTCCTTCCTTCCTTCCTTCCTTCCTTCCTTCCTTCCTTCCTTCCTTCCTTCCTTCCTTCCTTCCTTCCTTCCTTCCTTCCTTCCTTCCTTCCTTCCTTCCTTCTCTTCAGATTTGGAGGAGTGACGACAAGTTTAATGAATTAAGAGCCTTGGTTTCTCTGTACACACGGCAATCAGACCCTTTCAACAAGCCATCATATTTGTCCTTAATTTCGACTTTCCCAAGCACTGTTCTCATATTCCACTGTTTGAAATGTAGGAAAATTTAGCGTAATTTGGAGGTCAGATTTCTAAATAAGCCTGCTTTAAGTAACAAGCCCACACGGGAGATTGTCAGTATCTTTATTTTGTATACAGTTTACACACTAGCACCGCTTTTTAAAACCCTATATGTGGGTTAAAACTCAATTTTACAACCCCCATTTATATGAGATGTAGGTTTGACATCTGTTTGCCAGAGTGTTTTGCACTTAGCCTAACACCCACTATTAAATGACAAAATTGTGGCAGGCTGTCAAAGCCAGCTGACTGACAGCTGCTCTACTTTACAAAAAAAGCCCCATTCAAATATTTGCAGGGTTGAAGCTTTCTGTAACGGTGTCGCCATTCTCCCCGTTATTTAGCATATAAAATATAAGTCAAAGTTTTAAAGCTGCTTTCCAAAATGTTGCCATTTTTCCATATAAAAAGAGCGAGCGGTGGCTGCTGGCAGGGATCCAGCACCAAACGCATTGGGTGGATATTTCGCCGGGTCCCCGCGTTCCTCCTATCTGCACAAACCCGATAAAACTGTCATTTAGCAGCGTTTCTTAATATTGCAGCTAATTAGAGCCGGCGTGTTATTGAAGTGAGAGCAAAAATCCACTTAAAAGAGAGGGGAGGGAGTGGGGTGGAAAAAGAAGGGAGGGGAATTTTCCGTGCAGGCAGAGGTACGCAGCCGGGCACGGCTCACAGCGAGACCCCCCCGGGAAAAGGGACGGGCTCTGGGGAGGGGACACCGAGGGCATCCCGGCACTCCCGCAGCAGTCGTCCCCCGCTTTTTGCCCTCACCTCCAGGGGTCCCTCTGGGCAGCTCTGGAAGGACGTGCAAGGATCGGCTCTAGCGGAGGGCGAGCGCTGAGCCTTGGCCGAGATGTCTCCCACTTCTAGCGCCACGGATGAGAATGTAACATTTAATTCAGGTCGTTAATACACGCCCGTCCGTTGCCCTGTCCCCCCTCTGAGCGTCAATACGAGTCTATAAAGGGCAACGGTGGTCTAAACTTAAAAGCAATCTGCTTTTTATTCCAACATCTCTAATGATTGTATGTGACTGAGCACCTCAAAAGAGCTGACGAGGTAATCCCTGAATGCTAAGGAGTCTTTGCAGCAATTGCTGGGGTTTATTTGAAACTCGGGCAGTTCCCGCAGCTTTTGCGAGACAAGCAAGGCTCCGGCTGGCAACCGAATCAGAGGTTAATGGTGGGGGTGAGGGGGTGTATGTATTAATTTATTTTTTGAATGAGGACTAGACCCACCCCCTAATAAGAGAAGGAGACGGTCCGGCCGTAGGAAGACGGCTGCCCGCGGTGTCCGTTCCCAGCGCTCCGGCCCCGGCTCCGTTGGTCCCCCCGCAGGGCTCAACCCCGGCAGCCACGACCCTCCTGGATGCTAAAGCCGGCTCCACGGGCGGCCAAAGCCATCCCTCTATTCCCCTCCTCCCTCTCTTCTCGCCGCACATCCTCGGCGCAGACGGGCAGGCACACACCCGCACAGCCGGAGCAGAACGGAAAATGGGGCACTCTCAGCTTTACCTGAAAACCTTTAGCTGACTCGTGTCCATTTTAATAACCTCTATCGACTTTCTTTCCTAGAGCGGTTGTCATATTGGCAAAAGGGACGGGAAAAGAGTATTTTAGGGAGGGAAGAAAAAAATGCAAGAAGAAAACTAACGGCTCTGTCTAGGAAAGGGGAGGTGATGGCAATGAGCGGTACAGGGCGGAGGAAGAGCGGACCCTCCGCAGCGATCCTGAGCGGAGAGGGGGAGGTTGACAAAGCCCAGCTCCATCCCGAGGGAAGGCCGGGAGAGGGGGAGCGAGAGGGCGGAGGGGGACTCTGAGCCTCCCTGTGAAATCCAAGTTTATTGTCAACAAAGGAGGGTCTGGCAGGGAGCGAAGCCACCGCTGTCCCGCGCTGTCGGAGGCAGAATACGGCGGGGGGGCGCGGCAGCGGGGCCCCTGGGCGGCCGGGGATACGGCGGGAAGGGCAGGAGCAGGATCCCCGGCGGCCGAGGCAGACGCGGTGAGGGTCGGGAGGAGGCGCGGGGAGCCCCGCGGCTCCACACAGGTGCGGGAAGGAGCACCTAGGGGTGGCTCTACCCTTCCAGGAAGCATCTCTCCCAGAGAAAGGGGCAGGGGACAGTGGCCCAGCAGGAGCGGAGAGGCAGAATTGCAAGGTTAGAGGAGAAAGTGCGTGTGAGAAAAGGAAAGGGGAAGAGAAAGAGGACGAAGGCTCCGGGCTCCACCTCCCCGCTCGGTGCGGCGCTCCAGCTGCTCTCAAACCAACTGCTCAATTCTATTCACTGCCGCGACGGAACAAAAAAGTGGCTATTTATTAGAATACTTGTTTGGTATTGTTCAGTGCCACACAAAAGGCGTTTCATTATGTTGGGGTGGGGAGAAAAGCCCCTCTCCTTTTTTTTTCCTTTCCTTTTCTTTTTTTTTTTTTTCTTTTCTCTGCAGACCGAAACAATAAGTTGAAATTGTCTTTAAAGTCTTTTCTATCAATAATAAATTTCATTTTCTTCTCTGTCTCCCGCTCTCCCTCTCTCCCCCTCTCCTGTGCGGTGTGTATGTGTGTGCCTGCGCGTGTGTGTGTGAGGGGGAGAGAGAGAGAGCGAGTGAGCGAGAGAGCGCGAATGGTGAGTGTGCGTGTGTCGCCGGGCACTCGTGGCTCGGGCACAGCCGCCTGGGAGCTGCGGCTGGGCGAGGGGCGAGGAGGAGACCGCCGGCTCCGTGTCGTGCTGCCCTGCACCTGCGGGCACGGTCGGAGGAAGGTGTGAGCTAGGCTAGAGCAGAGAAAAAAACAAACAAACAAACAAACAAACAAAGTAACAGTAATAAGGCTGCCCCTTCAGATGATATGTTGGGAGGAGGCTGGAGCTGGAAGAGCAACTGTAAGTGTGCCTCTAACTTTTGAGGGGGTCTTCACCCTGTCTTGGGAATGGAGGAGGGGAAGCCGGCGAGGGGAGGGCTTCCAAGTTACTTTTGCTTCAAGGAGGGAAGAGCCGGTTGCAATCACTGGGTTATCGGCTGTGACACGGATTTTGGGGGGTGCGGGTGTGGTGTGACAGCGTTTTGGGCTGCCCCCCTCCGCCTTCTGGGGAAGACGCCTCACTGGGTTTTGAGGCGGGGGAGGAAAGCGGCGGCCGGGCAGGGGCAGGGGGCTGCGAGAGGGCTGGGGCGGGGAGGACGCCGGGGGCGGCGGCGCTGCCTCCCGAGCGCGCAGCGCCCGCTCCGCTTACACGTTCCAAAATTAACATGTCGGTGCGCGGGTGCCATTTAGTGAAAGGTGTCTTGGGCAAAGAATCAATTTCGCTGTGACTGACCGGCGGGCTTGGCTGTATTAATACTGCCAAAAAAAGGGGAAATCAATAGGCAGAGCAGCCCTCAGCTATTACAACTAATGCCTGCTTAATCTCTCCCCCTGGGAGAGAGAATCCACATGAGCTCTCAGCACTGCTACTGCGGCCGGGCTGAGCTCGGCTGGATCTTCCCAAGGAAAGGGGATCCCCGAATCCGGTCCTCTGTGAAAGTGACAGCTGCCGGGACCTCTCGACAGGAAGGTTGTGCCCAGCCTCTCGAAGCCAAGTCCCAGCCCGGAGGTTAACGCTATCTGACGTGGTCCCACACAGGGTCTTACTCCCCCTCCCCAGCTCCAAAGTGGCTGTAGAGTTTCTCACTATTGCTATAAAATATTGGGATATTTAAAAAGGTGAAATGGATTTTCCCTCTCATAATTGAGGGTGGTATTTGAGGTCGATCAACAGGCAGTGCAGCAAGGTTGTACATCTATCGATCAGGGAGGGGACGCGTTTTGGCTGAATCTCTTTTCAGAAACAGGTGTTTAAACATGATAGCGGCTCCAGTCAATTAACCCATTAAAACCCCGTTTTATCGCATTGATTCCGCAGGCTGCCATAAAAGGTTATGTTTTGAAAGCCTCTTTGTTAAGGGGGGGGGGAGGTGGGGGTTTGGATGGATGGATGGATGGACGGATGGATGGATGGATGGGGATAGGAAGAGTGGTTGCAAATTGTCCCCAAACGCACAGTATAGAGCAGGCAGTGAGTTGTTTCTTCCCAACAAGCCAGGCTGCCCCAGTGTCTCAGCACGCCCTGTCTTCGCCCGCCGCTCCTGGTCCCAGCTCCATGGAGGAGCAGAGCGGTCGCTGCGGGCCCGGGGGGCTAACACCATCCCCTCCCCGCCGTGGGCCGCCCGATTGCGCTGACCCTGCGGCAAAAATTGTCACATCCACCTCGAGAAAAGCATCTCCCGTGAGGGCTGCACTTCCACCCGGGGAGGAGGGGTTCGGCCGGGGGCGGGGGCTACCGCCCTGCACCGGCTGCGGGCTGGGTCAGGCTGTGGGTGCAGCTGAACTGTAGCCCCAGCTATTTGCAAGCGCTGTTATTCCTAAAACAGGACAGTCTATGAAAAAACTGCCTCCCTCCCCCATCCCCTCCGCTCCAGCGCCTTTTTCAGGTTTGCCGGTCTTTGCTGTAAATTACATATTTGCTAAAGGTGTCAGTAGCGGTTTGTTTATTATCCCGCTTTATGATGGCTACTAGGGAATCCGTTTAAGGACAGTGTGAAGTAACAGTCAGTAATTTGCTGAAAAACAGATGACAAACACCCTTTTTCCAGAAGGCAAATAAAGACGGGATCCAAACATCGACCAAGTAACCGGTATCTCCCTTTGGTGGGAAAGAAATTGGGTTTTTCTCTTCCTTTCACTGGGGTTCGCTATCCGCCTTCCCATGGCCAGAATGCTGCACTGGATGGAGCAAGAGGATCATGTATTTCCTCTGGGTACCTTTAATTTCCAGACCAGCAGTCTGAGATTATTTAGATGCTTCTAGTTTTGCCCTTGTTTGCTGTTTTCCTAAGTAAGCACTGAATGCGTGACCGAAAAGGTTTGAAACCGTGTCAAAGTGATGTTTTAATCTCATTGAAAGGTGTATTAAACAAGAAGATGTAATTTGTGTGGGATGTTTCGATGAAAGGAGAGATTGGAGTGGATGATACTTTCGCTCTCCTGTGAACCTCATGTCATGTTTATATTGAAGTCTGTGTAGCTAATCTAATTTGCCATAACAGGATGGCCTGCAAGAAAAAAGCTTCTATATTATTTAGGGTTTTTTCTTTCCTCGTTTATTTTTTTACACAAATTCATTCTGACTTGCCCTGAATGATCCTTTGCAGTTTGGGGATAACTGACGAGGATACAAACCAGAAATACTATCTTTATGGTGTTCTGAGCGACGCGCCACAGACATAACTATCCAGGTTGCCCTGCTGTAAATGGGATGCCGCATTTGGGCTTAAGAAGCTCTTTTTCCGTGACTGACATTTCAGCAGCGCAATTTTAAAGATTAACTACGTAATAATTCTGCATGTCATTCTAGTCCGACAGACTCTCCACCCCCACAGTTCTTCCTTTTCATTTACAAGTTTACAGTTACAAAACTAAAGTCTTTTAAAATATTTTTCTTTTAGTTGAAAGTAAGTTGCTGGGTATGTTTTCTGTTCGTGTTTTTTTGTTTGTTTGTTTGTTTTTTTTGTTTTTTGATGTGTGGTATTTTTGTCTAAAGGACCACTCGATAACTCGACTATAAAAAGTAAATGGTCTGGCTACCCTTTTAGGTAGAAACCCCAAACCGTAAAAAATAGGATAGTGCAAACCCTCATCTCCCGCGAGATGCTGTGCCATCTGATCAGCACATATTTCCGACGTGTGCCTTAGTAATAACCATTTTTAAAGAAATTTTAAAATTTGAACAGACTTGAAAAGTACAACTTTTGTGTAATGTTAGAAGGTGTAGTCAGCCTGTTAATCACAGGGAGTGGTGTCATTGGAATGTTATCAATGACTTGTTCAATTTTACTGTAATTACTAACAAAATAAGACCACGATGGATCACAATACAGGATATTCTTCTTTCGGAACAATATTGTGCTGGAAGTCGAGCTGATGCGTAGCATAAACAAACATTTTAGAAAATGTTCCTGCTGACAAAACTTCGTAAAGACACGATTCTGGTTATTCTACCGACACGAAAGTTCTACCGGGGGAAGGATCGGGGCCGTTCCAAGGCGAGGAGACACGCAGAATGTCCTACCGGGAAAAGGAGGGGGGAAGAAAATCTCTGCTTAGGCGCGGTCTGACCGTCCCGCCGTCCCGCCGAGGTGTGCCGCGCCTTTCCCTTGGCCGTGCCGGACACCCCCGGCACACCGCTCGCCGGGACCCGCTGTCGCCCTGGGGCAGCCTTCGGCTGCTGCGGAGATCAGACGTGTGGGAGATCGATACTATTTCTTTTAGGTGCAAGGGAAATATAAAGCTTATTTTCAAAGCCAGTAAAAACTAGAAAGGAAGGAGAGAAAATAGAAAGGCTGGGATATACAAACTCTTCAGGAAGAGGCAATTTATCGACACTGTGGAGAGAGCGGTGATACAGAATTCTTTTAGAAAAGTGGCTTCAGCCGCCCTTTTATCGGACACAAAAAATACATAAATAAATGGCAGTACATGGAGCAGCAGCCTGCCCTCTGGCCGCTTTGATTTTGGCCGGAGCGGGATGGCCCTGAGCACACCCCCGTGCTCCGTGTCGCGCCTCCTGCCCAGCACCCGCGCCCCGCAGGGCGGGCAGCTCCCGGCAGCCGAGCCGAGCCCGCCCGGCTGTGCAGGGCAGCTGCCTGCTTTCATTATGACTTCAGAAACCTTTCGGCCCCGTCCCGTACCACCCTCGGCGTTCCCCTGCCGTGCTCCGACTTTGCCCAGGGG
This sequence comes from Vidua macroura, assembly GCF_024509145.1. NCBI lineage: Eukaryota > Metazoa > Chordata > Aves > Passeriformes > Viduidae > Vidua > Vidua macroura. The sequence continues at coordinate 25,463,444 of NC_071572.1, forward strand.
CACCCCCGCAGGATAGTCTCAGTGCTGGTGGCCTTGTTGCCCCCTACCCGCGTACTCCCAGCGTGGAGGTGGGCGACACGTTGGTTGGGGTGGAGATAGAGAAAAAGCGGCCTGTGAGCCACTGACCCCCGCCCAAGCCGCTCCGGGGAGCCGCAGCGAGGTCCCGCAGCGGGGCCGCCTCTCGGGTCCCGCGGGTGTCTCAGCAGTCCGGGCTGTCTGGGAGCGGCGGCCGGGAGCGGGGCGCGCCGAGGCGGCGGCAGGACAGCCCTTACTCTCCTCACGCTTCCAGTTGGTTGGCACGGCTCTCCTGGGCGAAGGGGGGAGACATTTCTCGTCAGGGAATTTTAGCCCTTTCCTCCCCACCCCCCCGCTTTTCTTTTTCTCCTTTCCCTTTCATTCATAAACCTGGTGGCTATAGACGCAGCTTGAATATTGACGTCTCTTCCCCCAACTGCTCCTCCGTTAACCCAATTACAGAATTCATCAAGAACTGTGTTGAATTATCTCTTTCCATACAGTATCAGCATTAGCCTAATTAAAAGCTATAATGTCTGATATAATGATTAAATCGTTAGCTCTGCTGTAGGGAAGCAATATTTTGTTTTCCCTTCAATTAGAAGCTGATTGAGGTTTTCAGAGCAGGTCAGCTGTGAAATTTGAATTATATGTGTGAGTACCGTTCACAGGGTGAGCCCCTACTCGAAAGCTCCAGAGATTCTCCATACGCTTTTACCCAGCAAGCTGAGAAAAGACAACAAAACATAGAAAGAGCCCGTAGCTGATTTGGGACTGGTGCTGTAGGATGGCACGGAACAGTTGTCAACGCTGGAAAAGAAAGCGGGACTTTATTCAGGCACCCTTTTTCCAACCGTTCCATCTCGACTGGGTAGCAAGCCGGTCACGTTGAAAGCTGTGATCCCCGAGTCGCCAAGTCACCGAGGCAGGAAAATGCTTCCTCTCTCTCCTTTGCCTGCCCTTTCTGCTCCCTCCCGGTTTGCTCGCTTTGGGCCAGTAACGGCACCCCAGTAGCGAGGGAGTGTTTTGCATTTCCTTCTGGATAGTGGGTTTTAGAGTGAAGTGCCAGAGGAGCTGCAAGCGATCCCACTCCCTCCCCGCCTAACGTTTCAGACAGGGCTGGCGAGGGATCAGGCAGCCCTCACGAGCATCCCCCCACGGCATCGCCTCGGCGCGGGCTGCCGCTCGCCGGCCCCGACCCGGGCCGAGGGCAAGGGAGGCACGGCGGCAGCCAGCAGACGGCGATCGCCGCCTGCTCCGGGGCGCCCGGCTGGGCCCCGCCGCCCCGCTGCCCCCTCCTCGTCTGCGGGGCACACAGGGCACAGCGTCGGCCGGGCCCGCGGCGGGCGACCCCCGCCCCGAGGGGGCGGCCCTCCAGGCGCAGCCGGCTGCGGGGAGAGGCACAGCCCGCCGAGGCGCGTCCCACCTCGCGGCGCGGAGGCTGGGGGGAGCCGTGGCCGCGGGAGGCACTCATCACTGCGGCCGGCCTGCGAGAACGGTACCTGCCGGTACCTGTCCCTTCCGCGGGCCCGGTGGACGACCGGGGCCGCGGCCGGACCTTTTGCACGCCCTGGTCCTGCTCCCAGTGCGCGTCCTCCTCTCCTCCTCCCTTCTGACTTCCCTGCAGCGTTTACCCAGCACACACCACACCCCCAGCCGCCCCCACATATTCCCTCCACAACCCGACTCCTGGTTCTTTGCAACCCCACTTTCTGCAGGGGAAGGTCCGAGGACCTCTCATCTACGGGCGCAGCCCCGGCCTGCATTACCCCAGCCCCGCAGCCCTGTCAAACGACACTCGCCAAAGTGCTTGACCTCGTTCCTAGCCCCGTGAATCGGAATATGCATTACCTTTACCACGGAAGAAAAGCCCTTGGCTGCCCCCTCGAACTGGCTTTTACACCTTCCTCCCGCCCGTTCAGTCGATAGACACCCCCTGGCCGAAGGTGAGCGGGGGCACCTGTGCCAGAGGCACTCACGGCAGCAGCATGTCCTCGCTCCCTGCTCTCTGTCCGCGTTTCTTCCCGCTACCGTGTTCGTGTAAGTTCGGCTGCTTCTAGAGGCATTCTATGTTTATTTGCCAGGGGTAAACCCCACACCGGGAAAAAGTCCAGGAGGGGGTAGGCCCCGGGAGGATGTGGATTAGCAGTTGCCTCTGCACCAGAGAAGGGAAAGTTCAGCCTCTGGCACAGTTTCCCTGAACGTGAGGGGGAGGGAAGCTGGTGTGTATCCCCAATTCCCAGGGATAAGGGTGTGTTCCCACGGGGTCCACTGGCTGGCAAGATGCATAGGACTCATCAGGAAAAGATTGCCCCACAGCGATTCGACCCATTTATTTGTCAAGGAGGCCCTTAGGTGCCTTTCTATCAAATTTCAGGGGAAAATACCACTACGGCCTTGGGTGGATAATTTGTAAGCCATGCCATCTTATCTCGCAGTTTTTACTCCTCATACCTTCATTTGTCCATCCAAGTGGAAATGTGCCTTTCTGCAGTAACCTTCTCCCCCCCCCCCTCCCTCCCCTCCTATCCCAACCAATTGTATTTTTAATACATAATTTAGCAATCACAAGGGCCTCCCTTGTTTTGCCATGGCAAATATGGCAACTTAAGAAACTATCAGCTGGAGAAGCGCGGGTCCGTTCCTGCACCGTGTCCCCCCGCCCTCTTTGCACCCTTAGGGCTGACTGGGAGAGAATAATATCCTCCCAAAAGCATCGGCACCCGCCCGAGTTAACAGCATCACTCAGACTGAGCTCAAAGGCTGGAAGCAGGCTGAGCCTTCGGCCACCAGAAGTGGAGAGGCACTTTCCTCTCCTCAGCAAACACATATTATCATGACGAGTCATTGGAAATGAGAAAAAAAAAGTCTAATCCTAGCCCAGTGCCTAGGACCAGTGCTTTGTGCACAGAGCATATTCCTCCTGCAGAAAACTTCTGGTGGTAATAACAGTAACTGGGGGAGTTGCAGCGTGATTCCAGCCTTGGATGGCCACTAGGGTCAGGAAAATTAACACGGACCGTGAAAAGAGCAGGCACGCTGTGTGTGCCTTTCTCCACCTGGCAAAAGATTATGGGGGCAGCCGTTTATACGTTCGTGGGCATTTGTGTGATGGACTTGCCATTCCTATGGCTGCAATTAAAGAGTGCAGCATGAATTTCCATGTGGACTATTTTCTCCCCCGTATAAAAATAACTATAATTTTACAGGACAGCCAGGGCACAAAGGTAGTCTTTTAATGTTTTCAAGGGGAAAAAAAAAAATCATACACCTGTACTTACTATATACAAAGATAACATGTTTCCGTATACCTTCTTTAGTCGCAGGTGCTTTTAACTCCCCTAGGACTAAGTGAAAAACGACTGCGTCCTGCCTCTTCCGCATGCCTGGGCCTGGCAGCAGTTTTAACACCTGGGAGAGACGTCTGAGGGGGCTCCGGAGAAATCTCCAGAACGAAGTCCCGCGGAAAAGGCACGTTTACCTGCCGCTCGCACGGCTGCGGTACCGGGGCGGACAACCTGGGGCGCCTCAGCCCCCCCTAAATACTGCTCGACGGTCGTCTCAGTGATGGGTGCGTCCGGCGGGGACGGGGCGGCCCGCGGCTAGAGGGCTCCCTGCGGCGATGCCCGGCGGGGACGGAGGGGTGGCCGGGGGGTGTCCCCGCCTCGGGGGCGCCATCGGCCGCGGCC